>NC_081404.1:14511702-14811702 GCF_030684315.1 Stegostoma tigrinum | reverse complement strand
TGGACAGGCTACATGCGGGAAGAATGTTCCCAATGTTGGGGAAAGGGGTCACAGTCTACGAATAAGGAGTTGGCTATTCAGGACTGAGATGAGGAAGAAGTTCTTCACTCAGAGAGTTGTGAACCTGTGGAATTCTCTCCCGCAGGAAGCTGCTGGGGCCAGTTCATTAGATATATTCAAGAGGGAGCTGGATGTGGCTCTTGTGGCTAAAGGGGTCAAGGGGTAGGGAGGGAAAGCAGGAATGGGATAGTGAGATTGCATGATCAGTCATGGTCATATTGAATGGTAGTGCTGGCTCGAAGGGCAGAATGGCCTACTCCTGCTCCTAGTTTCTATGTATTCTGAAATTGAAGCTCAAGTCTCTGGGCTTGGTCTTGAACCCACAACTTTCTCCTGACGCAAGAATGCTGAGCTGACAGGACACTGAACAGCGAGTTCAAAAATTCTTTCACTGTGCCTGTCAGTGAATATACGCTGATAGCTGGATGAATTTTTGAGGGGGCAGAGCTATTTTCTCCCTGCCCCAACAGAAAGTGTTGCCTGTTTGTCACAGTGAAATTCAAGGGCGCTGACCACCTTCCTTGATCTGATCCTCATGGTGTACTTTATACAAAGAACAAAGAAAATTACAGCACAGGAACAGGCCCTTCAGCCCTCCAAGCCTGCGCCGATCCAGATCCTCTATCTAAACCTGTCGCCTATTTTCCAAGCATCTGTATCCCTCTGCTCCTTGCCCATTCATGTATCTGTCTAGATACATCTTAAATGATGCTATCGTGCCCGCCTCTACCACCTCCAGGCACCCACAACCCTCTGCGTAAAGAACTTTTCACACATATCTCCCTTAAACTTTTGCCCTCTCACCTTGAAATCGTGATCCCTAGTAATTGAGTCCCCCACTCTGGGGAAAAGCTTGCTATCCACCCCGTCTATACCTCTCATGATTTTGTAGACCTCAATCAAGTCCCCCCTCAATCTCTGTCTTTCTAATGTAAATGATCCTAATCTACTCAACCTCTCTTCATAGCTAGTGCCCTCCATACCAGGCAACATCCTGGTGAACCTCCTCTGCACCATCTCCAAAGAATCCACATTCTTTTGGGAATGTGGCAACCAGAACTGTATGCAATATTCCAAATGCAGTCGAACCAAAATCCTATACAACTTACGGTATAAATCCTGGCAAGGTGTCTGAGTACAGAATCCTGCCCTCACCCAGTGCCAACATGCAGGTACAGCAAACCTTTTACTAACTGGCACCTGGAGTGTACCAGATGATCAAATATTCGGGACAATCGAGAGGTCCTCATAATCAATGTAAAAACATACACGAAAGTCATGGAAATATAATGCATGGGGTATACACATCACTGTTATACTTTATTTACAGCATAAATCACTTAAATAATTTTGCCAATTTGCCTTAAATGAAATTTACCAGCAAAAACCTTTCACTCATACCCTCAACTGGCTACTTGAGCATCATGGTATTTGAGGAGAAATTACTTGAAATTGAATCAACCGTTTATATTTTTGTGTGCCCATATGATTGAACAACAGGTATGTTGGCATTGGGGTCAATAAATTGAAAACCCATAATCATTGGGCAGATTAATACAGTAAACGTTGCCTTATTTTACATGTATAATTTTTGCTGGTTTATTGAGAGTATCTGTTGCTGTACTTCGCAATAAAAGAAGGTGGGAAGTTTCCAGGAATAGGAGCATTCTTCAGTTCTTCAGTCCTCCTGTGCCATGAGAGATCGACCCACTCCAGTTGTTGCTGTAGCTCAGCAAACCGGGTATCCTAATGCCATGTTGGCATCAGTACCACACTGAGCACAGCATCGACCATCTGAGCCATCAAGGGAGACACAGAAGGACCTGTTTAATGTTCTGAAAAAATTTAAATCTTTCAGTCCAAGAAATCCAGGTTGTGAACAAAACCAAATGCACCAACAATATTCACAGTACAAGCCATTTCAGAATCCTTGGGAAAGGCAGCCAACATCATCAAAGACTGGTTATACTATACTGGTTATACCTACACTGCTTATAATTTCGTCTAACCTCTGCCATCAGGCAAAAAGATACAAAAGCTTAAACACACCGACCAACAGATTCAAGGGCAGCTTCTTCCCAAAGGAGGGAAAGTGTTCATCCGTCCAGAAGCAACAAAGCTCCAAAGATCTTTTTTGTGGCTCCTGCCAGTTGAGGCCAAAGGTCAAGAGGTTAGACCCATAATGCCATCAGGTTAGCCAACCATCCGCATGCCTTTTAAAGTGTTAAACCATGATGCAATCTTGCTGGGTCAGTTAGCACCCCAGTGCCCGACAACTAACCACACTGACAGCATGCTGTCAGTACAAGCATCATCATGAACCAATTATAGCTCCTGGCTGTCAGCATTCACACTGACAACTGCTATCAGTCAAAAAGAGACATTTACAACAGAATAAATTCATTGCAAGAAAGTTTTGAGCAGATATTTAATCAAAAAGGCCCAGGTGCCCTGGAGTGCTTAAAGGCAGCAATTTCAGTTTCGCTGTTGAGATAACATGAGATACGCCATAACCATCAGCACCAAACTGTGCTTCTATGACCACTTCATCACATTCAAAGTTGTTTCATTGTAGTGTGCAGGTGACGGGGGTGGGGAGGGCAAAATTAGATGTTGGTCAAGAATTGAGGGGATCAAAGTTCATGGAGACAGCCAAACACAAAGTCAGCCATTTTAAGAAGGCTCTTGAGGGAGGGGTAGACTTATGACAGAACAAGGGAGACCACTCTAGTTCCCCAAGTATCTGGTGACTGGCAGATGGCGCAGGAAAGCTGCAGGATGGAGTTGCTCAGGAGTCCAAGTTTGAAAGCGTGGAGATTCTTCCAAAGCTGGCAGATAGGGCTCGACCAGATCAGTAGCATTGCGCCAAAGTTGGCTCCCCAAAAACCTTTGCCAAGGCTACTTTGTATTGGCATAAGGGAACCCCCAAACTGCCCAACAAGGTCCTTCTTTCTCCTAGCCCCCATGAGTAGAAGATTGGGTGATACGTTTCATTGCCCTCCAACACTGCGATGGAGTCCTCGTGCATAAAGCACATAAAGTTAGTATCCAAGTTCAGTGGGTAATCGGGAAGGCAAATGGAATATCGGTCTTTATTTTAAAGGGAATGGGGTATAAAAATCAGGAGTTTTGTTATAACTATACCAGGCACTAGTGAGAACACGGCTGGAATGCTGTGAACAGTTTTGGGTCCCTTATCTAAGGAAAGATAAATTGACATTGGAGGCAGTCCAGAGAAGAATTCCACCTGGCCTAAGGAACAGTTGAATTCTATAGTCAGTGTTTGTAGTTTTGACATGACGACGCAGGCTGAATGACCTCCTCATTAACATCAGAGTGATAGCTAAACATTTCGAGGTTTAACTAGGTGCTTAAGACAGTGTTCCTATGTTCCTCCTGCAGTGACAGGATTAAGAACTGGGATGCCAAAACATTGGAAGCAATGCCTACAACTGCTGTCATACAGCACAGAAACAGACCTTTTGGGCCAAACCATCCATCCTGACCATAATCCCAAACTAAATGAGTCCCATTTGCCAGCATTTGGCCCATATCCTTCCAAACACTTCCTATCCATGTACCCATCCAAAAAGTATTTTAAATGTTGTAACTGTACCTACATCTACCACTTCCTCTGGCAGCTCATTCCATATACATATTACAATTTACATATACATATTAATCAATTAAAACCTTCTAACTGACTAAAGATTTAACAGCATCTTAGATTTGTTTAGTACATCCTAATCAATGGTGTGAACCTTTGACCTTTTACTTATAAATTCTGTGTCTGATACCACCTCTCTGACTAACACCTGAAGAAGGAGCTTGTGTTTTCAAATAAACCCGTTGGACTATAACCTGGTGTCGTGTGATTTCTGACCTTGTCCATCCCAGTCCAACATCAGAGTCTTCACATCATACACACACCACGCTCTGTTTGAAAAAAGTTGCCCCTCAGGTGCCTTTTAAGTATTTCCTATCTCACCTTAAACCTATTCCCTCTAAATAAAAACCAAAAGAACTGCGGATGCTGTAAATCAGGAACAAAATCAGAAGTTGCTGGAAAAGCTCAGCAGGTCACCAGACCCGAAACGTTAACTCTGTTTGTTTTCCTTCACAGGTGCTGCCTGACCTGCTGAGCTTTTCCAGCAACTTCTGGTTTTGCGCGTATTCCCTCTAGTTTTGGACTCCCTGTGGAGATTGGGATCCTGGTGAAAAGATTTTGGCTTTTCACCTTATCTAGTTCCTTCATGATTTTATAAACCATTTAAACAGCATGTCCCAGTGCCTTTGTAGGCTGCAGTGACTCACCAAGAATCTCCTTATGCCCACCTCACCACTGATTCCAACTGGAACAAAATCCTATCGCTCTTTTATACGTAAAGTGGTATGAATAGTTTCAGTATCCCACCAGCCAAATGACTGAATCAGCTGAAGTAAATCCATTTCAGACTGATTTCTTATTCGCCCCCCCCGCCCCTGCATTTCCCTGGGCTGTTTCTTTTTGCTTGTTAAGGCTCATTAGTTTTTGCTTGACATTATCTTCACACAAAGTGATAGAAAGCAAACAGTGTATTAACTTCCAGGCCTGCGTTTCAGACTCTTTGCTGTAGCCTGTGAATTTTCTCTCAGTTGAAAGGAGAAACATTATTTTTAGCTCCCTTCCCCTCTTGAAGCTTCATCATCCAACCACTGTGTGCTGTCACTCAAAATACAAAAACACTCTTACAAATGCAACTTTTTAAAAAAAATTAGAGCTGTACAGTGTGGAAACAGACCCTTCGGTCCAACTCGTCCATGCTGACCAGATATCCTAAATTAATCTCGTCCCATTAGCCAGCATTTGGCCCATATCCATCTAAACCCTTCCCATTCATATACCCATCCAGATGCCTTTTGAATGTTGTAATTGTACCAGCCCCCACCATTTCCTCTGGCAGCTCATTCCATACACACACCACCCTCGACATGAAAAAGTTGCCCCTCAGGTCCCTTTTAAATCCTTCCCCCCTCACCTTAAACCTATGCCCTCTAGTTTTTGACTCCCCTAACCTGGGAAAAAGACCTTGACTATTCACCCCATCCATGTCCCTCATGATTTTATAAACATCTACAAGGTCACCCCTCAGCCACTGATGCTACAGGGAAAATAGCCCCAGCCTATTCAGCCTCACCCTGTAACACAAACCCTCCAACCCTGGCAACATCCTTGTAAATCTTTTCTGAACCCTTTCAGGTTTCACAACATCCTTCCTACAGCAGGGAGACCAGAATTACACACAGTATTCCAAATGTGGCCTAACCAATGACCTGTACAGCTGCAACATGCCCTCCCAACTCCTAAACTCAATGCAGTGACCAATAAAGGCAGGGGTACCAAATGCCTTCTTCATTACGCTGTCTACCTGGAACTCCACCTCAAGGAACTGTGAGCCTGCACCTGAGGTCTCTTTGTTTGGTGACAAATTAAGTTTAAAAATTATTTTTTTAAAAAAACCTAGACTTCGGCAGGACCGCACGGAAGAAGTCATATAGGACAAGTGAAACCCAAAAGATTGTTTGCCGACATTCACTGAACTGTCTTAATGAAACTTACTGGCTTGAGTTGAGGTGCTCTGCAGCTGTCGATTAAATCAGTCAGAGGCATATATATCACAGTCGACAAGATGATGGCATGGGCTCATGCCAATTCCAGTTGGGTGAGGAGGCTATGGAGGTATTGGAAGGGAAAGGCCATGAATGGATAAGCACACACACAGCATTAGAAGTGATGTCCTTTGAGATTTTAATGTGGTAAGATTCAAAGTGCCCAAAGTCTGCTTGGTATTTGAGACTTTTGTTTTGCTTCACTACTTACTCAACACAGACAAAAAAGAGATTTGAGGGCAATCTACCCACAGGCATTAGTTTAGAAATCAATTAGAACAACTGTAAAGATAGGTATTTATTGTTTGAATACCATTAACCCTACTCACTGATACAGTGCTTTGATTGTAAAGTCAGTTGTTTATTGTTTCATAACTCTTTATTTTGTTATTGTCCCTGTTGAATTATGCAGTTGTCAGGTATCTTTTACCCTCTGGAAGCTCTGTGTCAGCTCAACATTAGTCACTCTGATTGTGGGCTGGCTTACAAAGGGCCTTCTCAATGACATCAATAGAGATGGCAGTGTGGAGGGTGTGAAAAGCAGCTCTTTTCACTGGGATCTTGCCCCATGCGGTCATTTGGCCCTATGATATGATCATGGCTGATCACACACCAGAAATACTCAAGGTACTGGCCTATTGATGCATGCTGCAGCACTCAGAGGTGGCAGGGACACATGGGAAACTTTTAAAGAATTGTGAAAAGAATCTTAATTTCGAATACACCTTTCGGAGGATATTCAAAGCCACTCTGCAGGCATTGGTGCTCTTGTTTGAAGTGAACAATTTGTAGTTATTTAGGAAACGCCACAGCCAATTTTCCCACCAAAGGCAATGTGTTAACGACCAGCTAATCTGTTGCTGTGGTGATCCGTTGACTGAGATAAATGTCTAGCCGGGGCACCATGGATAACTTGCCTGCCCTTCGAAGAAATGGTCCTTTACATCTACCCGAGAGGGCAAGGTGGGGCTTCAGTTTAATGCATCGTTTAGAAGGTGGCACCTCTGACAATGCAGCACTTCCACTGTGCTGGAAGACCCGTTCAAATCATTGGCATGAGTTTTGAAGTTATCAGCATTCAAACTCAGTGCTGAGCCATACACTGGTATCTGAAGTTAACCTGGGTGAGCTACCTGCATGTTCGGTCTTTCTGGGAGAGAGTTTCTGATAGACAATTAGAAAAAGGGGAGAATGATGAATGGATGAGATTGCTCCTGAGCTCCCCAAACAATCTTTAAGTGGTAAATGAAAAGTCAATGAAGGGAGCTCAAGAGACTCACTAAGATTTTGTAAGGGAAGCAGAGTTTGACTGCCTCCTCAGGTAGATAAATGGTGCGAGGTCATTCTCCCTGAAGTCACTGTTTGGCTATCTACCTGGAGTTTTCAAGAAGGAACTCAATATAGTCCTCAGGACTGAAGAGCTCGAAGGGGAGAAAGGGGGCTGAGTTGGATGATCAGCCATGATCATATCATAGGGCCAAATGACCTACTCCTGCTCCTGTTTTCTATATTTCTGTAACCACCTGGGAAGTGGCAACAGGGTCATCTGCAGTTTTAGCATCACGCCAGTCTGGTCAGGACAGAAGGCAAAGCAGACCTGGTATGCCAGCTACCCCAGATACTGAGCTACCACGGAGTTCTGGGTAGAGAAGACAAAAGAGGCACACGTCTTCAATCATTGCAAGGCCATGTGCTGGAAAGAGGTCTGTCATATCCAGGAAACAACCTGAGGTTAACTACAATAGAGATATTGTTGGAGCACTTGTGTGCGTGTAAATAAGGGGTATGCACAGCCCATTCTCTCCACCTCTTCTGGCACAAGGTAAAACAAAGGATAACACAGTGTGGAGCTGGAGGAACACAGCAGGCCAGGCAGCATCAGAGGGAGCAGGAAAGCTGACGTTTCAGGTCGGGACCCTTCTTCAGAAGACGTCAGCTTTCCTGCTCCTCTGATGCTGCCTGGCCTGCTGTGTTCCTCCAGCTCCACACTGTGTTATCTCTGGTTCCAGCATCGGCAATTCTTACTATCTCCGAGTAAGGCAAGGGCTTGTGTTTGTTGATCCCTTCGCTGTGCTGTCTTAATGCTGGCTTATAGCTCTGGGATGCACACCTTAAACCCTCCCATCTCTCCCTGTTCCCATTTAAGGAGTTCTTTAAAGCCCAATATTGACCAAGCTTTTGGGCTAATACCTTTTTAGGTGGCTCAGTGTTGGTTGACACTACTGTGAAACACCTTGGGTCAAGTTGCTACGTCAAAGGGGCAATATAAATGCACCACCCCCCTGATATGTACATGCATTCAAATTCACTTTTGTTGCAGGCTCCCTAAGGCACTCAGTCAATAATGCAGCACTGATAGGGAATCGATGACAGGCTCCCTGCAGAGATTAATTGAGAGACACTGGCAGTCAGTCTACTTCTGTTTGACATGATGCCAGCTCAGCCAGGGGTTGAAACAGAAGTAACCCATTGGGCTCCACCACATGAGAAAGTAAATTGACATCACAGAACCATGGGGGAGGCAATTAAACTCACAGTGCTCTGCAGGGAATGTACTCGGGTTTTAACAAGGCAATGTTTTTACTAGGCAGCTTTGGCTAATTACAACTCTTGGCTCACTCTACCATGTAAACTGATACATCCTTAAACAGTACAGTGGGTAAGAACATGGATAAGGAATTAACTTGCAAGAACAAACAACATAGAGAAGGGTCTGTGGTGGACAAAACCCCATGTACCTGGAAGAGAATAATTATTGTTGATTTTCCCTCGATGCTAACAAGCCAGGGCATGGGCAATAAGATGGGTATAGTCCATGATGCATCTGCCGAGGGTGAATATTCTCCACCACAGACTGCTTCACTCTCAGAGAATAGGTGCTGCTTCGATTATATGCCAGGAAGTGAAAGTATTTTTCTTTGGCTTTTTTTACACATCTGGCACAAGTAAATGATTGAGAGCAGATCTACATCGAAACTTAGAAACAAATCTTTCAATGTATTCCAGATTAAAGCCTTGTTTACCCACATGGTGTACCTCAGCAGAGTGCAATATAAGGGGCAGAGTTGTCAGATTAAAATGGTTGACAGGCACAGACCGTTATTAGGACAGGCACAGGCCCACATGGTCAATTTCCCAGTCTAGACGTCCGTCGCTGTTCCCTGGCCAACTTAAGGCAAGATTCTAAAGATTGCACAGTCTGCCAGTACAGTACTGGCTCCAATCATTGTAGACAAGTCACAGCAATTGACTTCAATGAAATCCTAAGGGAGCCATTTGGGTTTTGGAAGAGCATTATGCTGTTGAACGCATTCATTAAAAAGGTTATTTGCATGGTAGTGCGCACACACACACACACACCCCAAGTCTTTAAGTCAACAAGGCTAGATGTCCTTATTGACTACTCTAATACGGCAATGCAAATATTGACAGGTATTACTCTGGGAGCGGAGAATGAGTGGATTTCAATTCCCTGGCTAGCTCTGGCTTTCTGCCAGGTTCAGTCTTATTTGCACTGACAGGTATAATTGTATCACAGAGAGCTTCAATAATCTGTTGAGTCTTGCAGCTACCAAATCAGCTGCAAGAAACAGCCATGAATAGTTATATGGAATTACCTAGAAATGTACAGCACAGACTGAGCCCAACAAGCACTCTGGTAATGCTTATGCTCAGCAAGGAACTCCTTCTACCTCCCTCCAGCTCATCTGAGTGACCGATCAAGTTCCGCACCTTTCTGCTATATGCTTTATCTGCCTCCAATTATCCCACTCCTCTGAAATTTACTTTCACGTCCCTCCTGAGCTCCAAATCTGCCATCCTGGTCTTCAACTGTGGAGTCTCGTTGTCCCAACGATAAGGCACAACTCATCACTTTGTATCCTAACTCATTTGACTGGCCACAATGGGACTGAGAGGCTCAAATTACATATTCTCAAAGAATCTAACAACTGATGTCCTTAAGAGAACGTAAAGAATGTGAGCAGCAGCAGGATGTTTGGTGCCTCGAACCTGTCCATTATCCAATATGTTTGCGGTTTATCTTCAGTCCCAGCTCCAATCTCCAACCTGCTCCCCAGACCGACGAATTCCTTCAGAGCGGCATTAATATAACCAGTAACCGAATATTGACAGCCCACTGCGCTAGAAAGTTCCAAAGATTCACACCCATCTGAGGGAAGAAATCTTTTTCCCTATCTCAGTTCAAAATGGCCATCCTCTAATCCTGTGACTGTATCCCCCTGGTGTTAGAATCTCAATCTGGAGAAGCAGCTCCTGTGCCAAGCCCTGTGCCAATGGGAACACCTCTCATTCTCCTAAACTCCAGAGAATATGCATCCGCTCTGGTCAAACACTCAGAGCATCCAATATCTTTGGCTGAACTTGTCTAGTAAAAGAAATCCTGGATTCTGAATAACTTAACTGTTGAAATTCTATCTGGACCTATTCAGATAGAATTTCAGTGGTTAGCACTGCTGCTTCACAGCTCCAGGGACCCAGGTTCAATTCCACCCTTGGGCAACTGTCTGTATGGAGCTTGCACATTCTCCCTGGGTCTGCGTGGGTTCTTGAGTAGATTTGTAGCTTGGGTTGTGGATGTTATGGTTGGTTCGCTCGCTGAACTGGTTCATTAGTTCGCAGAAGTTTCATTACCCTGCTGGGTAACATCATCAGTGCAGCCTCCGATGAAGCCTTCATCATAGCTGCACTGATGATGTTACCCAGCAGAGTAATGAAACTTCTGCGAACTAATGAACCAGCTCAGCGAGCGAACCAACCATAGCATTTGCATGGGTTTCCTTTGGGTGCTCCGGTTTCCTCCCACAGTCCAAAGATGTGCAGGTTTAGGGTGGCTTGGCCAGGCTATAGTGCCCTGTTGTGTCCAGGGGCATGCAGGATAGGTGGGTTAGCCATGGGAAATGCAGGGTTACAGGGAGAGTATAGGGGGTAGGTCTGGGTGGGATGCTCTTTGGAGGGTCAGTGTGGATCTGACGGGCTGAATGTAGAGATTCTATGATTCTATCAATCAAACAGGAGATATCGTACTGCTTGTAATGTTATGTTGTAGATGAGCTGTGAAACCCAGGTACAGCACATGTTGAGGTATCTGTAAATACCAACAAAACATTATTTGGCCATGAATCAGCTCTTACGCTATTTGTTGCTGTGGGGTAGCAAATAATTATTCTCTGCCAAGGAGATTGTTGACTTTGAATGGCTTTGGGAGCATATCGTGTTGCTACATCAATGCAATTCCCTGTTGTTGTCGTACATTGCAAAACCTAGCCAAAGTGTACTGTCCAACATTGAAAAGTGAGCGTGATAGCATAAGACTATTTTTAATCCAGTTAGCTCAAAGATCACTTATGAAAATTGCTGGGAGGCTGTCGAGAGCGAGAGAGAGAAAAAGCTAACGTTGTAATAGGAACATAATCAGAGTCAAATATCAAACCCATGTTTCATCATTAGTGTCTTGGATATGACAAAGCCAGCATACAAACCTCTCTGAATTATTCATCTGTCTATTAAAAGAAACTGCACACGGCTTCAAAAACTCCAAAGTGCTGGGACAAAATGTTGGATGAAAGGAATATCAGGCAACTTTGTGCATTGAAGATTCCCCGGAGAAAGTCTCAGCGATTTAAAAAGTTGGGTTTGTCACTGATAGGGAGCATTTTCAACCAACATATAACAGAATCTTCAGGAGGGGCCGATCAATGGACTTGTCACTTAAATGTAGTTATTTCTCCGTTGTAACTGAGGAAACTGCAACTAAAACAAAAATGTCAAAAAATTGACTCCTCTCCGCCATGAAATGCTATTAATTTTTGCTTTAACGCGCCGAAGGACTTTCTCCTTGAATGACCAATTTAATCATTCTTGCAACTTTAAACAGGAGACGCGGCTGTGCAGTCTTTGTTACACGGATACCAAGCAAAGCCGAGACCGCCATTGAGAGGCAAGGAAGAAGAATCGAATTTTGTCTCTTTCCATCTGCTTCAAACCAGATCCCCTCACATCTTCTGCAAAAGCAAATTGCCTCGGCTTTGTTCAACAGCAAGGAGGTTATGATTGAGCTTGTCGAAGATACTGCTGCAGCATCAGCTGGAGTTTTACATCCAGTTCTGGGTGCTGTACTTTAGGAAGAATGTGAAGGGATCAGAGAGAGGCACATGAAAGATTCAGAAGAATGGTCCCTGGGATAAGGGACTTCAGGTTAGGAGAAGTTGGGATAAAGTATAGAATGCTGGAGAAAGTCATGTTGAACTTGAGGCATTAACTCTGACTCTCATATTGAAATTGAAACATCGACTCTCTTTGTCTCTCCACAGATGCAAAAAGACCTTCTCTAGCATTCCATGCTTTTATTTCTGATCTCCAGCATCTGCAGTTTTTTTTTGCTTTTGTATTGGAGAAATTAGGGTTGATTTCCTTGAAGAATTGATGGGAAAGGAGATTTGAGGGAAGTTTTCGAAATCTTGGACACTTTGAGTCATACAGTTATACAGCATTGGAACAGACCCTTCAGTCCAACCAGTCCATGCTGACCATAATCCCAAACTAGACTCGTCCCACCTGCGTACTCCTGGCCCATATCCCTCCAAACCTTTCGTATTCATGTACTTATCCAAATATCTTTTAAACGTTGTAACTGTACCCACATCCACCACTTCCTCAGGAAGTTCATTCCACATGCGAAACACCCTCTGTGTAAAACATTTGCTCCTCGTGTCTTTTTAAAATCTCTCTCCTCCCACCTTAAAAATATGGCGCCTCGCCTTGAAACCCCCCATCCTAGAGAGAAGACAACGACCAATAACCCTATCTATACTCCCCATTACTTTATGAACCTCTATAAGGTCTCCTCTCAACCTCCTACGCTCCAGTGAAATAAGTCCCAGCCTTTCCAGCCTTACTTTATAACTCAAACCTTCCATTCCAGCAACATCCTGGTAAATTACTGCAGATGCTGGAATCTGTAGTGAAAACAACTAATGCTGGAGATCACAGTGGATCAGGCAGTATCCATGGAGAGAGAGCGAGCTAACTGTTCACGTCTAGATACCTCTGCATCAGAACATCCTGGTAAATCTGTCCTGGACCCTCTCCACCTTAATAATATCCTTCCTCTAACAGGGCGACCAGAACTGGACACGGTTTTCCAGAAGAGGCCTCACCAACGTCTTGTACAACCTCAACGTGGCGTCCCAACACCTATACTCAAAGAACTGAGCAATGAGGGGAAGCAAGCCAAATGCCTTTTTAACCAAAGGGGGGAATGTTCTCCATTGGGAGATGGATCAAGTGGGACAGATTTAAGCTAACTGGCAAAAGACAAGGAAAAGGTTTTTCACACAGTGAACAGTCAGGATCTGGGATGCACTGCCTGAGGGAAAGTTTAAATCAGGGCATTCAAAAGGGAATTCGACTATTGTTTGAAAGGAAGAAAGATTTGGGTAATTTCCCTGTCAATCATGCCCAAAATCAGCTTAGCCACAAATGATTGGGATTGATTTTATCCACATCATTTGTATTATCTGCACTTACACCTTTTTGTCAGCAAAATAATGCTGCTGTTGTTGGGAGATGCTACCACAGATTAAGCCTCCAGTCGGCGGAACTCTGTAAAATTAACTCAAGCTCAGCTGCTGCCTCCAATTCATCGCTTACATGGCATTGTCAACATCGCTTCCTATCTTCTCCTTTGATCATGAGCAACATTAATTTCTGTGGGTGTTGAATCCTGCATGTTAAAGTGCTACGGTCACTTATGCATGCAAACAATGGTGTTGTTATTCTGTGCACTCAGGTAAATCCACACCGATCACAGATAATTTCAATTATTCAAGCAGAAGAGGTCAATGAAAGGGCTGAGGTTGCACAAGGAATATCAACCTGTCAGGGTTCCATAATTTGATATCCAGAATTTGCAATGCTTGCTCGTCATTTATTCCAGCTGATTTTGAGCATGATTGAGGGCAGGAGAGAGTGGTGAGGGACGGGGATGTGGTGACTCTTTGCCAGAGCTTCCTTTTAATCCATCCTTGGGATACAGAGATGTGGTGCTGCAATAGACTTACAGGTGGCACAGTGGCTCAGTGATTAGCAATGCTACCTCATGGTGCTAGGGACACGAGTTCGATTCCACCCTCGGGCAACTGTCTGTGTGGAGTTTGCACCTTCTCCTCATGTCTGCGTGGGTTTCCTTTGGGTGCTCCGGTTCCCTCCCACAGTCCAAAGATGTGCAGGTTAGGGTGGATTGGCCATGCTAAATTGCCCATAGTGTCTGAGGGTGTGTGGGTTAGCCATGGGAAACAAAGAGTTAGAGCGGTAGGATGGGGGATGGGGTGCTCTTTGGTGGGTTGGTATGGGCCAAAGGGCCTGCTCCCACACTGGAGGGATTCTATGATGAGTGTTTTGGGGACCTGGGGTTCAAATCTCACCATAGCAGGTAGTCAAAATTTGAATGAGACAAAAGTCTGAGGGTGAAATGGTGGCCCTGTGAGCCCTGTTAGCCTTTGTTAGAAACTCATTTGGTTCACTAATGCTCTTTTGGGAAGGTGGTTGAAATAGCCTCACAGAGGCTGGTGTCCTGTCACCCTTTACTTACACGTGGAGAGTCCTTAACACTGATCTAGCTCCCTCAGAGTGAGCTGAACCTCTGACCCTCCTGTTTATATCTGTCAGCCAGGGCCCCCTGATTGGATCAGATTAACAGCCCCAATCAGAGAACCTATATTCTATGAGGTCTACCTGGCTGACCTTGTTACAATCACTGCAGAGTTGTACTGCCCTTACTTGGTAAAGCCTACTTGTGGCTCTTAATGTCCATTTACCATGAGATATAGAAGCAGAAGTAGGCCATTCAGCCCATTGAGTCTGCTCTGCCATTCAGCAAGATCATGGGATTTGGGTAAGGGAAATAAATTCTGGCTTACCCAGTGATGCCCAAATCCCACAACTTAAAAACAAAATTTGTTGCCCATCTCTAACAGTCCTTGTTCCCTCATTGCCCTGACATTTGTTGTACTTACCACTTCTCCCTGGAAACAACCTGTCACTATTGCTCCACTCAACACTGATCCCAATGTCATTTTGGATTTACAGCCTCTCTTTTCTTTAACTAATAACCTCGCTCACTTGAGCACACACCATTGGGCCTCACAGTGAGTCATTTACAAGATCCCCTTCACTTTTCAGCTCTTTCCATTCAGCCCATCAAGTCCACGCTGACCTTCTGAAGAGCATCCCACCTCGACCCACCCTGTTACCCTATCCCTGTAAACCTGCATTTCCCATGGGTGGTCCACCTGGCCTCCACATCCCTGGACGTTATAGGAATTTCGCATGGCCAATCCACCCTACATGGATCATCTTCTCTGTCGTTTAATGATGTCCATGAAAATGTTGTCAGAAAAAACCCCATCTGGTTCACCAATGTCCTTTAATGAAGGAAATCTGCCATCCTTATCAGGTCTGGCCTACACATGACTCCAGACTCACAGCAATATGGCTGACTCTTAACAATTAGGGATGGTAAATAAATGCTGGCTCTGCCAATGATGCCCTCATGCCATGAATGAATGTTAAGAAGTACTTGCAACTCTTTGCCTTCTACATTACAAAGCTATCCCATAGCTAAGATTCTGGGTATGAATGGGGTTACAATTGTTGTTGCGCTGTTAAAGCAGGTTGTGACTCGAAAGGCTTTTAAATTCGCCATAAGTTCATTATAATCTGTTCTCTGTTAAGTGGTCTGACTATGTGCTTTAGGCAGGTCAGGTTAGCACGGCAGTGACACCACAGAATATATTGGACAAAAGCATTTCGTTTGATCACATAACATATTTCTTGCCTTCCATCACTTATCACTTTCGGGTGGCACGGTGGCTCAGCGGTTAGCACTGCTGCCTCCCGGTGCTGGGGACTTGGGTTTGATTCCACCCTCGGGCAACTGTCTGTGTGGAGTTTGCACCTTCTCCCTGTGTCTGTGTGGGTTTCCTCCGGGTGCTCCGGTTTCCTCCCATGGTCCAAAGATGGGCAGGTTAGGGTGGATTGGCTGTGGGCAACGCAGGGGTAGGGGGTTGGGTGTGGGTGGGATGGTTGGTGTGGACTTGTTGGGCCAAATGGCCTGTTCCCACAATGTAGGAATTCTGTGATTCAATAAGAAAAAAGCACAAACTCAGGGAATGCTGAAGAGTCTTTTTTGCTCCCCGGCCTCACAGAAGCAATCAATCACTGGTTGCTGTCAGCAGATTGGACTTAACGATTGCCTTCCTTGTTTTCGGAAAAATGCTGCGATTGATTTTGCAGCCTTTCAAAGAGAGATTCAAAGAGATAAGTATATAAATGCACACTGTCGGTAAAACAAATCAGTGGCTCCATATGGCTTTTCATAAAGGAGTGTTCTAGACTAGCCACTGATGATCAGAATGAAGGAAACATTCTTTTTCTCTGCAATGACTTTTCCCCTGATGGAAGACCAAGCATCCCCAACACTGGAATGCTGCTCTCATACCTGTTGAAGATTCAACTCTCACTTTGCCAACCCTTTGCACAGGATACATGGGAAATCTTGACGAATGGCCAAATGCATGGGACAGCTCAGTGGTTAGCATGGCTGCCTCCCAGTGCCGGGGGCCTGGGTTTGATTCCACCCTCGGGTGACTGTGTGGGTTTCCTCTGGGTGCTCTGGTTGCCTCCCACAGTCCAAAGGTTGGGCAGATTGGCCATGGGAAATGCAGGGTTGTGGAGATAGAGCTGGGTCTGGATGGGATGCTCTTTGGAGGGTCAATGCAGATTCAATAGACCCAATGGCGTCTTTCCACACTCTACAGATTCTACAAGTCTCTTTTTCCCTTCAACCTCTCTCTTTCAATATCAATCTTTCTTGTCTTTCTCAGCTGTCTTAACCCACCGGCTCTCTCTCAAACTCATTCTTCCTTTGTGTCTTGAAACTGTGCATCTCTTCACCTCCCTTTCATCAGTGTCTTCTTTAGTCTTCCCATTCCTACTGATGTAAGAACCAGATAAAGCACATGTCGGTTTCCATTGCCAGTCTTTTTACCCCTGGAATAGCCACAACCTGTTGCCAGAGGCTGTAGCTTGTTGTTTCTTACTCTGCTACTCTGTTTCTTACCGCCTGTCGTTGGTAAAATGGAAGGAGTCACACAGCTTGATCATCAACCTATATCTAGTGTCATAGATTCAAGGCCCTTCAGCCCAGTGAGTCTACACCGACAATAGCTACCGCTAAAAGTGCGCTAATCCCAATTTCCTGCACTTGTCCCATATCCAGTCCAAAGGTGTGTCAGTTAGGTGGATTGGCCATGTTAAATTGCCCATAGTGCAGACTAGATGAGTCAGCCATGGGAATGTAGGGTTACAGGGATAGGTAGCATGATGTGTCTGGGTCGGATGCTGTTTGGAGGGTCAATGGCCTGTTTTCACACTGTAGGGATTCTATGATCTATGATCCTTGAATGCTGTGGTATTTGAAGGTCTCATCCAAATTTTTTTTTAAGGTTGTAAGGTTTCCAGCTTCCAGGTAGTGCATTCCACATTCTTGCCACCACTGAGTGAAAAAGTTTTATTTTCCCAAATCCCCTCTGTATCGGTTGCCTCTTACCTTAAAACTATGCCCTCTCATGTTTGACCAAGGGGAACAGCTGGCCTCTATCCACCCTGGCCACACCCCTCATTACCTCAATCATGATCCCCCGCCTCAGCCTTCTTTGCTCTAAAGAAAACAATCCAAGCCTATCTCGTCTCTCCTTATGGCTCAACTTCTCCTGGTGAACCTCCTCTGTACTGCCTGTAGGGCTGTCACATTCTTCCTGTAGTGAGGTGGCCAGGACTGCACACAGTACCCCAGCTATGGCCTGGTGACACTCTGTATAACTCCAACATTATTTCCCTGCTCTTATATTCTACGCCATAACCGATGAAAGCAAGTGTCCCATGTGCCTTCTTAACTACCCTATTCATGCGCTCTACAAACTTCAAAGATATGTGAATAATTACCCCAAGATTCCTCTGAGCTACGCAGTGTCCTGCCATTCATTAAATGCTTCCTCATCTTGTGTCTTCTTCCAAAGTGCATCACCTTACAATTATCAGGGTCAAACCCTATCTGCCACTGGTCTGTCCATCTGACCAACCAATGTATATCTTCCTGTAACCTCCAAACTCCTTTCTTCACTATTAACTGCTCTACCAATCTTGGTGGCCCCTGCAAACTTGCTTAACATTTCTCCTACATTTTCATCTATATTATTTGTGTACATATATATAACAGGCTGCATTACAAACACAATGCCCTTGGTCATCAAGTCTTGGAATGGGGCTTGAACCTAGAGGGTCAGGGCAGTACCCACAAAATCTCCTCCTTCCTATCATCTAAAAATTTTTAAAACCCAAGCTAGCTTCCTGATTTAACCCCCTCATCTCTCCAATGCTTTTCCGATTCCATGGTGACGTCCTGCATCTGAAGCCATGATTCCCAAGCTTCAGAATCAGAAAAAAAACTTAAAAAGGTCCCTTCTAGTTTGCACATGGCAAGCAAATGAGCAACTGACTCAAAACAGCATTCAGTCTGAATTATTTTTGCTCCTGTGATATTTGGTTTGAGAACGATTGTCCTCATCCTCTTAGGCTTTGACCTCTGCCTCTCTTACTCGATAGCGACTTGTCTGTCTCCATTTCTGATTGGCTGCTCACAGGTGACGCTGCCCATTTGCCAATTTCTCTGTCTTTCCTGTCACCACTTCCTGAATTAGCCGTGTTATACATTCGGTGTGTCATTTGGCAAGATACGATTGGGAGGAGTCGGTTGAACAGTAACAGTCTCCTGTAACCCCAAGATGTTGGAGTTTAAGCAGGATTTCTGAATCTACTCACAGGCCTCAGAAGGCATGAGCAGATGGATATCGCTGTCCTCCCACGTATAGTACACATCAAATATGAATGATGGAAGCATTTCCATTTTAATTAAATAAAGTCTGGCCTGATTCACTAAAGAGGCATATTAAATTAAGAAATTGATTAGACACAAGTATCGTGAGGTTAAATAAATACAAACAGAAGATAATTAATAACAGAAGTATTCCTTAATCTCTTTGCATTTCCTAAACTGATCTGTCATTGTGATTATTTATGCTTTATTGAGCCAGGGTTGGAACAAAATGCTGGTGAAAGAAGCGTCA
The DNA here is from genome assembly GCF_030684315.1 of Stegostoma tigrinum. NCBI lineage: Eukaryota > Metazoa > Chordata > Chondrichthyes > Orectolobiformes > Stegostomatidae > Stegostoma > Stegostoma tigrinum. Next base: position 14,792,788 of record NC_081404.1, on the reverse strand, counting down.
AAGTTTCTGCACTATGTGATGCAGGGAGTACAATGTTCTAACCATGACAGAGATGAGGAGGCACTTTTCTCTCACCTTGGGTTATCAGTCTGTGAGATTCTCTTCCCCAGCGCCGTTGGGCCACTGAATTTATTTTAAGGCAGAGGGAGATAGATTGGCAAGGGAGTCAAAAGGTTGTAGGCGACAGATAAGATGTGGAGTTGAGGCCACAATCAGATCAACCATGATCTTATGAAATGTCAAAGCAGGCTCGAGGGGCTGAATGGCCTAATTGCTTTCCTAATTCATAGAGTCATGGAGTCATAGAGCACAGAAACAGGTCCTTCGGTCCAACCCATCCATGCTGACCCGGTTTCCTGAAGTAGACTCGTCCAAGTTGACTGCGTTTGGCCCATATCCCTCAACATCCTTCCTATCCATGTACCTGTCCAGATGTCTTTTAAATGCTGTAACTATACCTGCATCTACCACTTCCTCTGGCAGCTCATTCCATATACCACTGTCTGTGTGAAAAAGCTGCCCCCTCAGGTCCCTTTTAAGTCATTTCCCTCTCATTTTAAATCTATGCCCTCTAGCTTTGGACTCCCCTACCCTGGAGGCCGGTGGGGGAGGGGGTCTTTGCTATTCACCTTATCTATGCCCCTCATGATTTTAAACGTCTCTATAAGGTCACCCCTCAACTTCCTATATTCCTGGGGGAAAAGTCCCAGCCTATCATGGGATTAGTTTAGTTCAGGAACATGGTCGGCCCAGACGAGTTGGATCAATGGGTCTGTTTCCATGGTGTATGACTCTATCCAGCCTCTCCTTATAACTCAAACCTTCTAGACCCAGTTACATCCTGGTAAATCTTTTCTGTGCCCTTTCCAATTTAATAACATCCTTCCTGTAGCAGGGTAACTTGAACTTTACATAGTACTCCTAAAGTGGCCTCAACAACATTCTGTACAGCCGCAACGTGACATCCCTACTCCTATACTCAATGAAGGCAAGCTTGCCAATGGAGGGTAATACTGGGATGGGGGCAGCATGTAGGGGGAGGTATAGTAGGGTAAGGTGTGGAAGCGAAGGTCAAAATGGGGAAGTGTGGGCCAGAATGGCAGCTGCGTAAGTCGGGGGAGGCTGTGTGGAATGAGATGACTGAATTTAACAGAAATAAAGCATTTGCTGCAACTTAGCACTTGGGATTTTGAGTGGATTGCAGTAAAAAAAACAGCATGGGTCGCATATCTGTCTGGGAGCATTCCTCGAGGCCTGGAAATGACATTATGACTGAGAATGTTGGTTAAAGTGAACATATATGGATCCATTTAAAGGGAAACTGGACACGTGTATGAGAGAGAAAGGAACATGGGCTTACAATGATAGATTTGGATGAGGAAATTTGGGAAGAGGCTCAGTTGGAACAGAAGCATCAAGGGAGTGGGCAACGATGCAGGAGGTTCTCCCTCTCAAGGTAAACATTAAACTGAGGCTCCTGCTTTTTCAGGCCAATGCCAGGATCCCATGGCACTGTGGTCTGCTTCTCCTCTTATTTGTTATCTTTGTAACTGGAAGGGAGGTGACAAAGCAGAAGAGGTGTGGAGTAGCGACCCGAGGGCATCTCACACAAACTTCCAAAAGCTGTGGAACCACAAGGAGCGTAAACAAAGACTAAAACACCATCCCCACCTCCTCACTACTTTGACAGCAGTGACACTGCGCTATTACCCAGAATGCCTTGGTAGTAGCCAGTGGTATGATTCATAGAAAATAGGCCACTCGGCTCTTTGAGCCTGTTCCTCAATTCAGTATCATTGTTACCGATCATCCAAGTCAGTCCCTGTTCCCGTTTTCTCCCCATATCTTTTGATCCTTTTTAGCCCTAAGAACTATATCTCGCTCCTTGAAGAGATTCAACGTTTTGGCCTCAATCACTTACTGTGACAGAGAAGTCCACAGGCTCCCCACACTCTGGGGAGAAGATGTTTCTCCTCAATGCAACAGCATGTGGTTGAGGACATCTGGCAAAAGATTAAGTTTATTCTAAATCAGATATGTACCAAATGATTTGGGAAGAAAAGCTTCCAGGATTGCTGGAAGCCACTTCAGCCACACGTTTTATTTTATGTGTCTTTTCTTCTCTTTTTCACAATTATGTTCCAGATTCCCAGCACCCTTTGGGTGAAAATGAATCTCCTTGCATTCCTACTAAACCTCAAAAACCTTACATTATCTCCATGACACTTGGCTATCCATAACTTCTTTAAGGTGTTGTCTGACATTTTCCAACCGAGAGGCCGTTTTGTTTTATTTGGTCATGAGATCTGGGCATCGCTGGCTGCACCAATATTTATTTGCCATTCCTAATTACCCTGAAGAAGGAGATGATGAGCTGCCTCCTTGAACCACTGCAATCCATTTAGAAATTTTTTCAAGGATTCTGACCGTGAAGGAGATAACAAGATGTAGAACTGGATGAAGACAGCAGGCCAAGCTGCATCAGAGGTGCAGGAAAGCTGACATTTTGGGCCTAGACCCTTCTTCAGAAAAGGTGAAGAAGGGACAGTGAAGGAACGGCGATATATTTCCAAGTCAGGATGGTGAGTGTCTTGCAGGGGAACTTGCAGGGGGTGGTGCTCCCTCGTATCTGCTGCCCTTGTCCCTCTGGGGATCACAGGTCATGGATTTGGAGAGTGCTGTTGAAGCATCTTTGGTGGAACTCTGCAGTGTGTCTTGTAGACAGTCCACACCGCTGCTACTGAGTGTCAACGGTGAAAAGCACCAGTGTGATCCCATATTTGATCACCAGGGGACTTTTGAGTGAAGAGTCAAACTTCACTCCGTAATGTACCAGCCATTTTCTATGTTGTACTTTGCAGGGGGAGCCTACAGATTGACCATGCCATGGATGGTCAACCACGGTGGCTCAGTGGTTAGCACTGCTGCCTCACAGCACAAGGGACCCGCATTTAAGTCCACCCTTGGGTGACTGTCTGTGCGGAGTTTGCACATTCTCCCCATGTCTGCATGGGTTTCCTCTGGGTGCTCCAGTTTCCTTCCACAGTCCAAAGACGTGTAGGGTAAGTGGATTGGCTAAATTGCCTATAGTGTTCAGGGAGGTGTAGATTAGGTGGTTGTGGGGGGATTGGCCTAGGTGCGATGCTCTGAGGTTTGGTGTGGACTTGCTGGGCCAAAGGGCATGTTTCCACGTTGGAGGGAATCTATATCTCGATGTAAAATGTCAAGCAGTTAGTCTTTTGAGTGATTCAGTTAGCATCACTCTTGCTTTCGAATGAGAAGATGTAGCTTTAAGTCCCACTCGAGAGACTAGGTGGTATAACAAAAACAGAGATTGCTGGAAAAGCTCAGCAGGCCTGGCAGCATCTGTGGAGAGAAATCAGAGTTAATGGCCCTTTCAGTCAACCTGAAACATTAACATTGATTTCTCTCCACAGATGCTGCAAGGTCTGCTGAGCTTTTCCAGCAATTTCAATCCAAACCTTTGATTTACAGCATCCATGGATCTTTTGGTTTTTGTCAGCCACCATGCGGTGGGTCTGGAGTCACGTGTAGGCCAGACTGGGTATGATTTCCTTCCCTAAAGGACATTAGCGAATCAGATGGGATTCTGACAATTCAATTCTAGATCTTTTCCCTTTGATACTTTTCGAATCAATCCATTCAGAGTTGTTATACGCACCACTGGAACATGTGGGACTTGAACGCAGGTCTCCTGGCTCAGAGACATTGACACTATCACTGTGTTCCAGAGCATGCTAAATTCCATCAGCTGCTGCGGTGGGATTTGAACCATGCAGTTGGGTCTGAGCCTCGCCCTTTGGATTACTAACCCAGTGCTATTGCCATGGTGCTACCGTCTGCCCTAAACTGGGTGACCTGGTTGCTGCATTGCTTACAGCTGCGAACAATGTCAATGTGCTCGAGACCTCCGAAAGTTGCAAATTCTTTCTTTTGAACAACCCCAAGCGATTCGAGGCTGGACGTGTATCGACTCATTTGCCAGGCAGCTCCTGGGCCTCCAAGTGTCTGCTGATTTACTATCCCGGGTGCTGGTAAGATTCGCTGGAGATCGGCACACAGTCAGCTCTGCTTCAGGCTGACATTTTGTATTCGTGACAAGGCAATGTGTTGTGACTCCAGTTTCTCACCAGAACATTCAGTCAAAAAAACCGCATTTTTTTCTTCCCTGTAGCCCAGCACTGAATAAAGAGAATAGCCTTGCAGCTTCCTCTGTGCCCCAGGGAGACAAGCCAACACCCTGTGTGCCTTTCAAACACTGATCTATGCTCTTGTGCAGATAAGTCCATTTAACAAAGAACGGAATGCCATTTCAAAAAGGTTACTGATTCCAGCAAGTAAGCACATTTCTGATAATACTTTGAACAGCCCTATGCTATTAACTCCATATTCTCAGACACAAGGCGCCAGGATTAGCAATGTTGACTTTTCACTTTCACTGTGAAGGCATGAGGGCGGCTTATTGGTCTGAAAGTGTCAAATTTTATTGTGCCCTGTTCGCCTCGAACCCAGTCCCCAACCCCCACCCCCACCCCACCCTACCCTTCTTGGCCTTCTTCTCGCGATCTTTGCTTTGAAATTTTCAACTGATCCCCAACCTCGACAGCTTTGTGAGGGGAGAAAGCTCCAAACCATCTCTCTTTGAGTTTGACATCACCCCTGAAATGCCTGCCACAAATTTTAATATTATGATCGCTTCTTGTGGACTGCCCTGACAGCAGAAGAAAATATTTCTGTCTGTCGACCTTGTCAGCACCTTTTAATCAGTTAACACCTTGCTTAGATGACTCCTTAATCCTTGAACCTCAAGGGAGTATAAAGCCAGTCTTGCAGTGCATCCTCATAATTTAACCCTCGACTTTGTTCATTCTAGTGAATCTTTCTGACAGACCTCAACACGACAATGTACCTTTCCCCAAAACTTGTGAAATTTCTATGACAGCTCTCCCAACTCCCTTCTCTTCTGTGTGTAGCTACGACAGGCGAAAGTAAAAATTGCCCTCTTACACATGTAATATCGCCTTTTTTTTAGACACAAGATAGCCTGCTGTATCATGTGGGATGTTCACCAAATTCATCTTGTCTCTGCCAGCAGGAAATACATCTCACCCTGTACAGGCTAAAACTAAAATCACAACTTCTTCCCAAGTAGGATTATGTATAAAGCTCTCCATTTGAAATAGATACCACATTCTGAGACCTTCCACAACTTCAGGTCATTCCAAAGCTCTTTTTTAGCCAATGGAGTGCTTTGTGATAATGCCAAGATAATTTCTCCTTAAGTGAAGTTCACAGAATACCAACAATCTGGGAAGGTGCCACTTGGCCCATCAAGTTTGTGCTAACCCTCTGAAGAGCATCCCGCCCTGTCCGTGTAAACCTGCATTCCCCAACGGTTAACCCGCCTAACCTGCACACTATGGACAATTTAGCATGGCCAATCCACCCTAACCTGCACATCTTTGGACTGTGGGAGGAAACTGGAGCACCCGGAGGGAACCGGCATAGACACGGGGAGAATGTGCAAACTCCACGCAGTCACCCGAGGGTGGAATCAAACCCAGGTCCCTGGCACTGTGAGGCAGCAGTGCTAACCACTCAGCCATCATGCCACCTATTGGTTGAGGAATAAATATTGATCAGGAGATATGTGGGCTATCATTGACATATGTTGAAAAGGGCATACTGAGCCTTAGCTTAATCCAAAATCTAACAGTACAGTGATCCCTCAGTACTGCATTGGTGTGCCAGCCCAGATATCTGCTCAAGTTTGTGGAATAAGATTTAAAACTATTTTGAGACCTTTTGACTCAGGGCAAGAGCACTATCAACTGAGCCAGTGGTGAAACCTGAATTGTACACTTCTTCAAGAAATATACCTCAATAATCAGCCTGTGGACAGGCAGCAGACTAAATGATGCGGGAAATGGCGTGATATACATAGAACATAGAACAGTACAGCACAGAACAGGCCCTTCAGCCCACAATGTTGTGCCGACCATTGATCCTCATGTATGCACCCTCAAATTTCTGTGACCATATACATGTCCAGCAGTCTCTTAAATGACCCCAATGACCTTGCTTCCACAACTGCTGCTGGCAACGCATTCCATGCTCTCACAACTCTCTGCGTAAAGAACCTGCCTCTGACATCCCCTCTATACTTTCCACCAACCAGCTTAAAACTATGACCCCTCGTGCTAGCCATTTCTGCCCTGGGAAATAGTCTCTGGCTATCAACTCTATCTATGCCTCTCATTATCTTGTATACCTCAATTAGGTCCCCTCTCCTCCTCCTTTTCTCCAATGAAAAGAGACCGAGCTCAGTCAACCTCTCTTCATAAGATAAGCCCTCCAGTCCAGGCAGCATCCTGGTAAACCTCCTCTGAACCCTCTCCAAAGCATCCACATCTTTCCTATAATAGGGCGCCCAGAACTGGACGCAGTATTCCAAGTGCGGTCTAACCAAAGTTTTATAGAGCTGCAACAAGATCTCACGACTCTTAAACTCAATCCCCCTGTTAATGAAAGCCAAAACACCATATGCTTTCTTAACAACCCTGTCCACTTGGGTGGCCATTTTAAGGGATCTATGTATCTGCACACCAAGATCCCTCTGTTCCTCCACGCTGCCAAGAATCCTATCCTTAATCCTATACTCAGCTTTCAAATTCGACCTTCCAAAATGCATCACCTCGCATTTATCCAGGTTGAACTCCATCTGCCACCTCTCAGCCCATCTCTGCATCCTGTCAATGTCCCGCTGCAGCCTACAACAGCCCTCTACACTGTCAATGACACCTCCGACCTTTGTGTCGTCTGCAAACTTGCTGACCCATCCTTCAATCCCCTCGTCCAAGTCATTAATAAAAATTACAAACAGTAGAGGCCCAAGGACAGAGCCCTGTGGAACTCCACTCACCACTGACTTCCAGGCAGAATATTTTCCTTCTACTACCACTCGCTGTCTTCTGTTGGCCAGCCAATTCTGTATCCAAGCAGCTAAGTTCCCCTGTATCCCATTCCTCCTGACCTTCTGAATGAGCCTACCATGGGGAACCTTATCAAATGCCTTACTGAAGTCCATATACACCACATCCACAGCTCGACCCTCATCAACTTTTCTAGTCACATCCTCAAAAAACTCGATAAGGTTTGTAAGGCATGACCTACCCCTCACAAAGCCGTGTTGACTGTATTTGATCAAGCCATGCTCTTCCAGATGGTCATAAATCTTATCCCTCAGAATCCTTTCTAACACCTTGCAGACGACAGACGTGAGACTTACCGGTCTATAATTGCCGGGGATTTCCCTATTTCCTTTCTTGAAGAGAGGAATTACATTTGCCTCTCTCCAGTCCTCAGGTACGACTCCAGTGGAGAGCGAGGATGCAAAGATCTTCGCAAGTGGCGAAGCAATTGCATTTCTCGCTTCCTAAAGCAGCCGAGGACAAATCTGATCCGGGCCTGGCGACTTGTCAATCTTAATGTTTGACAAAATTTTCAGCACATCAGCTTCGTCTATCTCTATCCATTCCAGCATGCACACCTGCTCTTCAAAGGTTTCATTCACTACAAAGTTCGTTTCTTTCGTAAAGACAGAAGCAAAAAACTCATTTAGGGCTTCCCCTACCTCCTCAGGCTCCACACACAAGTTCCCTATGCTATCCCTGATCGGCCCTACTCTTTCTTTGATCATTGTCTTATTCCTCATGTAAGTGTAAAATGCCTTTGTGTTTACCCGGATTCCTTCTGCCAAGCCTTTCTCGTGCCCCCTCCTGGCTCTCCTCAGACCATTTTTGAGCTCCTTCCTTGCCTGCATGTAATCCTCTCTAGCTGAACTTGACCCTAGCTTCCTCCACCTTATGTAAGCTACCTTCTTCCTTTTCACTAGAAGCTCCACCGCTCTCGTCATCCAAGGTTCCTTAATCTTACCCCTTCTTGCCTGTCTCAGAGGGACATATTTACTCATCACTCCCAACAACTGTTCCTTAAACCGTCTCCACATGTCTATAGTTCCCTTACCATGGAACAATTGCTCCCAGTCCATGCTTCCTAACTCATGTCTAATCGCATCATAGTTTCCTCTTCCCCAATTAAATATCCTCCCATTTTGCCTAATCCTCTCCTTCTCCATAGCTATGTAGAATGTGAGGCAGTTATGGTCACTATCACCAAAATGCTCTCCCACCACAAGATCTGATACCTGCCCCGGCTCGTTTCCGAGCACCAAGTCTAGAATGGCCTCTCCCCTCGTCGGCCTGTCAACGTACTGAGTTAGGAAACCCTCCTGAACACACCTTACAAAAACAGCTCCATTCAAATCTTCTGCTCGAAGGAGGTTCCAATCAATATTAGGAAAGTTAAAGTCACCCATTACAACAACCCTACTGCGTGCACACTTTTCCAAAATCTGCCGACCTATGCTTTCTTCAATCTCCCTGCTGCTATTGGTATATATACCTGCAAGGAATTGTAGACAGAGTGCCAGAATGCAACACTGGCTTCCAGCACATGCATAATGGTCACGAACTGAAGCTGCTCATTCTTAAGGGCACACACTTGGTGTCCAAAGCCACACTGCTGGCCCACTGACTAGGGAGGAGATGCATCTCCTGTCTGCTAATTGGATCCTTTGTTGCTTTGCAGCATCTAGGAGGCAATAAGGACAGCAGATGTAGGAAGCTGGAGTCAATAAATGTGAAGCGCGCTGGTCAGACAGCATCCGAGGAGCAGGAACATCAATGTTTTGGGCCGGAACTCTTTGTCAGGACTAATTCAACACACCATTAGCCAGCATTTCCTTTCCTGGCTGATGTCCCTGTGTCATTTTCTGCCCCGTTGGAAAAAGAGAATAACTTCAAAGGAATCAGAAATGCGTGCTTAATACTGTAACGTATTCCCAGTGCGATAACTACTGTTACTTATGAAACCAGTTGTGAGTGTCGGGATGGTGAGCCAGTTCAAACTGCTTGCCACCTTAGCTAAAGGTGAACAGCTCTTGTTAGGTGGCCCACCACTGGCACCGGGGCACACAATAATGCAGTATAGTTGATTTTTCCTAAGTTAACATTTTAGGTCTAGTGACCCTTCCTTAGAAACGAGAACAACTGAAACAGTCAGTTTACAGATGCACCACAGATGCATCTATCCAGATGCGTCACGGCTTGATATGGCAACTGTTCTTCCCAGGGCCATAAGAAACTACAGAGAGTCATGAACCACAGCCCAGACCATCATACAAAATAACCTTCCATCCATTGACTCCATCTACACTTCATGCTGCCTTGGAAAGGCAGCCAACATCATCAGAGACCCCTCTCATCCCAGTTATAATTACTTCCAACCTCTTCCATTGGGCAGAAGATATAAAAGCTTAAGCACATCTACCAACAGGTTTAAGAACAGCTTCTTCCCCAACAGACCTCTCAAATTTCGAATCTAATGTTGACCTCACTCTCTATGCACCTCCTGTGCAGCTGTATACCTCATTCTGTTCAATTGCCCCTATAATCTGCATGTCCTGGTATGTTATGATCTGTCTGCACTGCATGCAAAACAAAACTTTTCACTGTACTTCAGTACACATGGCAATAAATCAAATTACAATAAATCACCAGGTTTCGAAACCGAAATCTCGTTGCCACCAGCAGCAACATTAGGCACAATGCACGTCCAGTGAGGATGGAAACGTCACCAGTACCTGCTACTGTACAAATGCAATTTCAAACTCACAGGAAGTTCCACTCTCTGAGTTTGGGTTAGTTAGTTTTCTGTTACTGTGCAAGCTACAGGTTCAGTAAAATAGCGAAGATGGAAGTTTGCTAAGGCGGTCGTTTGCTTTCTGCTTGACTTGTTTCCAGGTCAGAGTCGGTTAACAAGCTAACGTCATGTAAATTGGGTCAGCGTGAATTCCCAAAACCCATTTTCTGACTGGAAAAAAAACAACCATGTCAGGAGGAGTTGACCACAAACCCTAAGGGCTCATAGAAGTAGCTTGTTTCTCAAGGTCACAACGGAGATCATTTTCCACAATTCATTGCTCCACAGTCAATTATTATATTCATATCAGATAGCACCCTGGTCAAATTACACTTTAAAATAATATGTCTCTTTTGCTTTCACTTGCTGGCAGTGAATGTGATGTGAAGGTCATGTGATATCAGTGTTACTTGTTGATTAAAAGTAACCCACTTTCATAACACATATGGTTCAGTTGTTCAAGCAACTGAAATCAGTGGCAGATCTTTATATAATTGTTTAATCTTTCCAAAGACAGCATTGTCCATCCAACCCGATTGGACAGACGTATTGAACACTCCTCCTGAGTTACTTTCTGCAGTGACAACAATTTTAACCTCTGAGTCTTTAGAAACGAAGAGAAATCCCACTGAATTCACCTTTCAGATTTCAAGCCCTTTGCTGACTCCACTAGCTCAATCTGTATTGACCCAAGCACTACCTGGAAACCTGATGCATTGCCAGAAATGGCTCCAGCTTAATCCAGGTCCAGACAGTGCATATCAGAATCAAACTGTGCGTTATCACAGACTCAGCACAATACTATACATCGGTGATATATCATGCACTGTTACTTGGTCTGTTGAAGCAAATATTAAAGCATGATAGGAGCTACGGCATATTTCCAATTTCTCTTTGGTATAATGCGCCACTTAATTGCACACACAAGAAATTAAATTAAGTTAAATGTCTGGAAAGTGTCACCTGAGAGTCTGGTGGAGGCAGGGTCAATTTAGGCACTTTAAGAGGAAATTGGACCATTATCTGGGAAAGGAAGAGCAAGCAGGGTTCCAGGAAGAAGGCAGGGGAGAGGCACGAGGGAAGTCGCTAATTCAGAGGCAGGAAGGGCAGACTGGCTCCTTCTTTGCTGGAACAATTTGCACAAACTCAGCTGGATTGTTATATCTCCCGTCCCTGATTGTCCTCTTTGCATCCAGCCACGCAATGCTGCATCCCAGATGCTAAAGCGGGCACAGAAATATTTTCACAGTTAATGCTCTGACCTTCCCACTTCACTCAATCAATCACTATTTGAAAAGCCCGTTTCGAGAAGCCAGGATTGTCACTGGCAGTGACTTCCTTCGCCTTGCAGTTTACTCTCGTCCCATGTAGCCTTCAACATTGACTTCTTTTGACCAGTTCCCTAACTGTTGACTTATCTCCAAGTCTGCACTGTTTCACTGGCATGTTGCCACAGTGTGGCTCATGGATTGCTTTGAACAGCGCCTCAATTAAATCCTGAACACAGTCCCTCTAGGCTACACACTTCTGGCCAGCACTGTTAATATGTGAGTGAGAGCAGACCACAGGTGAGATACAGGAGGATCTGCATGCGCAGTGCATTGTACTCATGTGTACGGGTGTTAAGATGGCAAGGAACACAACAGCAAAGAGAAAACAAGATAACAAAATGTGAGGCTGGATGAACACAGCAGGCCAAGCGGCATCTCAGGAGCACAAAAGCTGACGTTTCGGGCCTAGACCCTTCGTCAGAGAGGGGGATGGGGAGAGGGAACTGGAATAAATAGGGAGAGAGGGGGAGGCGGACCGAAGATGGAGAGTAAAGAAGATAGGTGGAGAGAGTATAGGTGGGGAGGTAGGGAGGGGAGAGGTCAGTCCAGGGAAGACGGACAGGTCAAGGAGGTGGGATGAGGTTAGTAGGTAGCTGGGGGTGCGGCTTGGGGTGGGAGGAAGGGATGGGTGAGAGGAAGAGCCGGTTAAGGAGGCAGAGACAGGTTGGACTGGTTTTGGGATGCAGTGGGTGGGGGGGAAGAGCTGGCACCACACAACCAGCCCAGCTCTTCCCCCCCACCCACTGCATCCCAAAACCAGTCCAACCTGTCTCTGCCTCCCTAACCGGTTCTTCCTCTCACCCATCCCTTCCTCCCACCCCAAGCCGCACCCCCAGCTACCTACTAACCTCATCCCACCTCCTTGACCTGTCCATCTTCCCTGGACTGACCTATCCCCTCCCTACCTCCCCACCTATACTCTCTCCACCTATCTTCTTTACTCTCCATCTTCGGTCCGCCTCCCCCTCTCTCCCTATTTATTCCAGTTCCCTCTCCCCATCCCCCTCTCTGATGAAGGGTCTAGGCCCAAAACGTCAGCTTTTGTGCTCCTGAGATGCTGCTTGGCCTGCTGTGTTCATCCAGCCTCACATTTTGTTATCTTGGAATTCTCCAGCATCTGCAGTTCCCATTATCTCTGATAGCAAAGAGAAAACAACTTGGTTGATTCTGGGTTCAAACAATACGCATAGCAACATTCAATAACCGAACAGCAGCTCCTCCAAACTTGGCCAGTTTCAGTTTAGATCAACTCAGTATCTTATGGCACGGTGGCTCAGTGGTTAGCACTGCAGCATCACAGCGCCAGGGACCCGGGTTCAATTCCAGCCTCAAGGCAACTGTCTGCGTGGGTTTCCTGTGGGTGTTCTAGTTTCCTCCCACAGTCCAAAGCTGTGCAGACTAGGTGGATTGGCCAGGCTAAATTGCCTGTAATGTTCAGGGGTGTGTGGGTTATAGGGGGATGGGTCTGGGTGGGATGCTTCAAGGGGCGGTGTGGACTTGTTGGGCTGAAGGGTCTGTTTCCACACTGTAGGGAATCTAATCTAATTTGAACCTTTAATAGTTTGAGGGAGATCTCAAAAATGACTGTTGGTGACATTAATGGATGAACCCTTAATGCTATTTTAACTCAGAAGCTTTGCTATGTGTGAGACTTAAATGCTCACATTTTGACTGCTCTCTTGCCACAGAGTGTGTTTCCTTAGAATATTAACTTTTACCTGAGTTATTCAGATCTGAAAAGGATGGTAGTGAAGGCAACAAGTTTAAAGCATAGCCTGTACTCACAGGTGCCTTGTATGTTGGTCTGCTGTAGTGTGTAGCTGGAGATTTAGCTTGCTCATTTGCTCTACTAAAACTAAACTCCCAGGTATAAGTCTATATACAGTCACCAGTAATGAAATACATAGATGGCAAGATTTAAAAGTGAAAGTAGACTCAGATGTAATCTTGAAAACAAGAAAGTGCAAGAAAGGGTCTCAAATCAGACTCAGCCTTTGGACCTGCTGGTTAATGACTGTGAGAACAATAAAAGCAAATATTTTATTACACCTGATGGTCAGTGTTAAATAGAAAGTGCAGTGGCTCCCTGCATTCCGCTTCATTTGGAATACATTTTCACTCTCTTCCTGGCTCCCCAAACCCAACCTGCTAGGGACTTCCCTGGAAGGCGTGCTTTAATTCTGGGAACATTGGGAGAGGGGATGCCACTGGAGTCAGGTGTGTAACTCCTAGAAACAGCAGATGCAGTCACAAGCGGTGCGAAGACGAAACTGGATTCGTTAAAAGGGCCACTTCAGTGCTCTGACAGCTATAATCAAAACAGTCAAACCCTCTGGGCTTATCCCTCCCACTCAATCACCCTTACCCACACACAATGAGCATGCCACATCCAGCCAACCCATGCCATTCCACCCCAAATTCTCCATGCTAACCTGTACACCCCTATAGCTCTGCATATCCTCGATGCCAACCCATGAGCTGCCATATCTCTAAGGCCTTTTAAAAGCTCAGATACCAACTTAGTGCCAACTCTCCCCCTCCCCTGCCCACCCACCATCCATTGTTATTACCCACTGTCCTCAGGGACCATATTGAGACAAAATAAAGGTTTAAGTGTCTATTACAGACTGCACTGGATAAGCATTGTGGACAGTGCAGAGGGTTGATCTAGGTTACAAAGGGACATTGACAGGATGCAGAGCTGGGCTGAGAAGTGGCAGATGGTGTTTAGCCCTGAAAAGTGTGAGGTGATTCATTTGGAAGGACAAACTTGAAAGCAGAATACAGGGTTAATGGAAAGATTCTTGGCAGTGTGGAGGAGCAGAAGGATCTCAGGGTTCATGTTCACAGTTCCCTGAAAGCTGCCACGCAGGTGGATGGGGATGTTAAGAAGGAGTATGGTGTGTTAGCTTTCATTAATAGAGGAATTGAATTCAAGAGCCATGAAGTTATGCTCCAGCTGTACAAAAGCCTGGTTCGGGCAAACTGGAGTTGTGTGTCCAGTTCTGGTCACTTCATTACAGGAAAGATGTGGAAGCGTTGGAAAAGCTGCAGAGGAGATTTACCAGGATGTTGCCTGGAATGGTGAGACGGTCTTATGAGGAAAGGTTGAGGGACCTTGGGCTTTTCTCTTTAGAACGACGAAGGATGAGAGGTGACTTGACAGAGGTGTACAAAATGATCAGAGGTATCGATAGAGTGGACAGCCAGAGACTTTTTCCTAGGGTGGAGGTAGCTATTACAAGGGGGCATAGTTTTAAAGTGAGTGGAGGTAGATACAGGGGAGTCGTCAGAGATAGGTTTTTTACTCGGAGAGCGGTCAGGACATGAAATGCACTGCCGGAGAGCGTAGTAGAGTTGGCCTCATTAGGGGTATTTAAGCGGCTATTAGATAGGCATATGGATGTTAGCGTAAGGTAGGGGTGGAGGCTAGATAGGCCTTAGGTTGAGGGTAAAAGTTTGGCAAAACACTGTGGGCCAAAAGGCCTGTACTGTTCTATGATCTATGTAGTTAATTTGTTCACAGAATCACAGAATTGTAACAGCGCATAAGTCCCAGTGTGCCTGAGTTATTTCTATTCCCTAGTGCCAATCTCCTGCCTTTTTCCCATATCCCTGCACATTGTTCCTATCCAAATAACCATCCAATTCTCTCCTGAATGCCTCAATGGAACTTGCCTCCACCCCATTTCCAAGCGGTGCATTCCACACCCTAACTACTCGCTGGGTGAGAATGCTTTCGCTTCTCTCGTACATCACTTTAAACCTATAGCCCTCCTGTCCTTGTTCCTTTTACACGTGGGAACAGCTTCTCCATGTTTACTCTGTCTAGCCCCCGCTCATGATGTTGAAAAGCTCGAACAGATCTCCCTTTCAGCCTTCTTCTGTCCAAGGAGAATAGTCCCAACTTCTTCAATCCATCCTCATCGCTGATGTTTCTCATTCCTGGAACCATTCTTGTAAATCCCTTCTGCACTCTCTCCAATGCGCTCACATCTTTCCCATAATGTGGGGCCCACAGCTGTACACAATCCTCCAGCTGAGCTCTAACAAGTGTCTTGTACAAGTTCAGCATCACTTCCCTGCTCCTGTACTCCGTGTCCCAATTAATGAAGCTGCGGGCACTGTGTGCTTTATTCATTGCTCTCTCCACCTCTCCTGGCCCCTTCAATGATCTGTGCATAAAATCCATAAAATTAAATATTTATATTCATATCAAAGACAGATATTCCCTATATAACTACTTGGAGATATCAATAAAATTGTGAACCTGTATGCCCCCACTGTGATACCGATAGTTTGGCGAAGCAGTACTAACTCGGTAAAGATACCCCTCAGGCTTATGTCAACACACTTGTTGAAATCGCAAGGACTGATTTTCTTTCCAACTGAGCAATACGGCAGGATATGCTTTCTCCTTCCAACTTTCAACAGCAGGGGAATTAAATTATTCAACAGCTTGATGGTTCAATAAAACTTGTCTAATTTTTATGCACATGCGTTTTTAACAACCCCAAAAGGGCACCTGGCTTCTCCAAAGAACTGCACTAGGTTTTGATCTTTACTTCAAGCTTGTGAAGTTATGGTTCAGAAACTTAAGTGGCAAGAATTGCTTGAGAAAAGTTGGTTGCACTTTTAGAAACTCTGGCAAATGAGGAAGAGCACTCCTAATGCTGGTTTCTCTTTGCTGTCGCATCAGAAAATGTCCCAGGCACAATCGGGTAGATAATGTGGCCCCTGGAGCAGAGGCTAGGAGCATGGTTCAGTCAGCACACTCTGTGGCCAGAGTCAACAGCTCTGCTGTTACTCTCGAAGCTACCTTACAACTAAAAGACTCTCCGATTAGTTTGCTAACACTCACCCCTGCAATTATGAGTTTTGCAAAAAGTGACACTGGAATTTAGAGGTTATAATTTAAGCTGAATGGGTGGGGGCCCTAGAAAAGCAAACAGCTGAGAGGTGAGCTAATGAAGGATTTCATCGGATCGATAGAGAGAAGGTTTCTCCATTTGACAGGGAGTGTAAAACTAGCAGCCATATATAGAAGATAGCCACTAATAAATCCAGTTGGGAATTCAAGAGAATAGCCTTTATTCAGAAAGTAGTTTAAAAGTAGAACTCACTACCTTCAGGAGCAGTCCCGTCAATAGTATATTTGCATTTAAGAGGAAATGAGATAAGTGTGAGGGAGAAAGGATTTGAAGGATTTGTGGACAGGAAGCACAGCAGGACAAGGCTTCTAAAGATCATAAAATGTCGTACAGATCTAATGGGTCAAATTTCTGTGATGTAAACTCAACATGATATTAATTAAACCGCCAAGATATCTATCACAGTGATCACTGTCCTTTCATGTTAGACATTAGACAGTCATTATATTGTATAGGTCCAGAAAAATCTGTCGCTATGCATTTTTATGAAGATTACAGAGGTTCTGTTTCTTTGGGACCAGTGTAACAGATCAGACCAGAAGCCCACCCACAACCCCCCCACCCCCAACACAGCATATTATGGAAGTAGCTGTGTTCCAGATACAATTCAATTGATCCACCACTAAGCTTTAACCAAAGCACACTTTATTCTTACAAAACAGTTGAACTACAAATAAAGGAAGAATTGGCATAACTTTAGTCCATGGAAATACTTAATAAGATGGTATATTATTTAGCCACCAATTATCAACTGTTTCAATATAGGCAGCATCCCATAAAACCCACCCTTGGTAAAGGCATTGCAGCAAAACTTATTTGTCTCTTGTGCCGTCTGTCTCCAGTCCAGTTGAAAGAAACATCAAAAGAAACAATCGGCCCCTTTTCAATTTTAAGAGGAACACTCTCTGTCTAAACAGCCCGGAACTCAAGCTTTTAACTCCAGCAGCCACTAGAGTCCTTCTCACTAAGTGAAAACAAAACTCATATCTTCCAGGTTTGTGTGAGCCTGACCCTTCCCAGTTATGATTCTTCTGTCTTATTTAAAAACAAAACAGGGAGAATTTAAAACTATTTATCAAGGAATGCTGCATTCAATTCTGGTCTCCCTGCTGTAGGAAGGATGTTGTGAAACTTGAAATGGTTCAGGAAAGATTTACAAGGATGTTGCCAGGTTCGGAGGGTTTGAGCTGCAGGGACAGGCTGAATAGATTGGGGTTATTTTCCCTGGAGTGTCGGAGGCTGAGGGGTGACCTTACAGAGGTTTATAAAATCATGAGGGGCATGGATAGGGTGAATAGACAAGGTCTTTTCCCCACAGTAGGGGAGTCCAAAACTAGAGAGGCATAGGTTTAAGGTCACAAGATGTAGAGCTGGATGAACACAGCAAGCCAAGCAGCATCAGAAGAGCAGGAAAGCTGGCGTTTTGGGTCTAGACCCTTCTTCAGAAATGGGGGAGGGGAAGGGGATTCTGAAATAAATAGGGTGAGAGGAGGAGGCGGATAGAAGATTGATAAAGGAGAAGATAGTTGGAGAGGAGACAGACAGGTCAAGGAGGCGTGGTTGGAGCCAGTAAAGGTAAGTGTAGGTGGGGAGTTAGCGGCGAGATAGGTCGGTCCAGGGAGGACAGACAGGTCAAGGGGGCAGGATGAGGCTAGTAGGTAGGAGATGGGGTTGGGGCTTGAGGTGGGAGGAGGGGATAGGTGGGAGGACAGGTTAGGGAGGTGGGAACAAGCTGGGCTGGTTTTGGGATGTGGTCGGGAGAGGGGAGATTTTGAAGCTTGTGAAGTCCACATTGATACCATTGGGCTGCAGGGATCCCAAGCGGAATATGAGTTGCTGTTCCTGCAACCTTTGGGTGGCATTGTTGTGTACTGCAGGAGGCCCAGGATAAATGTGTCGTCCAAGAACTGGGAGGGGGAGTTGAAATGGTTTGCGACTGGGAGGTGCAGTTGTTAAGTGCGAACTGAGCGTAGGTGTTCTGCAAAGTGGTCCCCAAGCCTCAGCTTGGTTTCCCTGATGTAGAGGAGGCCACATTGGGAACAGCGATACAGTATAACACATTAGCAGATGTGCAGGTCAGAGGGAAAGATTTACAAGGGACCTGAGGGGCAACATTTTCACACTGACAGTGGTGTGTGTATGGAATGAGCTGCCAGAGGAAGTGGTGGAGGCTGGTATAGTTACAGCATTTAAAAGGCATCTGGATGGGTACATGAATAGGAAGGGTTTAGAGGGATACGGGCCAAATGCTGGTAAATGGGATTAGATTCATTTAGAGTTTCTGATGGGCATGGATCAGTTGGGCCAAAGGGTGTGTTTTGGTGCTGTACAGTTCTACGACTCTATGACAGCCTGTCTGAAGGAGACATTTTAGCACCACTGTGACAATATCCCTCTGCAAGAGAAACAGGACAGAACACAACACAGGGGCAGCGCTGCAAAAGCTCGTGATTTCAAATAAAACTGTTGGACTATAAACTGGTGTTGTAACTTCTGGCCACATCTCCTAACGGCACAGTACTGCCACATCAGTATCATAAATTAATGCTTCTTCATAAGACAGCTGTAGATATCCAGACATCTGGAATAAGACACCTTCTCCCGCACAATTTCCACTCCTAAAATTCAAAGCCAACCAAAATTCTGGCAAATTGCAACAGTACGTTGAACCCTGGGCTCAAAATTC
Organism: Stegostoma tigrinum; assembly: GCF_030684315.1. Taxonomy (NCBI): domain Eukaryota; kingdom Metazoa; phylum Chordata; class Chondrichthyes; order Orectolobiformes; family Stegostomatidae; genus Stegostoma; species Stegostoma tigrinum. Next base: position 14,774,057 of record NC_081404.1, on the reverse strand, counting down.
CTAACGTATTCACACCATGCAAAGCTCGATATGAAATAGTCATGTCAGTTTCCACGAGAAATTAACTGGCATTCCAAAAACCCGAACCTAAATTCTAATGCCATTCGGAAGGGCAGAATTATTATAAAGCAGCATGTTTTGCTCAGGGACAAGTTGTTAATAAATAGTTTAGGCAGTGCCCAGGAACAGTTCGTGAGGACATAAATTCTAACAGTCGCCGTTTATTTCCCAGTAGATCTGGCTCTTGGAGTGAAGTGGGCAGAATGCTACAGCTCAGGTTCTGCATTCAGAACTTAATTGCTCAGGGAACAGGTACACATCCTGGGGCCGTGGTTGAGCCTTAACTTATAACTGTGGACATTTTGCCCAGCTAATAAAGGCGTTGGAGATTGCACTGTTTGCTGTTTTATTTTACTTCAGGCAACATGCTTGCTCTGAAAGAAATGCGATGGGAAATGTAACATCATAATGAGAGCAGAGATGCTTTTTTTGTTCTCGTAGTTCAGGTTGAATTTCATCACTGAGAGGTACAGTAGAGGGACCTGTAAGCTTCATTTCCAAACCCCGTGCTATCCCTGAGTCAAAGTGGCTGAATAGTCTCACTGAATGAGAGCACAGCCAAGCTGTGTCTGGAGATGCATTATTGAGGTGTGAGGAAATGAAGCAAAGTCAATGAAGAACAGAGAAACAGTGATGCAAAATAAATCCTTGGAGGAGATGGTGGTTTAGTCAGTTGGCCAGTAACCCAAAGACCCAAGTAATCCTCTGACAACATGGTCCAGTGGTTCAAACCTCACCAGGGCAGCTAACAAATTGACAAAGCTGGAACTGCAAGCCAATCTTAGCGATGGGGGATCATGGCAGGCATGAATAACTGTTGTAAAAACCCATCTTGTTCACAAATAGGAATTAAGCCTACTGCCCTTACCTGGTCAGGCCAATGTCGTTGACTCTTAATGGCCTGGCAAGTCACTGAGTTCAAGGGCAATTGGTGAAAGACAACACATGCCTGTCTTGCCAGCAATGCCCACAAAGAATATAAAATCCACTGTGCTACCAAGCAACCATCTCAAAGACTACTTCATTGGCTGGAAAGTGGTGAAAGACGCGACAGCAATGAAATCCTTCTTTCAGGTGTGGAATGTTAAAATTAAAAAAAGCCGGATTTCCGTCCTATGATGGGAAGTTCCCAACGGGCACACATGCAGGTGAGTACACCGGGTGAGGGTAAGATTAGGCTGAATCATAATGCCTGCTGTCAGTAACCCCTATGTTGGCACACATGTGAAAACTCGCTGACACCTGACCAACTGTGCCCACAAGCCTTGGCAGCTTGATAGGTCAGCTTGAGTTTGGTTGAGGAGGGGTGGTGGTGGTTGGGCAATTGGTGAGGAGAGGGTAATGGCTGAGAACAGTGATTGGGCATATTGCCTATGCAAACATTACCTTCTAATGTTGCCAACACTAAAATAATAGGGCATAAATCTGATGCCAGATTACAACCAAAACAATACATATTACAGAAAATACCAAGACATTATGAAGCATCTCTAATCTAATCTTGAAGGATTCCGATGGCCATTAGAATCCACTCGAGATTTCAAATGGTTTATGGTGGAATTGGGATTTTTTCAAATTACATTACAGCCACTGCAATCATTCCTGAGTGTCCATTATGCTGTATTTAATAGTCGTATGGATCGCTGTGTGCTGTCAAATGTGAGATAGTATGATTTATTTGCCTAAATGATGCTTAAATGGAGAAATGCCATTGAGATTTTATTATCTCATCCCTGAACACTGGTGCCCAAGCTCCGAGAATTTATTCCCAGAACAGGCAGCTTGACAAAAGTCTGTGATTCCCAACTGCACACCTGATCGATTCCGTGGATGGCCTCTTACCCTTTTTGTGTGGGTGTCAGCTTGGACGCCAAGCATTAGCAGGCTAATCGGCTATGATGGCATCGCCCTCGAGGCCCCAGTTACTAGCCCCAATATCAACTGAGCTCAAGATAGAAGGAAGAAAGACAGAAAATGTATAAAGAGAAACAATGGGCAGAATTTTGGATTTTTGAGACTCGGTGTAAATGCAGGGATGAAAGTGGGAGTGACTTGGATTCGAGGATGGGTCAGTTTTTCTGACACGATTACCATACGGCCCTGGGGTGCAGGTTCATGTTCCCGAGAAAGTGCAGTCACAGGTAGACAGCGCAGTGAAGAAGGCGTTTGGTAAACTTGCCTTTAGTGGTCAGTGCGTTGAGTATAGGAGTTGGGAGGGTCATGTTGCAGCTGTACAGGACATTGGTGAGGCCACTTTTGGAATACAGCGTGCAGTTCTGGTCTCCCTGCTGTAGGAAAGATGTTGTGAAACTTGAAGGGGTTCAGAAAAGATTTACAAGGATGTTACCAGGGTTGGAGGCTTTGAGCTACAGGGAGAGGCAGAATAGACTGGGGCTATTTTCCCTGGAGCGTCAGAGGCTGAGGAGTGACCTTACAGAGGTTTATAAAATCATCAGGGACATGGATAGGCTAAATAGACAAGACCTTTCCCCCAGGGTAGGGGAGTCCAAAACTAGAGGGACATAGGTTTAAGGTGAGAGGGGAAAGATTTAAAAGGGACCTGAGGGGCAACTTTTTCACACAGAGGGTGGTGCGTATATGGAATGAGCTGCCAGAGGAAGTGGTGGAGGCTGGTACAATGACAACATTTAAAAGGCATCTGGATGGGGACATGAATAGGAAGGGTTTAGAGAGATATGGGCCAAATGCTGGCAAATGGGACTAGATCAATTTGGGATATCTGGTCAGCACAAGACGGGTTGGACCAAAGGGTCTGTTTCTGTGCTGTACAGCTCTATGACTTTATTATTCTTAGCTCATTACGTATTCACATGCAGGTAAAACACCAAACCTTCCAGGCTCCAACATTAACGAACCAGCCCCTGGGCAGCACTCACTCGCTGTAACTCAGCAGCGTCCTTCATTCTCTGCTCATGTCTCACCGGCCAGCCCTCAGAGATGGCAGAGACCGGGCAGCCCCGTTCAGTGATAACCCCTTGAGAGGTTTTCCTGTCGGCTGCCCAGGAGACAAGGGAAGTTTGTTTCCTTGTGGATAGTACCAGGAGGCTATTCTGACTAACCGAGGCAGCTTGGGCAGAGGTAGCTGCGGAGGTCGCCACCTGTCTCTAGTTCCATGGGATGTGCCGCACTCTACCAGGACATGTGCCACTGCCTACTCGATGCTTCATGTTCTTATTGTCTCGTTGCCAATGTAGTAGCCTGTCACACAGGAGGCTGGCTATTAGCTGTCTCCATCACAATTCAGTCAACCTCTGTCACTTCATTGCAGCTGCCAATGTAGCATGACTGGCACCGCAGTGGCATTGCCTCTCACATGTACGTCTGCCAAGGCGCACACTCCTAACACAAAAGGAGCTCCAACATTCAGCAGCACCGTCAGGTCATTAACCATTCCTCACAGCTAGGAGAACATATACATACCAGAGCTTTTTAACCCAAGGACAAGGACATGCCCAGAAAAGGGGACTTCGGGGTGAACACCTCACAGATATCTCAAGCATGCACATTATGTGATGCTTCATTGATTTGCGTCATCTCTTGACTTTTATTCTCCCAAATCACCTTGTCTGGATGTGTGATAACACACATCCACGGGACTTAAACCCAGCACAGATGATGAATCTCTGGATTTGTCCAATTCTGAGCTGATAAAGAAGTATCTGCAAGCGAGGGAATGTTGTCCAGAGGTCCTCAAGATCAAGATCAAGTTTACAGAAAAATATGAATCCTTTCAAGGCACAAAAATCCAAAATGTCAGTCAACTGTTGGAACCAAAGCATTGTATAAGATTAAAAGAAAAAGGCTTATAAAGTTGCCAGAAATAGCAGGAGACCTGAGGATTGGGAGGATTTTAGAATACAGCGAGGATCAAGAAATTGATAAAGAAATAGAGAGAAGAGTATGAAAGCATACTAGCTAAAAGAAAATAAAAACAGACTGTAAAAGCTTCTACAGTTATGTCAAAAGGAACCATCGGGCTAAGCTTAATGTTGGCCCATTACAGGCAGAGTCAAGGGAATAGAGAAATAGCAGAGAATATAATGATTAATTGGTATCTTGAGAAATCTCCCAAAATTAGAGAGTCAAGGGATTAGGGAACATGAGGAATTGATGGAAATTATTATTAGTAGGAATGTTATGCTGAAGAAATTAATGAGACTGAAGGTTGCGAAAACCCTGCAGCTTGATATTCTATGTTGCAGAGTATTGAACAATGTAGCTGTAGAGATAGTGAATGCTTTGGTGATCCCCTTTCAAAATTCTACCAATTCTGAAATGATTCCTGTAGATTGGAAGGTAGCAAGCGCCACCCCCAATATTTACGAAAGGCGGGCACAAGAAAATAGGGAACCACAGACCTACTGGGCTACAGTGGTAGTGGGGAAATGCTAGAATCTATTATAAAGAATGCAATTAATAGGCAGTTGGATAAGAGAGTGGATTTGCAGATGGGAAACCGTTTAGAGGTTTTTTGACGAATTAATTGACAGAATTGATATTCATTGTATCAATTCAGAGGAGGCGGTGGTCGTAGTGGATTTTCAGAAGGCTGTGGACAGCGTCCCTTGAAGGAGGTCAGTTCGCAAAATTAAAGCATGTGGCCGAGGACACAATGTATTGGCACGGACTAAGGATTCCCAATATCCATGCACTGTCAGGCTATGATGAGTGGACTGAACATGGATCAGAATATGGGCCCCAGCCGACACCAATTTGGATTTCTATGTGGGGACCAAATGTGATATTTCCCAGTTCATGTGTGCCAAAGTCAGGTGGGAATGGGAATTGTGAGGAGGATGCAAAGAAGCTTCAAGAGGCTTTGGACAGACATCCTGATTGGGCAAGAACAGAGCAGATGAAATATAATGTGAAAAAACATGAGATTATCCACTTTGGTCAGAAGAGCAGATACGGAGAGTATTTCTTAAATGGTAAGAGGTTGGAAAGTGTAGATGCCCAAAGGCACCTGGATGTAGCAAACAATTAGGAAGGCTAATGATTTGATTTATTGTCACTTGTACCTTAGTGCAGTGAAAAGTTTTGTTTGCGACCATAATAAACAAGGATGTACAGATCATAGGGTGAAGGAAACTTGGACAGAGTGAGGCATACAGGTGACAATGCACAGAACATGCATGAGGCAAGATCAACATTAGCAAGATCAATATTATTTGAAGTTAGACAGTCCATTCATCAGTGTGATGATGGCAGAGAATGGAATGTTGGCATTTATCACAGGAGGACTGGAGGACAGGAATCAAGATGCCTTGCTTCAGATGTATAGAACCTCAGTCAGACTGCATCTAAACCACTGTGTAAACGTTCATTCTCCTTACCTTAGAAAGGATACTATTTGCCACTGAGGGAGTTCATTCGTGGACTGCAGGAACTTCCCGTGAAAGCGAGATCGGGAAAACTGGGCCGGTACTCTTGAGTTTCTAAGGAGAGGCGTTCTCATCGAAAATTTTCAAATACTTACAGAGTAGAAAGCAGGTGAGATGTTTCACCTGATTGGGCAATCTAACTCCAAGAGGCACAATTTTTAAAAACATTAAGTGGGATCCCATAACGATGAACTTTTTTTAATTAACTCAGAGGGTTGTGGGTCTTTGGAACTCTGTTCTTCCATGAGCAATATTTTGAACGTTGGCATCAATACTGGGGACAGGAGGAAGGTTGAGGGAGTGAGGGGGGGTGGGGGCGGTGCAGCTAACACTGGAGTATGTGCAAACTTCAAACTGAACGTGCAAGCTCCGCTCGCGGTGTCAACGTTGGCGCGGAATGGCCTGTTTCCAGTTCATAGAGCGGGGACGGTAACTATAAACATCAGTACAAACCGTGCATCATTTCTGGTGACAGCACTGGGTCACCTTGATTCAGCTTTAAAGATACCAGGAAAGTGCTTATTGATTTGAAAGTTACAACTTCTGCAGAATCGCTGCTTTAGATTCACAGTGTTTTCCAGGAATGATTAATGACGGAAAATGTCAGGGCCCTTGGTTTTGCTCTTAAAGGCAACATCCACGAACTGAAATGATCACCATGATTGTGTCAAACAAAGGAATTATCCCCACAGTAACCTATAACCTCAGTAAGTTCTGCATCCTTACGAAGGGAAGGCTCTGGAAGGAAATTATTCTGAAGATTATCAACATACAAAACTTTAAACACTCCCCTGGCTTCTAAGAGACTCAAATTCTTCTAATGAATTGTTCAACTCTCAGTCTTTCCTCCCAGGTATTTTGGTCACGTTGAAATGCTCTTTAAGTCTTAAGTGTCAGCTGAAACTCCGTCAGTAATGCACTAACTCCTGAGTAACCTAGGTCCTGAGTTAAAGCCCCACTCCATGACTCAAACATGTAAGTCAATGCTCCAGAGTAGGACTTAAGGAGTGTAGCACTATCCTGCCAGGTGGAGAAGACATTAAACTAAAGCCTTGTTTTCCCTCTCAATTAGATGGAGAAGATCCCTTGGCTACAAATTTGAAGAAGAGGAGGGGAGTTCCCTCTGGTGTCCTGGTCAATATTCACTCCCCTTTCAACATCAGTAAAACAGATTCTAGTCACATCCCTGTTGGGGCGGCATGGTGGCTCAGTGGTTAGCGCTGCTGCCTCACAGTGCTAGGGATCTGGGTTCAGTTCCACCCTCAAGCAATATCTAGGTGCAGTTTGCACATTCTCCCTCTGTCTGTGTGGGTTTCCTCCCCTGGTCTAAAGACATGCAGGATTAATATGTTAAATTGCTCATAGTGTCCAGGGATCTGTAAGCTTGACGGGTGATGCAGTAGGATGTTCCCTGGAGGGTCAGTGTGGACCTGATGGGCTGACTGGCCTGCTTCCACATTGTGTGGCATTCTGTTCAATGTTGCTTGTGGGAGCTTGCTATTTTCTAAGTAGCTGCTGCATTACAACATTTCCAAAGGTACTTCATTGGCTGTGAAAAGTGCTATGTCAATATAAGTCTTATGTTTTGACAACATATGCTAGAGTTGCTGAACCCACAGCATTTTGCTCTCACCAACAAACAGTAAGGAAATAAATGGCCAGGTTATCTGTTTGTTGGAGGTGCTAGTTGAAGTATAAATAATTGGTCAGGACATCCTTGCTATATGAGGGAATGTGGATATGAGATTTCTCATACTCACCAAAAAGGTCACTGGGTTTTACACTTCATCTGAGAACAGGCCTTCCGGGGGATAATGCAGCATTAAAGTTTTAACTTCAATAATACTCTTTGGTCTTCCAAGTCATACACTGGAAAATGGTATCAGTATACAGCTCTGCTGATTTAACTGATTGCTGTGTTAAGATCTCTTCTTCCACTTGATAGCTTCCCTCACAGGGATATGCAGACACCCACACATATTCACACATACAGACAAACACACACCCACAAACACATCTACACACACAAGCATTCACACACGCACATGGGAAGGCACACACACAGAGGTGCACACAGGCATACATTCACAGGCACTCACGCACACACACAATCTCTCTCTCATGCGCGTGCACGCACACAGACACACACACGCACACACACATACTCACACATGCACACCCTGAGACACACACACACACCCATTCTCTCTCTCTCAAACACACACACACACAATCATACATTCACACACAGATACACACAATCACTCACACACACTCACAGATTCTGTCTCTCTCTCTCTCTCACACACACTCATACATTCACACAAACACCCACACCCACACAGATTCTCTCTCTCTCACACACACACACACACACACACACACACACACACACACACACACACACACACACACACACACAGCTCTCCTGGTGGTCAAATTTTGGGTTGCTAACCAGCCACCTGATTTAAAATTAGAGCATGAGGAACCCATGAAATGGCTTCACATCAGCTTGCTCCACTGCGGCTCCAAGGGACTGTGGAGACAATTAACCGGAGCTTAGAGACATCTAAGGTGGATGCGTGCTGGGATAATAATAGGGATCACATCTTGAAGAAGTTTTATAGCCAGCACCTGCCTCAAGGTTCTTATTACCGTCCCTCATTTCACTCATTGAACAGAATGTGGGAGAAGCCTATTAATGGCTACACCCCTGCAGTGCTTACTGTACTCAATTGCAAAAATCAAGAAAACAAGAGTGAACTTATGAGCAATTAATTGGTGTCAGAGGAAATATTTGCTTTAAACGAACATCGGCATTAACGAGATAGCCATTAAATTAGTGTGTACAGTAAATGGCTTCGGAATCATAATGCCCTCGATAAAATGATACTGTTCTCCATACAACACAGGCTAGATTGATTGAGGAGATAATGACAGCACAAACCCTTTACTTCGCCTGGTTCCAGCCAGCCCTTTGCTGCCCTTCAGTTGAGATGTTAAAGTGAGCTTCTATCAGCCTTTTCAGGCACAAATCATAAGTGAGCAGGGTGTCCACCTGAAGTCCTGGCCGACATTCCTTCCTCTACCTGTTATCAGAAGGATTTTATTGAACTGGAGGAAGTTTGGAAAATATTTACCAGGATGTTGCCAGAAATGGAGTGCTTGAGATTGAAAAATAGACTGGAAGGGTTGGGACTTCTTTCACTGGAGCATAGGAGGTAGAGAGGTGACCTTATTGAGGTTAATAAAATCATGGGGTTGGCGGGGGGAGGGGAATGCATGGATAATCTTGGATGGCACTGTGGCTCAGTGGCTAGCATTGCTAACTCACAGCACCAGGGACCCGGGATCGATTCCACCTTTGGATGACTGTCCGTGAGGAATTTGCACGTTCTTCCCATGTCTGTAAGGGTTTCCTCCAGGTGCTCCAGTTTCCTCCCACAGTCCAAAGGTGTGCAGGCTAGGCAAATTGGCCAAGCTAAAGTGTGTAGATTAGGTGGGATAACCATAGAAAATTAGGGTTACAGGGATAAGGTTGGGGGATCAGTCTGGGTAGAATGCTCTTCAGAGAGTCAGTGTGGACTTGTGGGGCCTAATGGCCACTTTCCACATTGCAGGGATTCTATGGACAAGGTGAATAGCAAAGGCCCTTTTCCCAAGGGTGAGGGAGATCAAAGCTAGGGGGGTATAGTTTTATGGTGAGAGGAGAAAAGATTTAAAAAGGGCAGAAGGGGCAACTTTTTTACACAGAGGATGGTTTGTGTGTGGAATGAACTGCCTGAGGAAGTGGTGGATGTGGGTAAAGCTACAATGTTTGAAAGACATTTGGATAAGTACATGAATAGGTAAAGTTCAGAGGGATATGGGCCAAGCGCAGGCAGGTGGGACTAGTTTAGTTTAGGAACATGGTTGATATGGACTGGTTGGACTGAAGGGCCTGTTTCCATGCTCCAGGACTGTATGACTCAATAATTAAGGCTGCCAGGAAAACAGATCCTCCTGCTGACCATCTCCTTGCAGTCTGTGAAATGTTCCTGCTATGGTTTGCCCACATTAGCAGAGTCACTATGCAAGTGCACGAAGCACAAAGTGGTGCTTTGGCAATGTGATGCAGAAACACAAATCTTTATTGGCACCTCACTTTCCTTGGGGCAGTGTCTTTGATCACAGAACCCAGGGACAGGAGAGGCAATAGGCCATTCAGCCCCTTGAGCCTGTCCTATCAAGAACTCTTGTCCAAGTCAGAAGGTTGTGATTTCAAACTCCCTTCCAGGGCCAAGTGTAAGGATCTAAGCTGATGATCCAGTGCAGTAGTTAGGGAGTGCAGTGCTTTTAGAGACGTTAACTTTCAGGCCAGGCATTAAACCAGGGCCCTGTTTAGCCTCTCAAGAGGAAACGACGAAGGATGCTGTAGGTTGCAGAGAGACATAGATAAGCTGCAGAGCTGGGCCGAGAGGTGGCAAATGGAGTTTAATGCGGACAAGTGTGAGGTGATGCACTTTGGTAGGAGTAACTGGAATGCAAAGTACTGGGCTAATGGTAAGATTCTTGGTAGTGTAGATGAGCAGAGAGATCTCGGTGTCCATGTACACAGATCCTTGAAAGGTGCCACCCAGGTTGAAAGGGCTGTTAAGGAGGCATACAGTGTTTTAGTTTTTATTAATAGAGGGATCGAGTTCCGGAACCAAGAGGTTATGGTGAAGCCGGACAAAACTCTGGTGCGGCCGCACTTGGAATATGGTGTACAGTTCTGGTCACCGCATTATAAGAAGGATGTGGAAGCTTTGGAAAGGGTGCAGAGGAGATTTACTAGGATGTTGCCTGGTATGGAGGGAAGGTCTTATGAGGAAAGGCTGAGGGACTTGAGGCTGTTTTCATTAGAGAGAAAAAGGTTGAGAGGTGACTTAATTGAGACATATAAGATAATCAGAGGGTTAGATAGGGTGGATAGCGAGAGCCTTTTTCCTAGGATGGTGACGGCGAGCACGAGGGGGCATAGCTTTAAATTGAGGGGTGAAAGATATAGGACAGATGTCAGAGGTAGTTTCTTTACTCAGAGAGTAGTAAGGGAATGGAATGCTTTGCCTGCAACGGTCGTAGATTCGCCAACTTTAAGTACATTTAAGTCGTCATTGGACAAGCATATGGACGTACATGGAATAGTGTAGGTTAGATGGGCTTCAGATTGGAATGACAGGTTGACACAACATCGAGGGCCAAAGAGCCTGTATTGTGCTGTAATGTTCTATGAAATGGAGGATCCTAAGACACTGCTTGAACCCCACCCGCAGCATTGTGGCCAATATTAATCCCTCAAATTAGCATCACAAAAACAGAATCTGTGGGAGTTTGCTGTGTGCAAATTGGCTGTCCCACTTCCTACATGACAACAGCGGCTACACATCAAGAGGTACCTGATTGACTGTAAAGCACTTTGGGGCTTTTGGAGGTCATGAGATAGAAATGCATGTGTTTTTTTCTCTTTCAACTGTGACCTGCCACTTTCAAGAAAAGCCTCTAACCCACAGACTAAGTTGAGATGATATGTAAGAAGAAATGGTTCAATACAATTCCCACTCCTTTCAAAATGACTACAACATGGTATTTTTTTTAAATGATTGCAGTTTTGATGATCACACTGAAATTGTGAGGGCCGATGTCTGAAAGATTGAACTTCTTGTGGTCTCTCCAAACTGTACCACACTGAGTGAAGAAGGGTCTAGACCTGAAACGTCAGCCTTCCTGCTCCTCTGATGCTGCTTGGCCTGCTGGGTTCATCTAACTCCATACCTCGTTATCCCACACTGAGTGGATTCTCTTTTGTCATTATCTTTGGTAATGTTATCTTTTGAGCAGTGATTGTGGATTGTGTCATTGGACAGTAGTAAAAAAAACGTGTTAAGGGTTCAACTTGACATTGCATGTTGAGAAGGCAGAATGGAGTTTTTGCAGGATGTGGTTTGTTCAGGCACTTTAGAAAGGTATGGTTAGTAAGTTTGTGGATGACACCAAAATTGGTGGCATTGTAGACAGTGAAGAGATTTTCTCAGATTACAAAGGGATCTTGATCAAATGTGTCAATGGGCCGAAAAATGGCAGATGGCGTTCAATCTGGATAAATGCGAGGTATTGCATTTCAGTACAACAGACAATTATACAATTCAATGTAGGGCCTTAGGTAGTGTTGTGGAACAGAGGGACCTAGGGGCTCAGGTACATAATTCTTTGAAGTTTGCATCACATATAGACAGGGCAGTTTAGAAGGCACCTGGCACACTTGCCTCCATTGCTCAGTCCTTTGCGTGTAAGGGTTGGGACGTCATGTTGAGGTTGTCCAGGACATTGGTGAGGCTAGAATACTAGGTTTTTAGAATACTGCATTCAGTTCTGGTCTCCCTGTTACAGGAAGGATGCTGTGAAACGTTAAAGGGTGCAGAAAAGATTTACAAGAATGTTGCCAGGGTTGTAAGGTTTAAGCGCTTTACAGTCAATGAGGTACTTCTTGAAGTGTAGCCGCTGTTGTCATGTAGGAAGTGGGATGGCCAATTTGCACACAGCAAACTCCCACAGATTCTGTTTTTGTGGTGCTAATTTGAGGGATTAACATTGGCTATTAAGCTATTAAGATATTATTAAGCTGGAGAGGGTTCAGAAGAGATCTACCAGGATGTTGTATGGAAGGTCTGAGTTATGAAGAAAGGCTGGATAGGCTGGGACTTTTTTCACTGGAGTGCAGGAGGTTGAGAGGAGACCTTATTCAGGTTTATAAAATAATGAGGAGTATAAATAGGGTTAATGGTAGTTGTCATTTCCCTAGGATGGGGAATTTCAAGACTAAGGGGCAAATTTTTAAGGTGAGGGGAGAGAAATTTAAAAAAGACATGAGGGGCAAATGTTTTACACACAGAGTGGCTCATGTGTGGAATGAATTTCCAGAGGAAGTGGTGGATGTGGGTACAGTTACAACATTTAAAAGACATTTGGATAAGTACATGGATAGGAAAGGTTTGGAGGGATATGGGCCAGGAGCAAATAGGTGGGACTAGTTTAGTTTGGGATTAACATCGGCCTGGACTGGTTGGACCGAAGGGTCTGTTTCCATGCTGTGTGGCTCTATAACTTTATGAGTGGTAGGTAGATAAAACGGTTTAGTACGGTACAATATGCTATTGTATGGAAGAGAATGGTATGGATTGGGATGATGTGGTCTAGTAGAGCATGGAACAGTACAACATACAATAGGAAGGACTAGTGCAGTTTGGAATGGTAGGGAATAGAATGGCATAGCATGAGGTAGCATGGTGTATGGCTGGTAAAGTATGAAATGGCATATTCTACATTCCTGTCTCCATTAATCTGACATGACCAGTTTTTTTTTCCTCACTCATACATCCATCCAATCCATACCAATTGTGCTGTCTATGGGTTTGCATTTTAAAGAAATGTGCTATCTCGGAATTGACATAGTGCTGCCAGGTTTCCATCTCTCTTGGGGAAATTAATCTTCCTGCCCAAGGCCTACAGGTTACTTACCTCAAAAGCAAAATATGGATCACTTAAGAGGACACCAGTATCAAATAAGAATTATATCGTATGATCACACTATATGATTACAATCACTCAACTGCAAATGCTTGATTCAAGTTGTTTCATTTATTGCAAATTAGAGTCTTAAAAATTATAGAGCCTTAATCCCTTACTGTCTAATCCTCCACTTTGTTATAGCCCTTCGCACATTCAAAAACTTCCTTTATAGAAAGAACTTGGATTTATCTTATGCCATTCACCACTTCAAGGTACCTCATAGTGTTTTACAGCCAATAGGTTCCTCTTCTTTTTAAGTGTCATCACTGCTGCAATATAAGAGCATCGGGAATAGGAGCAGGAGGAGGCCATCTGGCCCCTCGAGCCTGCTGCACCATTCAATAAGATCATGGCTGATCTTTTCATGGACTCAGCTCCACTTACTTGCCCACTCACCATAATCCTTAATTCCTTTACTGTTCAAAAACCTATCTTTGCCTTAACAACACTCAACATGGTAGCCTCAAGTGCTTCACTGGACAGGGAATTTCACCCTTTGGGTGAAGAAGTTCTTCCTCAATTCAGTCCAAAATCTGTTCCCCCTTATTTTGAGGCTATGCCCCCTTGTTCTAGTTTCACAGTGGAAACAACTTCCCTGCTTCTATCTTATCTGTTCCCTTCCTTGTTTCATGTCTTTCTATAAGACTTCCTCCCCCCCCACTGCCTCATTCTTCAAAAACAGGCAAACACACCATTTAAATTACATGCAACAAGCTCCTCCAGTAATTAGGTAAATGAGCGGACAGTCTGTATTAGGGACACTGGTTGAATCACCAGGAGAATTTCCTTGCTGTTCTTTAAATAGTGGTATGGGATCTTTTGCAAACGGCTTCACCATTTTATCAGTTATGGGAATTATTGACTGAACTGCACAGTCGCTTGAAAGACTGCTTAATCACTATCTATGAAGTCTGTCTTTGAATTCCTTTTGAAAGACAGCATTCAAATAGTGGTGCATGGTGGTTCAGTGGTTAGTACCGCTGCCTCAGAGAACTGGGGACCTGGATTCAATTCTACCCTCAGGCGACTGTCTGTGTGGAGTTTGCACATTCTCCCTGTGTCTGTGTGGGTTTCCTCCCACAATACAAAGATCTGCAGGTTAGGGTAGATTGGCTATGCTAAATTTCCTATCGTGTGTGGGCTAGGTGGGTTAGCCATAGGAAATACAGGGGAGGAGATAGGGTTGGATGGTCTGTTGTCTGAGTGGCTCCTTTTCATACTGTATGGATTAAAAATCCTTTCCTTTCGTTCACTAGCCTTTGGACTCTCGGATGCCCTGTGATTCAATGACCAAATCTCATCTTTAATTTCTAGCACAGTATCCCAGCCTTTCAAAGGAATTCTCAGCTGGATTTTGAAATCGGGAAAGGAACCAGGGGCTTCTTGCTGATGCTGGTCACAAGAAATGAGACAGTTTGTTTTGTGGAATGAAAATGTCACGCTTGCACTCCTGCCAAGTTATAAAATGATGCTCTGGAACTGTTGGGATTGTTGAGCAATTGTTACAATTTAAAGCCTGTGCATGCTGAATGTTTAATGTCCCAACGATTTTCCAAGTGAATTCGAGGCCCTAACTCAATTTCTAGACGTATAAGGTACTCTGAGAGCTCATAGCTCTGTATTCCCGAGGGCGTGCCTGTACTTGAAAACCCAAAATAAGGCTCCAACAAGCATGCCAATATAGCATCAGGTACCAAGGTTAATAGCAGTCGCTCTCAAGAGTGCCCATGAGGATTGAAACGATCAGAAAGGAAATGGGCACCACAAGCCCTTTTGCTACCAGCCTGATGAGTTTCTCTGTCGAAAGAAAAAAACTGGAAACATTTTCTCAAGTGAAACAATTGTCAAAAACCCAAGCTGACTGATGTCCATCTTCACTCTGTATAATGTACACACTCAGCTGGCACCTACACTGCATCATAAAATGGTTACAGCACAGGAGACCATGTGGCCCACCATGGACATTTCAACTCTCTGGAAGATCAACTCATCTAGTCCTACCCACCTTGCCTTTTCCCTTTGGCTCTGCAATTTTCTTTCTTTTCAGATAATTACCTATTTCCTTTCTGAAAGTCTTAATTGAATCATCCCGCACCAACACCCCCCACCCCCTCCCCCCACCAACTCTCAAGCAGTGCCTTCTGGATCCTGACTCCACGCTGTGTAAAAAGGATTTTGCTTGTGTCATACAATGCTTCTTCTGTTCATTACCTTAAGTCCTCTGGTTCGTGATCCTTTGTGTCAATGGGAATGATTTCGCCTCTCCAGACCCCATTTGGAGCCTCAACCTCTTTGGAATGGATGGATGGAAAAGTCAGACATCAAAGCAACTGGTATCCAATTGACAATAATCTCCTCTCTGGTTGCACCAGCCCTGATTTCTCACCTCGCGGAAAGATGGGCATAGAGTTAGCCCAGGGACCACAAACAAGTGCATCGACAGCTCCGTGGCTGGGCTTGGCTCATTTTTCCAGGGAAAACCACTCCTCTGATTTCACTCAGCTAGAGTTTAGCCTGCCTTGGCTGGGGAATCAGAAAAACTGACCAGCTACTTATTGAAAATGAAGTGGGAACAGTCACTCTAAGCTGGTTTCTGCATCATCTCAGCAATGGATTAACTATTGGTCCTGTCTTTTTTTGAGGGGGCTAAAGGAAGCAAATAATTTTATGAGTCCTTGGTAATACAAGACCACAAGCAGTAGGAGTAGGCAATTCAGCTCCTCAGCCTGCCTTCGGATTTGTTAAGACCTTGAATGTGTCCTTGACTCTACTTTCTTGTCTGCCCTCAATAACCTTTGACACAATTTGATCAAAAGTCTGTCAAACCCAGCTTTGAATGCATTCAATCATCCGTTGCTCTCCAGGAAGAGAAGTTCCACACACTGTTGGCCCTCTGACAGATTTACTTTATCCTCATTTCAGTCTTCAATGGGAGATCCCTGACGTTTAAATGGCATCTTTCCAGTTCTTGTCTCTCCCACAAAGGGGAAACATCCTCTCACAATATGCTGCCGTAATCGGACATGCTTCAAGAAGATTCTTCTAACCTCAGATGGATACAGACTCAATCTGTTTAACCCTTCATCTGAAGCAAGCCTCTTCACCCTGGAAATATGTTGCAGAAACCTTCTCCAATTCCAGTGCTTTCAATGCAACAATATTCTTTTTTTTATTATATAAGGAGACCAAAACTGTACACAGATCTAGTCTCCCAAAAGCCCTGTACAGCTGCAGTAAATTTCCTTTTTTTTTACATTGCATTCCCCTTGCAATAAACGCCATGTGCGTCTCCAAACACTTGCTGCACCTGCAGATTAACATTTTGTGAGTCATGTACCAGGACACTGAGATCCCTCTGCACCAAAGTTCTGCAATACCGCTTTTCCATTCTTCCTACCAAGGTTGGGCCCATTCACATTCTCCCAAATTCTACCCCATTTGCCCATTCACTTAACCTGTCTAGACCTCTTTGTAACCCTTTAATGTCCTCTATATAGTGGATAAAACAAAAAAAAAATTCATTCAGAATGTGTCCAGTCTCAGTTTCAGGAGGTTCATGAAGCCTGGGTGTGACTTGTGAGTATCCAATGAATCTGTTAAAGTAACTGTAGATTTATTGGGAGTCAGCAACTTGCCTGGATGGGTGCAGCTCCAACAACGCACTAGAAGCTCGACACCATCCAGGATAAAGCAGCCCTCTTGACTGGCACCACATCCACAAGGATCCACTCCCTCCACCACCGACACTCCGTAGCAGCAAGTGGCACTGCAGGAATTCACCAAAGATCCTCAGACAGCACCTTCCAAACCAATGACCACTTCCATCTAAAAGGACAAGGGCAGCAGATACATGGGAACACCACCCCCTGCAAGTTCCCCTCCACTCACCATCCTGACTTGGAAATATATCGCCGTTCCTACACTGTCGCTGGGTCAAAATCCTGGGAATTCCTTCCCTGAGGGAATTGTGGGTCTGCCCACAGCACATGGACTGTAGCGGTTCAAGGAAGTAGCTCACCCCCACCTTCTCAAGGGGCAACTCGGGACAGGGCAATAAATGCTGGGCCCAGCCTGTGACAGCCCTCATCCCACAAATGAATAAAACAAAAGCAGCCCAGATCTGAAAAAGAAAATGATGTCCCAGAGAAAATAGCTAAGGGAATCCAGGTCTGGATGTAAGACATAGAAATTGCCTGCTCCATGAATCCTGCCTTTCTCTCCCTGCCTCCTCCCCTGACCCCAGTGATTAGAAGGCAAGTCTCCTGTTTGGATGTGAACAAGCTCAGTTTGAGATGTTGAAATATATGTGCCTCAGCTTTGGGGGGGAAAGAAACGACATGACAGCTGTCAGGACTTGCTGTGGTTCAGGAAGAAAACAGGCATCTCAACTGCATGAATCTGAAGTGAGCGGCTGAAGTGTTTTAGTGCAAGACAACCACTGGGAAGGCCTTCTCTCAGAGGAGACAGTTTCAGAACATATGTGGGAAGGGATTTTAGGGCAGGAGGAAGCCATTCGGCCCCTTGAAGGTATTCTGTCATGCGGTGGTGATGCCTACTGCCAGTTTCGGCACCCTCTCCCCACTGAAAACTCTTACCCTCCCAGCATAAGAAGTCTCCGAGCCAGGGAATGGCTGTATTTCTCAAGGGTGATGTCCATGCAATTAGGGCATTTTGATGCTTACAAAAGGCATTGAGACTGTTTGCAACACAATGATTGTAATAACTCTACAGAGGCCGGTATCCTGTCACCAAGTCACCCTTTATTTACACATGGAGAGTCTCTGACACTAATCCAGCTTCCTCAGAGCCGGGTCTCAGAGTGAGCATAACCTGTGACCCTCCTGTTTATATCTGACAGCCAGGGGTCCCTGATGGGATCAGATTAACAGCCCCAATCAGGGAACTCACATTCTATGAGGGCCATCTGGCTGACCTCACTGCAATAATAATCAAATGCTTCAGGTGAGTTGTTCAAGTTGTTTTGAACCCTATGTAGCCTCACAGAGGATTTAAGAACTTCAAAGTTTTTCAGTTGAATGCAACCACCAACGGTCTAACTAAATAGCAAAACACGCTACTCCTGTTCTTTATGAGAATGTGAGAAACAGGAGCAAGAGTAGGAGTTTATGCATCTACTTCACCTTTCACCATTCCATGTCAACTCCCCCTACCTAGCCTTGATTCCCTTGCCCCTAAAAATCTATTGATTTCAATCTTTTAACAAACTCATTGACAGAGCGTCCACATCCCTCTGGGGTGGAGAATTCCAAAGATTCACCACCATCTGAGGGAAGAGATTTCTCTTCATCTCAGTTCAAAATGGCCGACCCTCCTATCCTGAGGTGGTGAACCTTAAGTTCAAGATTTTCCGGCCAGGGAAAGCGACCTCCCAACAGCCGCCCTGTTGAGCCCTCTTGAGATCAGAGATAATGGGAACTGCAGATGCTGGAGAATCCAAGATAACAAAGTGTGGAGCTGGATGAACACAGCAGGCCCGGCAGCATCTTAGATGCACAAAAGCTCTCGTTTCGGGACTAGACCCTTCCTGAAACGTCAGCTTTTGTGCTCCTAAGATGCTGCTTGGCCTGCTGTGTTCATCCAGCTCCACACTTTGTTATCTCAAGCCCTCTTGAGAATTTTATTTGCTCCTGTGATCACCTCTCATTGTTTTAACCTCCAGAGATTGCAGGCCAATTCTACTCAGTTCCCTGTACCTTTTAAGAGAATCTAACTGGGCACTGTATTTTTATATATCTAAAAATAATCCACAGGATGGTTATGTTACTCTAGTTTAATCAACCAGTCCCTTAAAATAGATTTTTAAAAAAATACTCTCATTCAATAAATCTGCCATGGAAACAGGTTGCGTGCTTACTGGTTTTCAGCATAGTTTTCCAAACTGATGATCCAAATGCATTGTCAATTAAAATGCCATTTAGTCTCCTGGTGCAAAACACTCAAATAATGAGATAATAAAATGTGAGGCTGGATGAACACAGCAGGCCAAGCAGCATCTCAGGAGCACAAAAGCTGACGTTTCGGGCCTAGACCCTTCATCAGAGAGGGGGATGGGGGGAGGGAACTGGAATAAATAGGGAGAGAGGGGGAGGCGGACCGAAGATGGAGAGTGAAGAAGATAGGTGGAGAGGGTGTAGGTGGGGAGGTAGGGAGGGGATAGGTCAGTCCAGGGAAGACGGACAGGTCAAGGAGGTGGGATGAGGTTAGTAGGTAGCTGGGGGTGTGGCTTGGGGTGGGAGGAAGGGATGGGTGAGAGGAAGAACCGGTTAGGGAGGCAGAGACAGGTTGGACTGGTTTTGGGATGCAGTGGGTGGGGGGGAAGAGCTGGGCTGGTTGTGTGGTGCAGTGGGGGGAGGGGATGCACTGGGCTGGTTTAGGGATGCAGTAGGGGAAGGGGAGATTTTGAAACTGGTGAAGTCCACATTGATACCATATGGCTGCAGGGTTCCCAGGCGGAATATGAGTTGCTGTTCCTGCAACCTTCGGGTGGCATCATTGTGGCAGTGCAGGAGACCCATGATGGACATGTCATCAAGAGAATGGGAGGGGGAGTGGAAATGGTTTGCGACTGGGAGGTGCAGTTGTTTGTTGCGAACTGAGCGGAGGTGTTCTGCAAAGCGGTCCCCAAGCCTCCGCTTGGTTTCCCCAATGTAGAGGAAGCCGCACCGGGTACAGTGGATGCAGTATACCACATTGGCAGATGTGCAGGTGAACCTCTGCTTAATGTGGAATGTCATCTTGGGGCCTGGGATGGGGGTGAGGGAGGAGGTGTGGGGACAAGTGTAGCATTTCCTGCGGTTGCAGGGGAAGGTGCCGGGTGTGGTGGGGTTGGAGGGCAGTGTGGAGCGAACAAGGGAGT
Organism: Stegostoma tigrinum; assembly: GCF_030684315.1. Taxonomy (NCBI): domain Eukaryota; kingdom Metazoa; phylum Chordata; class Chondrichthyes; order Orectolobiformes; family Stegostomatidae; genus Stegostoma; species Stegostoma tigrinum. Next base: position 14,754,128 of record NC_081404.1, on the reverse strand, counting down.
CACGGAGAGAGTGGTCTCTCCGGAAAGCAGACAGGGGAGGGGATGGAAAAATGTCTTGGGTGGTGGGGTCGGATTGTAAATGGTGGAAGTGTCGGAGGATAATGTGTAAATGCCTCTTCCGCACCTACACAGGCCCCAAACCCCACCTCTTCCTCCGGTACATTGATGACTGTATCGGCGCTGCCTCTTGCTCCCCAGAGGAGCTCGAACAGTTCATCCACTTCACCAACACCTTCCACCCCAACCTTCAGTTCACCTGGGCCATCTCCAGCACATCCCTCACCTTCCTGGACCTCTCAGTCTCCATCTCAGGCAACCAGCTTGTAACTGATGTCCATTTCAAGCCCACCGACTCCCACAGCTACCTAGAATACACCTCCTCCCACCCACCCTCCTGCAAAAATTCCATCCCCTATTCCCAATTCCTCCGCCTCCGCCGCATCTGCTCCCACGATAAGACATTCCACTCCCGCACATCCCAGATGTCCAAGTTCTTTAAGGACCGCAACTTTCCCCCCACGGTGATTGAGAACGCCCTTGACCGCGTCTCCCGCATTTCCCGCGACACATCCCTCACACCCCGCCCCCGCCACAACCGCCCCAAGAGGATCCCCCTCGTTCTCACACACCACCCTCACGGGATGTGGATGTCACTGCCTTGGCCAGCATTTACTGTCCGACCCTCGTGGCCCTTGACAAGGTATTGGCGAGCTGCCTTCTTGAACCTTAGCAGTCCGCTGTTCAGAAGGGAGTTCCAGGATTTTTATTCTTGACTCATAGGATGTGGGCATCACTGGCTAGGCCCAGCATTTATCACCCATCCCTAATTTCCCAAAGGGCTGTAAAGAGTCAACCACATTGCTGTGGGTTTGGAGTCAAATGTAAGTAAGCATGGCAGATTTCCTTCCCCGGAGGTCATGGGCTTTTCCAACAATTGACAATGGATTCCTCAGGGAAGGGTCATCAGACCCAAAACGTTAACTGATTTTTTAGCTTCAGAGATGCTGCCAGACCTGCTGAGCTTTTCCAACAACTTCTGTTTTTTTTCCTGATTTACAGCATCCGCAGTTCTTTCAGTTTTCCCCAGAACTTTAGCTGAGTTTCTGGATTAATATGAGGGTTTGGAGAAACAATTTAGCACGGCCAATCCACCTGAACCTGCACATCCCTAGGCACTATGGGACAATTTAGCACGACCAATCCACCTGAACCTGTAAATCCCCGGGCACTACGGGACGATTTCCCACGGCCAATTCACCCGGACCTGCACGTCCCTGGGCACTATGGGACAATTTCCCACGGACAGTCCACTCTAACCTGCACATCCCTGGGCGCTAATGGGACAATTTAGCCCAGCCAACCCACCCTAACCTGCACATGACTGGGCACTACGGGACAATTTAGCGTGGCCAATCCACCCTAATTTGCACGTCTTTGGACTGTGGGAGAAGACCAGAGCAAACCCATACAGACATGGGGAGAATGTGCAAACTCCACCCAGGCAGTTGCTCGAGGCTGTGAGGCAGCAGTGCTAACCACTGAGCTACCACACCATGAGGTGAATTTATTTTCACCCACAAGGAATCTAGAACTCACTGCCTGAAAGGCTGGGAGAGGCATCACATTTGAGAAGTATTTCGATGTCCACTTGCGATGCCAAGCCAGACGAGGCTACGGGCCATGTGTTGGGAAAATGGGAATAGAATCATTAGGTGGGTGTTTTTGGCCAGCGCAGCCTCGATGGGCCGAAGGGCCTTTTTACATGCTGTTGAACTCCGCGACTCTACGGGGTGCATTTTTGATCATTTGAAGCCATTTGATTTCTGATCGGTTACGCGGGATGAGAAAGGAAAGGAGGGGGAGATTGCTCGTGGAAGGAAGGCTAAATGTCAGGAGAAAGGGAGAGAGAAGGAAGTGTGAGGGAACAAGGACAGGGTGTGAAGAGATAACGAGAAGAAGGAAAGAGAGAAAGGATGGGAGGGATTAAGAAATAGCGTTAGGGAAAATAAACAGCAAATGAGGCAGTGAGTAGAGGGAGATGTTGTGCAGGGGAAGGGGGAGCAAGGCAAAGGGAGGGATTTGGGGGGTGCGGGAGTAAGGATGAAAATGCAGAAAGAAAGAGGAGGTCAATTCAAAAAGAAAATCAGCAAGAGCAATAAACTGGGCTCAAGTGAAAATTTAGTCATCGGGTCTAAGCCCTCCCACTGGGTCCACTTCTGAATTGCTCGTCAGGAGTTTTCGAGAGCAGCAGCTGCTGCTAGATTATTAGTAAATTTGTAAAACTCTCTGGAAAACCACTAAACCTCGTACTTTCCCCATAGGCGATCGATAAATAACTGCCTCAGTTTCCTTCATATTAACCTCCTCATCCTGCTGCCTCTAAAGCGATCATTGGAGGGTTTGTGGTGGGGTGGGGGACAGGCGGGGGGCTCTTGATGAAATCAAGCGCTGAGAAGAAATGTTTGAAAGTTCCCGAGTCGCATCCCCGTTTACATTTCCTTCGCGTTTGTCCCTCCCCACCAGACTCCACTATCCAGCTCTAGGTCACAGGCTTTCTCAGTTGCCTTCTGGAGGTCTGAAACCCTCATTTGCAGCATCGAACGTGACAGTGTGGCTGAAATACACAACAAAATGAGGACTTGCTCACCATGGGCTTTCATTTGCACTTAATTCACCGGCCATACTTTAAACCAACATGTTCCCTTCTGTACAGCGTTCAGTCTCCAGCGATTAGTGTGCTTTCTGACAGGTCAGGTGTATTACAACTGACATGTAACAAACTATATTGAAGCCCATCCATATCAGTCTATTCACCTCTGATTCAGTGAACTTCCACTTTATTGAGCCAAATGCCTGCTGCAATGCAGATATATCCTCTGCTGATACAATGAGGTGAAAGGATGGAGAATATGATGGCCCTGGAAGGCCCCAGGTTAAGCTTATAGCTGTCATGGTAATCATGAAACGTAGAGCTTTTCTTTTAATGAAATTATTATTATACACGGCACGCTTTTTGCTCAAACAGATGTGGAGAATTGCTGGAGGAACGCAGCAGGTCTGCAGCATCTGTGGAGAGAGAGAGAACTGGGTTAACGTTTCAGGCCGAGTGGCACTCCTTCAGAACGGAGCTCTTTGCTGTCGTTTTCACCCAACTGAAGGGCAAGTGTGGCAAGCAGGTGTGCCAACCAAGTGTGCTAACCAAGTGTGCCAGCCAAGTGGACCATGCTCAGGCTGGCTTTCTGGGACTTTTCCAGAAGTCGCACTTTGCTGAGTGTGAGCGTGCACAGGTCAGGAAAGGTGCTTCTTTTGTTTTGGTCAGCCCTGAGGAGATGAAGAAAGACTTGCATTTGGATAGCACCTTCCACAGCCACCCAGCTGTCTCAAAGCATGGCGCAGCCAAGGGAAGTACATTTTGAAGGTGTTGCCGTGACGTAGAAACGGGGCAGCCGTTCTGTAAACAATTTCTGACCAACAGCAAAGTGTTCCTAACAAGCTAATCTATTTGTGCGATGTCGATTGAGGGAATAAATGTTGAGCAGGACACCCTGGCGGACTTCCTTGCTCTTCCTCGTGGGGCCTTCTACATACTCAAGAGGACAGAATTGGTGCAGCACTTTCTGAGAGATAGCGGAAGCACTCCCTCAGCTCTGCACTGAAGTATCAGTCTGGATACACTTTTTTCCTCGACTCTGGAATGGAGCTCGAACCCAGAGCCTCGTGACTCAGGCATAAGTGCTACTAACCGAGCCACAACAAATTAAAGATCAACTCGACAGAGTGCAGACATACAATGTGAAGGAACAGCCCAGATCTGATGATATATGTAGCCAAATTTCCAGTGATGTTGGAGTTCACAGGATGAGGCTGTAAGATTAAATGCAAAAGATCGAGAACAGAGACTTACTGACACAGAAAGTGTGGCAGAGTATGCAGGAGTCATAGAGCTGTACGGCACAGAAACAGACCCTTCGGTCCAACTCGTCCGTGCTGACCACATATTCTAAATTAATCTAGTCCCATTTACAGCATTTGGACCATATCCCTCTAAACCCTTCCCGTTCATATATCCATCCAGATGCCTTTTAAATGTTATAATTGCACCAGCCTCCACCACTTCCTCTGGCAGCTTGTTCCACACACACACCACCCTCTGTGTGAAAAAGTTACCCCTGAGGTCCCTTTGATATCTTTCTCTTCTCCCTCAACACCTCACTTTAAACCTATGCTCTCTATATAAAAGATGTGCACATGATATTAAAATGACTGTCATTGTGGAGAAAAGGGGTGACTGGGTGGGCCGAATGGGCTCTTTGGGTGCTGTAAATCCAACATTCTTCACAAAACAATAAGGCTGAAGTCAAATAAAGTGCCTCAGTGGGAAGGGCGCAGGAAGAATGAAATGGTCAACATTGTGACTGTAGCAAATGGAATGAAGTGTTCAAAAAGAAACAGAAAAAGGACCCACTGGCTATCTAAAACTGAAGCAGAACATATTGGAAAGAAACAGCAGTGTGGTAAAACGCATAAGTCTGCTGGAAGGAGCTGCGGCAGCACACAGCTCAGCTTGGGGAGAAATACTCCTTTGGGCAAGACCGTGGCTTGTAAATGGACCTGTGCCCTTTTTAGTATCCCAGTTTGAAAGCACAGATTGTATGGAAGAGATCCATTCAGTGCGAAGAGAAGGTCGGATATCAGCAGATGCTTTCATACTGTCTTTGTGGACTCTTGATTCTGAGTTTGTGATCAGTCATTGTGCAACGTTCAAATTGAACAGATTTTGTGCTTTCTCAAGCACAGTGACCAAACTGATAACCTCTACAATCTAGGATAATGAAATGTGAGGCTGGATGAACACAGCAGGCCCAGCAGCATCTCAGGAGCAGAAAAGCTGACGTTTCGGGCCTAGACCCTTCATCAGAGAGGGGGATGGGGTGAGGGATATGGAATAAATAGGGAGAGAGGGGGAGGCAGACCGAAGATGGAGAGAAAAGAAGATAGGTGGAGAGGAGAGTATAGGTGGGGAGGGGATAGGTCAGTCCAGGGAAAACAGACAGGTCAAGGAGGTGGGATGAGGTTAGTAGGTAGGAGATGGAGGTGCGGCTTGGGGTGGGAAGAAGGGATGGGTGAGAGGAAGAACAGGTTAGGGAGGCAGAGACAGGCGGGACTGGTTTTGGGATGCAGTGGGTGGAGGGGAAGAGCTGGGCTGGTTGTGTGGTGCAGTGGGGGGAGGGGACGAACTGGGCTGGTTTAGGGATGCGGTGGGGGAAGGGGAGATTTTGAAGCTGGTGAAGTCCACATTGATACCATTGGGCTGCAGGGTTCCCAAGCGGAATATGAATTGCTGTTCCTGCAACCTTCCTGTGGCATCATTGTGGCACTGCAGGAGGCCCATGATGGACATGTCATCTAAAGAATGGGAGGGGGAGTGGAAATGGTTTGCGACTGGGAGGTGCAGTTGTTTATTGCGAACCGAGCGGAGGTGTTCTGCAAAGCGGTCCCCAAGCCTACGCTTGGTTTCCCCAATGTAGAAGGGGCCACACCGGGTACAGTGGATGCAGTATATCACATTGGCAGATGTGCAGGTGAACCTCTGCTTAAGGAGTCACGGAGAGAGTGGTCTCTCCGGAAAGCAGACAAGGTTGGGGATGGAAAAATGTCTTGGGTGGTGGGGTCGGATTGTAGATGGGGGAAGTGTCGGAGGATGATGCGTTGTATCCGGAGGTTGGTGGGGTGGTGTGTGAGAACGAGGGGGATCCTCTTTGGGTGGTTGTGGCGGGGGTGGGGTGTGAGGGATGTGTTGCGGGAAATGTGGGAGACGCAGTCAAGGGTGTTCTCGACCACTGTGGGGGGAAAGTTGCAGTCCTTGAAGAACTTGGACATCTGGGATGTGCGGGAGTGGAATGCCTCAGCGTGGGAGCAGATGCAGTGGAGGTGGAGAAATTGGGAATAGGGGATGGAATTTTTGCAGGAGGGTGGGTGGGAGGAGGTGTATTCTAGGTAGCTGTGGGAGTCGGTGGGCTTGAAATGGACATCAGTTACAAGCTGGTTGCCTGAGATGTAAACTGAGAGGTCCAGGAAGGTGAGGGATGTGCTGGAGATGGCCCAGGTGAACTTGAGATTGGGGTGGAAGGTGTTGGTGAAGTGGATGAACTGTTCGAGCTCCTCTGGGGAACAAGAGGCGGCGCCGATACAGTCATCAATGTAATGGAGGAAGAGGTGGGGTTTGGGGCCTGTGTAGGTGCGGAAGAGGGACTGTTCCACGTAACCTACAAAGAGGCAGGCATAGCTGCGGCCCATGCGGGTGCCCATGGCCACCCACTTAGTCTGTAGGAAGTGGGAGGAATCGAATGACGTCACATCCGCCTCCGCCGGCCACACCACTTCCGGGACCGCTGCTGCAGTCACCGCCTCCACTTCCAGTTACAACACCTCACACACCACCCACACCGCAGCTGCTGCCGCCCCCCCCCGATCCTCAACCAGCGACGGAACCCCGCCCACGGCCGACGCCGACGGAACCCTGTCCACGGCCGACGACCTCATCGCTCCGCCCACAACCTCCACTGCCAGCAACCCCAGAGAAGACAGCCATACTGAACCCTGCCGCATCTTCACCATCCCCCCAGACCTCCCACTAACTGAGGACGAACGGTCAGTCCTTAGTAAGGGGCTCACCTTTGTCCCCCTACAACCACACATCAACGAATACCAGTCACGATTGGACATAAAACAGTTTTTCCGCCACCTTCGCCTCCACGCCTACTTCTTCAACCGGGAGCCTAACCCTCCCTCCACTGACCCCTTCACCCGCTTCCAACACAAGTACTCCTCCTGGACACCACCCCCAGGCCTCCTACCTTCCCTCAACGTCTTCATCTCTAACTGCCATCGAGACATTAACCGCCTCAATCTCTCCACCCCTCTCACCCACTCCAACCTCTCCCCCGCAGAATGGGCAGCCCTCCGCTCCAACCCCAACCTCACCATCAAACCCGCAGACAAGGGTAGCGCAGTGGTAGTATGGCGCACTGACCTCTACATCGCCGAGGCCAAACGCCAACTCTCCAACACCACCTCCTACCGCCCCCTCAATCATGACCCCACCCCCGAGCACCAAACCATCATCTCCAACACTATTCATGACCTCATCACCTCAGGGGACCTCCCACCCACAGCCTCCAACCTCATTGTTCCCCAACCCCGCAGGGCCCATTTCTATCTCCTTCCCAAAATCCACAAACCTGCCTGCCCTGGTCAACCCATCGTCTCAGCCTGCTCCTGCCCCACTGAACTCATCTCCACCTATCTGGACTCCATTTTCTCTCCTTTGGTCCAAGAACTCCCTACCTACGTCCGTGACACCACCCACGCCCTCCACCTCCTCCAGGACTTCCAATTTCCTGGCCCCCACACCTCATTTTCACCATGGACGTCCAGTCCCTATACACCTGTATTCCGCATGCAGATGGCCTCAAGGCCCTCCGCTTCTTCCTGACCCACAGGCCTGACCAGTCCCCCTCCACCGACACCCTCATCCGCCTAGCCGAACTCGTCCTCACCCTCAACAACTTCTCTTTCGATTCCTCCCTCTTCCTACAGACTAAGGGGGTGGCCATGGGCACCCGCATGGGCCCCAGCTATGCCAGCCTCTTTGTAGGTTACGTGGAACAGTCCCTCTTCCGCACCTACACAGGCCCCAAACCCCACCTCTTCCTCCATTACATTGATGACTGTATCGGCGCCGCCTCTTGTTCCCCAGAGGAGCTCGAACAGTTCATCCACTTCACCAACACCTTCCACCCCAATCTCAAGTTCACCTGGGCCATCTCCAGCACATCCCTCACCTTCCTGGACCTCTCAGTCTCCATCTCAGGCAACCAGCTTGTAACTGATGTCCATTTCAAGCCCACCGACTCCCACAGCTACCTAGAATACACCTCCTCCCACCCACCCTCCTGCAAAAATTCCATCCCCTATTCCCAATTCCTCCGCCTCCGCCGCATCTGCTCCCACGATGAGGCATTCCACTCCAGCACATCCCAGATGTCCAAGTTCTTCAAGGACTGCAACTTTCACCCTTGACCGCATCTCCCGCATTTCCCGCAACACATCCCTCACACCCCGCCCCCGCCACAACCGCCCAAAGAGGATCCCCCTCGTTCTCACACACCACCCCACCAACCTCCGGATACAACGCATCATCCTCCGACACTTCCCCCATCTACAATCCGACCCCACCACCGAAGACATTTTTCCATCCCCAACCTTGTCTGCTTTCCGGAGAGACCACTCTCTCCGTGACTCCCTTGTTTGCTCCACACTGCCCTCCAACCCCACCACACCCGGCACCTTCCCCTGCAACCGCAGGAAATGCTACACTTGCCCCCACACCTCCTCCCTCACCCCTATCCCAGGCCCCAAGATGACTTTCCACATTAAGCAGAGGTTCACCTGCACATCTGCCAATGTGGTATACTGCATTCACTGTACCCGGTGTGGCTTCCTCTACATTGGGGAAACCAAGCAGAGGCTTGGGGACCGCTTTGCAGAACACCTCCCCTCGGTTCGCAATAAACAACTGCACCTCCCAGTCGCAAACCATTTCCACTCCCCCTCCCATTCTTTAGATGGCATGTCCATCATGGTACTCCTGCAGTGCCACAATGATGCCACCCGAAGGTTGCAGGAACAGCAACTCATATTCCGCTTGGGAACCCTGCAGCCCAATGGTATCAATGTGGACTTCACCAGCTTCAAAATCTCCCCTTCCCCCACCGCATCCCAAAACCAGCCCAGTTCGTCCCCTCCCCCCACTGCACCACACAACCAGCCCAGCTCTTCCCTTCCACCCACTGCATCCCAAAACCAGTCCAACCTGTCTCTGCCGCCCTAACCTGTTCTTCCTCTCACCCATCCCTTCCTCCCACCCCAAGCCGCACCTCCATCTCCTAACTACTAACCTCATCCCACCTCCTTGACCTGTCTGTCTTCCCTGGACTGACCTATCCCCTCCCTACCTCCCCACCTATACTCTCCTCTCCACCTATCTTCTTTTCTCTCCATCTTCGGTCTGCCTCCCCCCCCTCCCTATTTATTCCAGAACCCTCACCCCATCCCCCTCTCTGATGAAGGGTATAGGCCCAAAACGTCAGCTTTTCTGCTCCTGAGATGCTGCTGGGCCTGCTGTGTTCATCCAGCCTCACATTTCATCATCTTGGATTCTCCAGCATCTGCAGTTCCCATTATCACCTCTACAATCTAGTGCAGCTCTCACTCATACCCACTTGGGAATGTAAAAGATCGCCCATTCATAGAAAACATTCAAAGCTTTTACATCTGGGTAATCACCTAAAAGTAATCAAAAATGTCCCTTCAGACCCACATCAAAGACAGCTAATCCTTTAATAGCCTTGTTAAGTTGTCAATCACACTGAGCTCAGAAAGCCCTGCTGAAATAACTTGGTCAATACAGTGTGGAGCTGGAGGAACACAGCAGCTCAGGCAGCATCAGAGGAGCGGGAAAGTCAATGTTTCAGGTTTACACCCTTCACCAGAACAAGATAACTGTAGCTTTTGGTAAATATTCAAAAGGACTTTTAATATTAGCCTCGGGGGAAATGTCATCAAAGAACTCAATGGAAACAGTACAAATAGGTGGGTTTCCCCCCCAACTAATGACCAGAAAGCTTGACAACCAGAGCTCTTTTTAACACCCTCTGACAGCTGTAGCCTGTAACTGAGTTAAAAATATTTCAGATTATTACAATTAGACAGTCTTTATTCACCATTTTCCCTTGACAATATCTCCCAGCCCCATAACGGCTCCCATCTGGGAGAATACAGGAGCAGACCCATGGGAAAACCACCCCTTGCAAGTTCCCGCCAAGCCACGCACCATCCTGATTTGGAAATATATCACTGTTCCTTGAGTGTGGCTGGGTCAAAATCCTGGAACTCCCTCCTAACAGCATTGTGAGTATTCTGACACGCCAAAGACTAAAAGCAGTTTTGGTGCGTGTGTGGAATGAGCTGCCAGGGGAAGTGGTAGAGGCTAGTACAATTACAACATTTAAAAGGCATCTGGATGTGTATCTGAACAGGAAGGGTTTACAGGGATACGGACCAAATGCTGGTAAATGGGACTAGGTCAGATTGGGATGTCCGTTGGCACAGAAGTTTTGGACCAAAGGGTCTATTCCCTTGCTGTATGATGCTATGACTCTATGAGGCAGCTCACCACCACCTTCTCAAGGATGGCTATAGGGATGGGCAATATATAGTGGGCTAGCCAGTGCCATGCCATCCTGTGAAAGAATTATTTTAAAAAGTTATTTATATCCACGGCATCAATTCGTGGTCCCCGCGCTGCCTTCACAATGTTGAAATGATGAAGTGAGGATGAAGTTACGGTTTCCCTGCTGTTGGAAGCAGAACTGCCCGCTTCTCCCAATCAGCAATAATTGGATCTATTAGAAATGGGGGCAGGGCGTCCTCAACCAGGAACCCTCCCCTCCCACCGCCACCATTTCTGAAGTCTCAATGAGGCTTCTTGACTCTGTGAAAATCCCGCGCAATGTCTCAGATTAATTTTAGCTCTTAATAAGGACTGGTCTACAATGCAAGATAATTAGAATTGGGCATAAGCTGACAATCTCGCACATGATATGTAGCATCTTTTCTTCTGCAAATGCAAATAAGACTCTTCCATTTCAAACTACACTAAGGTTTATGCCTCTGCTTTAAACATGCTTATTAAGGCCTTGATAAAGATGGGTAATTTGAGCAGAACTGCACAGAAGGAGTAAAAAGAAATGGATTTTAAAGCAGTTATTAACTCACATGCAGCCCTATGAGATGAAGGGAAAGACTTTAAAACTGTGTATTTCATATTTAAATTAAGTGCTTTTATGAAATATTAATAACTGTTATGGTGCAATGTGACAGACAGATCTGGTGTGAAACTGACTGAACTGAACACGGCAACTGCCTTTCCAAGCACAGCTGGCTTTTGGTCCAACAAACCAACTGGAATCACAGTTTCTACGGTCAAGGGTCAGTAATGGCCAAGACACAACAAGAGGTCAAGAAAAATGCACCCACTTTGCAACACTTCAAAGCACTGGCAGCGAAGGGCTTGGGAAAATCCTGAGCTCACTCCTGCCCGAGTGGCCCCACAGTGAAATCATAGGAAATCTTTCAGGGGAAGGAAGTATTTCATTTTTCTTCACTCGTAGGATTCAGTGACCGTCCCTAATCACCTATGAAAATGTGGTGGTGCTCCTCAGGTGGAAAAAAAACGTAAAATGTATTCACTCCTGGGGAATGGGTGTCACAGGCTGGGCCCAGCATTTATTACCTATCCCTAGTTGCTCTTTGAAAGGGTGGGGGTGAGCTGCCTTCTTGAGCCGCTGCAGTCCATTTGCTGTTGGTTGACCCGCAATGTCCTTAGGAAGGGAATTCCAGGATCTTGACCCAGCAACACTGAAGGATATAGTTCCAAATCAGGATGGTGAGTGGCTTGGAGAGGAATTTGCAGGTGGTGGTGTTCCCATGTATGTGATGCCCTTGTCCTTCTGGATGGAAGTAGTTGTGGGTTTGGAAGGTGCTGTCTGAGGATCTTTGGTGAATTCCTGCAGTGCATCTTGTAGATAGTACACACTGCTGCTACTGAGTGTCGGTGGTGGAGGGAGAGGATGCTTGTGGATGTGGTATCAATCAAGCAGCTGCTTTGTCCTGGATGGTGTCAAGCTTCTTGAATGTTGTTGGGCCTGCACCCATCCAGGGCAACCGGGGAGCATTCCATCACACTCCTGACTTGTGCCTTGTAGATGGTGGACAGACTTTGGGGAGTCAGGTGGTGAGTTACTCACTGTAGGATTCCTAACCTCTGACCTGCTCTTGTAGCCACTGTGTTTATGTGGTGAGTCCAGTTGAGTTCCTGGTCAATGATAACCCTCAGAACATTGATACTGGGGGATTCAGTGATAGTAACACCATTGAATGTCAGGGGTGGTGGTTAGATTGTATCTTATTGGAGGTGGTCATAGCCTGGCATTTGTGTGACTTTTATGTTACTTGCCACTTGACGGCCCAAGCCTGGATATTGTCCAGATCTTGTTGCATTTGAACACGGATTACTTCAGTCTCTGAGGAGTCGCGAATGGTGCTGAACATTGTGCAATCATCAGCGAACATCCTCACCTCCGACCTTAAGATGGAGAGAAGGTCATTGATGAAGCAGCTGAAGATGGTTGGGCCGAGGACACGCCCCTGAGGAACTCCTGCAGAGACGACCTGGAGCTGAGATAACTGACCTCCAACAATCACAACCATCTTCCTATGTGTCAGGTATGTCTCCAACCACTGGACGGTTTGCCCCCTCATACCCACTGATTCCAGTTTTGCTCAGGCTCCTTGATGCCACACTTAGTCAAATGCAGCCTTGATGTCAAAGGCTGTCACTCTCACCTCAGTTATGAACAATGCATACTGGTCTGGTTTACTTTGTATGCCACAGAACAGTGCTCCAGGATGACCAGGTTTTCTAAGTGTTTTTGTTTTCTGAGTGGATTGCTCCTCTGGGGTCCTTGAACCGGTGCAGTTCTTGTGGTGCTCAGGAGGGAACTCTAGGGTTGTGATGTAGCAATCTGAAGCTTCATTCAATTATATCAAAAGATAAATTACATCTAGAAATACTTACTCTGTTGTCTTCAAATTGAAGTATACTTAAAACAGGTTTCTCTTGTCGATTGTAGAGAGAGGAACAGAGTTAACGTTTCAGATATTCTAAGCCCTTGATGTGGTCGGTATCCTCCTACCTACCGAAGATGAGGGATACACAGCAAATGCATTGAGGATGGGGTATTTAAGAGTCAGGAGAGGCTGGTCTAGGTAAGAATGGACAGTGTAACATCGTTCAGCCCATTTTGACATGATAAAGTAGCAAATTAAGTCATAGTCATCAGGAAAGATTAAACACACCAGGACTCTTTTCTCTATAAACGGGAAGACAGATGGGTGGCCTGAAGAATTCATTTTGAATAGATTCAGTAGGGTGGAGTATTATGATCCAAGCCAATGTTAAAGTTGGACAAGTCAAGATCTTGATATTTTCGCTTTTATTTTGGCTTTACTGAGCTGGTCTTTCACTGAGGCATAAACACACAATGCTCCACGTTCCAGGTTTAACGGTAATCCAAAGTTTATTATGCCAAAGAAATGAAGATAAAACAGAATAAGTCAAACTACTTGCAGATGACATAAATGTAACAATTTTGAAATGCATGGTAAAATACAGCCTCATTAATCAGAAAAGCATTCCTTTAGAGTACAAATATCAAAGAGAATCCCTTTCTCTTTCACCTCTACAGGGCACAAACCCCATCTTGAGAATCTGATATCCTCTTCCTGGAGCTTTCATACAACTGAGCTTATACTTGCTTAGCTTCAAATAACTCCTTTGAGGGCTGCAACCAAACACTTCTGGTCTGGAACTTTCAAAATGAACTCTTTATACTGAGATAACATATTTCTTAACGTCCTAATCTAACTCCCTTTCTCAGCAGCAAATATTTTACATACGCAGCTTCAGCCAAAATACTTGCAAAACTGGTCACATGGCAAGTAAAAGCATTTTCCTTTATGCTATGGCTGTTTCCCCAAGCCCAAAACAAATCCTGCATCTTCCATCTGAAAGCCTAATGCACTACACTGTTTGCTCACAAAAACCTCCCAATGTAAACAAATTCCCATTAGCCTTCCAAACTATCTCTCTCAGATTATTTTTTTAAAAATCACGATGGCTACAGAAATACCAACAGGCCAACCATTCCACATCTTCAGACAGACAGAAATCCCACATGCTGATAGTTCAAAATGCAAAAATCCAAGATCTGTGGTCTCACAATATATATAAATCGCATATTTTATATCACAAGAGGTATGGAGATGTTTCTATATGTGGGGAATTAAATCGCGGGGTCATCAATGTAGGATACTCATTAACTAATCCAACAGGAAATTCAAACCTTTACCCAGAGAGTGGAATTCACAAACACAAGGAGTGGTTCAAGCAAAGAACATGGATAAGGAAGCTAAATAAACATATTCAGCAGAAAGAAATAGGATATATTCATGTACCCGGATGAAGTGGAGTCCTAGGAGGCCAGGGCACCAGTAATGCTGAAACTGTTTCTGAGCTGTGAATACACAGTAATTTCTGATCACCTTGCAGAAATCAGTCTGCCTGATAGAATCTATCCCCTGAGATTCCCTTTTGTATATTAGCTCAAGGATCCTTGTGCCATTACTCATCGAATAGTAAATGCCTTGATATTTATTGCAGCAGATTTGAAGTCATTAAACAGCTTGAATATGTGTAGCACCGGGCCTACACAGTTTTGATTGACAAGTGGCCTGCAGCTTGGGGATCTCTTCCGAGTGGGAGAGTGTGTGATTTGCTTATTGACTGGGGAATTCCTTCATTTTCTGGAAAGCTTGACTTTCTGCCACACGGGAACCTTGATTGCTTTGAGCAACCATGTGCAAATGGATTATGCAAATGTCAATCAATTGTAACCAGCAAATGCCTGTCAAATCTGAGAAGTGCAAAGGGGTAATGCATTGTTACCACACCATTTTCTTTTATGCTTGCTAACAATTATGTTTATTCGTCCCCAATTAAGAGTCAATCATATTGCTGTAAGTCCAGATTCATAGAATCCTTACAGTTCAGAAAGAGGCCATTGGGCCCATCGAGTCTGCACCGAACCTCTGAAGAGGATCCCACCCCATCTCCGTAACCCAGCATTGGACTTTTACCATGGCTAAGCCATTGAACCCGAACATGACAGGACACTACAGGGACATTTCTTTGCGCTCTTAAGCATGGCCAATCCACCCTAAACTGCACATCTTTGGACTGTGGGAGGAAACTGGAGCACACGGAGGAAACCCATGCAGACACGGGGAGAATGTGCAAACTCCGCACAGACAGTCGCCCGAGAATGGAATTGAACATGGCTCCCTGGCACTGTGAGGCAGCGGTGCTAACCACTGTGCCACCCCATTCACATTCACCCCACACCAGATAAGGATAGTGATTACCTTCCCTAAAGGGCATGAGTGAGCCAGATAGGTTTTCCAATAATCGACAACACTTTCATAGTCACCACTAGACTCTTAATTCCAGATGTTTATAAGTTCAAATTCAACCATCCGCTGTGGGGGGATTCGAACCTGGGTCCCCAGAACATTACCTGGATTTCTACTACTGGGCCATCGCCTCCACCAGATTAAATCACCTGCTTTCTCTTCTGCCCACACGAGCAGCCATTTTGAATTGCGACTGCTAAATTTGTTTCCAGCTTAGGTCAAAATACTGGGATTGACTTCCCCAAACAGGTACTCATCGCAAAGAGAACCTTGACCAGGTAACTGTAGTCCCATAGCCTCAAATTTCCCATTCATTTCTCAAAGGATTACATGGCAGAATGCACAATCGGAAAATGTCAACGCAACAATGATCATGGACTGGAAGAGGTTGCTGAGGTACAGTGGGATGAGACAGGGAAATTGTCTCATAGCTTGAACTTTGGGAGACAGATCCACAAGATTAAAGAGATTGGGCCAAGTTATCCCCGCTGCTATCAACACATCCTTAACTGATCTCTCACATACTTAGCCAGTTCCTCAGAAACACTTCCACGTGATTTAATTCACACGGTCATGACATCTCCATTTTTACTCATGGGTGAAGTGGTTTCTCCTCAATTTCTTTTTGAGTATAACTTAAAGATCAAATGAAATAACTGGCTAACAACCTGGAGGACGGGTTAACCTGAAGCAAACCAAAAGTCCATTTGAAAGAAACTCCTCGATGTTATGATTTTAATCTACTGCAAAAATGTTACACAATTCATTTCCTTGATTGTGTCACTGAGAGGTGGTCATCTGCCTGTAGGCTAGTATTGCCCCCATTAGAATAGACTTGGGTCTGTGTGGTCAACACAGTTCTAAACAGCTGCTCTGAACATCCTTACAAGTAATAACTACAGCTGAATATAAATTGAACAAGGTGACAGCATAAAATAATCTCTCCCAAGGTATTATGCTCAAAGAGTAACCATTACTTGGAAAGTACTCAGAACAAGTGTGAGATTGATAAATAGCGAATGCACTCACATCACTTTCACTCATTTCAGTGGTTTTACTGTTGGTGGAAGATTCAGACAATAAAGCTTGCTATTACACCCTGGGTATAAGAGCATACGTCTAATACAGAACTTGAGATGCGCAGCATGAAATCGCACAGGGCAGAACTGGCATACAAATCTGCAAATAGATTTAGCTGAAATTCCTTGTGTGGAAACACAAATGGGTGGGGTATGCCAGTGAACTGCAAACAATTCCTGAAGAAAGGGGATATCATGAAAACCAGGATCCAAGTTTTAGAAACTCTGCGGTGGTCCTTTCATCAACAAACAAATGGGTCAATGTTGTTCAGATCTTTAGCTGGTGTCTAATTTCTGCTTCAGTGGGTGTAAAAAGCTGTCCAATCAGGTGTCATAAAGAGAGAAGAGCATGGTGAAACTCAATGCACTCTGTCAGCACACAGTGCAATTTCAGACAATGGCATGAAACTGCCTTGCGCTCAGTAAGTTGTAAATCTGGAGTACTGTATACAGTTTTGGTCTCCTTATTTAGGAAAGGATAGAAATGCACAAGAAGCAGTGCACACAAGTTTCAGTTAGCTGAGTCCTGGGATGAGGGGTTATCATATGAAGAATATTTGGACAAACTGGGCTTGTTTAAGCAGTTTCATTTACTGAAGTTCAGAAGTACAAGAGGTGATTTTACTTTTGTTTTATTCATTAATGGGATGAGGGTGTCGCTGACCAGGCAGCATTTATTGCCCATCCCCAATTGCCCAGAGGACAGTTAGGAGTCACCCACATTGCTGTGGGTCTGGAGTCACATGAAGGCCAGACCAGGTAAGGATGGCAGTTTCCTTCCCTAAAGGACATTAGTGAACCAGATGGGTTTTTTTTACTCCAACAATTGGCAATGCGTTCGTAGTCATTATTACATTCATAATTCCAGATATTTTCATTGAATTAAAATTCCACCATCTGTCATGGCGGGATTTGAATCTGGGTCCCCAGAACATTATCTGGGTCTCCGAATTAACAGGCCAGCAATAATACCACAAGGCCATTGCGTCCCCTGGAGGGGTACTGAAGCCTATAAGATCCTGAGGGGTCTTGACAAAGTGCGTGCTGAGAGCATATTTCCTCTTGTAGGTTAGGTACACGGATAGGAAAGATTTAGAGGGAAAGGAGCCAAACACAGGCAAATGGGACTAATTCAGTTTAGGAAACCTGGTCAGCATGGACAAGTTGGGTCGAAGGGCCTGTTTTTGCATTGTATGGCTTTATGAAAGACCAGACCTGGAGGATACCATTTAAAAATAAGGGGTCTTCCATCTAAGACTGAGATGTGGAGATTTTTTTCTCTCTCTTAGAGGCTAATTACAGAAAACTGTGTATTAACTGGCATTCTTGATAAACCGGCAAAAAATATATAGCTCAAATATTGCAAAGTCCACTGTATTATTCTGTCCAATTATTATAGTTTCTAATTTTATTTACGTCAATGTAAATATACAATGTAAATATAGCCACACAAAATATAAACAATTGAAATTCAATTTTGAGTCAATTTCTCCTCAAATCCTGCGGTGTCTGAGTAGTCAGTTGTGGGTCTGAGTGAGAAGGCTCTCTGCCAATCAGGCAAAGTTGCATTACTCCTTAAATGACTTATGCCCATACATAAAGTGCAACAGCGATGTGTATACCCTCTGCTTTACCTTTCTATTACTTAGGGTGCGTTTTCACATTGATTATGTGGACCTCTCGAGTATCCAGGATATTTGATCAACTGACACACTCCTGGTCGCATCGGTGCACCTTAATAAAAGGTTTGCAGTCGTCTGTGGAATTCCCTTGCATAGAAAGCAGTGAAGGGCAGGTCACTGAATACAATCAATGAGATTTTTGATCGGCAATAGAGTGAAAGTGGACCACCATCTGGTCAACCATGATCTTATAGGATGGCAGAGCAGGTTTGAGGAGTTGAACAGTTTACTTTGGCTGCTAATTTGTAAGTTTGCATGCTTATGTCAATGGAATTGAAAGAAACATTCCCTTTTCAATAATTCCAAGTTATCAATTGACACGGATTTTTCTGATGTCAATTGAAGCCCCTGCAGAATTCCTCATCTGGAATAAAAATGAGGTGTACCAATTAAGTAACTGAAGCTTGAATACAAAACTAATTGATTATATCTCTTAATATTCTCTGTTCCTGTGTTCAATTAACATATTTAATTTGAACTTGGAATGCCTCTAGAGGTGCTATTAATATTTCTAAAGCGCACCCATGGACAGTGAGTTCGTTTCAATGGAACTGGTTGGACATACTTTCAGACTGGTCAACAAGGCATCTCAGAATTTATAAATAGAGATACTCAGTAGAAAATCAGGGAAGTTATGCTGAACTGCTATAAAGCTAAGGTTAGGCCACAATGAAAGTATTGTGTGCGGTCTCAGAGACCATACTTCTTTAAAGATGTGATGGTTCCTGATAGAGTGCAGAGATTTATCGCAACTGTTCTAGGAATGAGAGTTACGAGCTACAAAGGTTATGTTGGACAATCTGGTATCATTTTCTTTGGAGCAAAGGAACTTGAGGGGAGGTCATCACAGGCTTCAATAAGGCAGACAAAGGAAAAACTGCTTCCAATAGTTGAAGGTGCCAGGACCACAGGACTGGGCTTGAAAGGTTTAGGGCAAGAGGTGCAAGGGACGCTGTGAAGAAGAATTTGCATTGACGCAGCGAGTGGCAACGCCCCGCTATCTAGGAGAATAGTGGAGTTGAATTATTTCAAAACGAAATAGGATTCGGTCTTGAGGGAGATAAACCTACGGGGTTACGGTTGTTGGGGGGAATGGGAGTGACGGTGGAGAGGTAACATGAACTCCATTAGCTGAATGGCTTCCTTCTGCGCAGTTATGACTCATACTAATTGCTCAGTCAACAAAATGGTGATCATCAGACTTTTCTCCCCACTCCCTATTCCACCGTTTCTCCCCCCCTTTTATGCTCCTCTCTCCACTTGGATCTCTCATCCAAGTATTAATCATTAATTTCTGAGTTCGGGTGAGATCAGGGTTCCCACCTCCATTGGAGTGTATTCCCGGAGATGTTGTCACATGGACAAGGTTTTATTTCCACACCTCTCCAATTCAGTCTTCTTAGAACAAGCAAACGCACGTTGAAAGCAAATGAAAGAAAACAGCTTTTAATGGCTGCTTTTGTCCTGAATATTGCTTGCAGCAATGTCCGGAAGATTAATCTCAGAATCCCCGGAGAGTCCATGAGTAATTCTGGAGGGTTTGGCAACCTTCAGAAAGATCCAGAGCTCAAAGGAGCATACAATTGCAAGCTTCATCTCAGTTCGTCTTGCCAGGCTAATCAAAATGAAGTGGGGCCATGGGAAAGGACACCCCAGGGGGCCTAATTGTGCTAGAGTTTGGATAGCATCCTAAATTGTTTCAAAATGATTGTCTGGCTCGCAACAAAGCTTCTCGCCCCATTTCAATCAACGATTTCTGATTGAAGATTGCTCAATCTTTTTGTTTTCCTCCGTATGATACCTGAATGATTGCTTTTAAGATGGGCAAGGAAAAGAAATAGTCAAGTTGAAACATGCAAATGCAGAACTGTAATTTTCCTCCCTTGCTGAGTGCACGTTGTGGAGGGACCGGAGTTTCCTGCTCGATGGAGATGTGGCTTTGTCGGTCACACGTGCGCCCGGGAAACACGCACCATTTTGGCAAATGCCCATTGGGTGAGAGCTGGCACAAGATGGCACAGGCTACTTGGATCATTCAGTCTTTATCAGTTTGGAAGATTTCCAGTGATGTACACCAAACACAGGAGCAGCTCGATGAGAGCTGGACGTAATTAAAAAAAGGGAGCTAAAATTCTCCTGACTAAATACGCCAAAACATAAGGAAAAACAATCTGTGATTGGTTTTTAGTCCTGACTAAGGCTGGGAGAGGAGGCAGACAATGCTGAAAAAAACAGCACGATTCCCTGGATTATATTTGGTCAGGTAGCTGGAAAGTGCTAAGGGCCACTTAGAACCAACTTAAAGAGGGCAGGGTTCCCATAGGAAGGGGAGAGTTTTAGCTGCATGGAGTGGTCTCCCAGCAGGAGATCGGGAAGGGGAGCAATGAGGCAGGGGAATGGGGAAGAGGGAGGGGAGACAAGGAGAGATGGAGCCTGCACTCCTGGCTGGTGTTGAGGCCCTCTCTGCCTGTGGTTGCTATCCTGAAGCAGAGCTGGATCTTGAAGGCAACCATTCAGCCCAATGAGTCTGTACTAGCACACTGGAAGAGCAATCTAGTTCAACAATGATGGCCCAGTTGCAAAGATTATTGCTTTAATTTAAAATATTTGGAGAGCTGCTAATTCTGCTCAGAAAGGCGTTGTACCCGCTCAAACAGCCTGCTGCTCTTTTCGAGATGGAAGGCTTGATCTGAGCTTTGAGAGTCTACCCATGGCCCTTAGTTCAACACTCAGCCTGGTCTCTATCTAGTAATTGGCTGCTGTGGGGAAAAAGGCTATTTCTCCGCCCAGTATGGGAGGCCCTTATGGACAGATATTGAGAGTCAGAAGACCATCGTTTTACAGGATAACTGGGGCCAGGATCTGGAGTATATTGCCTGCTCAGGTGGTCAATATAAATTCAATCTCTTCCTTCAAAACGGAATTAGATAAAATACTTGAAGCACAAAAATTACAGCGATAAAAGGCATCTGGATGGGTACATGAATAGAAAGGGTTTTGAGGGATATGAGCCAAATGCTGGCAAATGGGACTAGATTTATTTAGGATATCTGGTCAGCATGGACGAGTTGGACCGAAGGGTCTGTTACCCTGCACTCTGACTCTTTGGAGAAAGAAATGGGGGAAATCGGACTAACTAGATTGCTCTTCCAATGTGCTAGTATGGACTAATTGGGCCGAATGGTTGCCTTCAGGGCGAGGTAATTCTCTGATTCTCTTAAATGCACAAAGCCAATTAAAAGACAGTCGCATCATTAATACTGAAACCTTACGATACCTTTCATTTATTAATCATATTCAATATTAATAATTTCAATACACCTCATGAATTGAAAAATGATATTACACTTAAAATTTGGCTAGTTAAAAATAACCAAATGTTGGCTGTTATTCTTCAATTATCTGAGGTTTGGTACTTAACATAACAGAGACAAATCTACATTGCCAATAAAGGAAACCTTCAGGGAGAGCGATATGTGCAGCTTAATTGCACAATTAGGAAGAAAATAAATAGATTTCTTTTAACAACACATTAATAATTAGTTTTTGAATCATGCTTTGTTTTATTTTTTCATAGTTATTAGTGATCCTGAATGGTGGTATGTATCTCATTTTTGGACAGAGTTACAGGGCAGGTTCAATTTATGCAGACAAGTGATATCGGGCTCCAGACACAATGATTGAAATTCATCTGTTTTCAAGAGAAAATGGCCAGGCATGAATACATGTGAAGGATGGGAAGGAAATGACACCCAAGAAAGGAAAACAAAAAGAAAGGGTAATAAAGGGGGTCACTTGCATTCGGAGATAGTGAGACGGATACAGCAACAGAGTGATGGAGCAACAGAGACAGGGAGAGACAGAGCGATGAAGTAAGATCAAGAAATGAGAAAGTATTGAAACAGTGAGGGGATGTGAAAGATGGAGATAGAACAAAAAAAAAGTCTCATTTATATTGTACTTTTCACGCCCACGGGACAGCTCAAAGCACTTTCTAGCCAACAGAGTGCTTTTGAAGCATGGACACTGTTGTAATGTAGCAGATGTGACAGCCAATATGCACACAGTCAGCTCTCACAAACAATAATACAGTAAACAGCAGATAATCTGTTATTGTGATGGTGACTGACAGATAAATATTGGTCAGGGCATTGTCATATGGCTGTGGAACCAAACATTGGCAGCTTGTATCAGAGATAATAGGAACTGCAGATGCTGGAGAATCCAAGATAACAAGGTGTGGACCTGGATGAACACAGCAGGCCAAGGAGCATCTCAGGAGCAGGAAAGCTGACGTTTCAGAAGAGTTGAGGCCCGAAATGTCAGCTCTCCTGCTCCTAAGATGCTGCTTGGCCTGCTGTGTTCATCCAGGTCCACACCTTGTTATATTGGCAGCTTGTAGTTGTGATTGAGTGGGACCACCAAGCCTCCCTTCTGTATTGGTTCTAAGACTGACAGTGATGTTGATTGACGCTTGTGAGTCTTAACAAGGAGAGACACTGACACCAAGATGACTTTGCTGCACAACAGCAGTAAGTACAAGAGATAACACAGCAGGCCAAGCAGCATCAGAGGAACAGGAAGGCTGACATTTCGGGTCTGGACCCTTCTTCAGAAATGGTCCTGTTCCTCTGATGCTGCTTGGCCTGCTGTGTTCATCCAGCTCTACAGCTTGTTATCAACAGCAGTAAGTAAAAATTACATTTGCTAGTTAGACGTAATTGCTCAGACTATTAGGAGTCAGAGATGATACACCTGACTCAATAGAGATCTCAAGCTGGAATCTTCAATTGTCCTCACGTCAGTACGAAATGATCAGATTGAATTGGACCTAATGCGACCTCCAACATTAATTTACCTTATCAGAACCATTACCTTATACAACAGACACCAGTGAGAAGTCCCCGTTCTTTAAAATAATGTCATGGAATCCATCAACCTTCGCAGATACCTGCTGCCTTGGTTCAAGATTTCATCCAACAGCACTTCCTCAGGACTACACTGGTTTATGTTTGTGCTCAAGCCTTGGAACGGTCCTTGAATCAGGAACCTTCAGACTCAATGATGAGAGTGTAATCAACTGAGCCACAAAGACAGAAACAGATGCAATGCCCGCAGCTTCATTAATAGGGACACAGGGTACAGGAGCAGGGAAGTGATGCTGAACTTGTACAAGACACTTGTTAGAGCTCAGCTGGAGGACTGTGTACAGCTGTGGGCCCCACATTATGGGAAAGATGCGAGCGCATTGGAGAGAGTGCAGAAGGGATTTACAGGAATGGTTCCAGGAATGAGAAACGTCAGCGATGAGGATGGATTGAAGAAGTTGGGACTGTCCTCCTTGGAGAGAAGAAGGCTGAGAGGGAGATCTGTTAGAGGTTTTCAACATCATGAGCAGGGGCTGGACAGAATAAACAGGGAGAAGCAGTTCCCACATGTAAAAGGAACAAGAACGAGAGGGGAGTGAATTGAAAGTGATGAAGCGAGGGGGATGTGAGGAGAAACATTCTCACCCAGCGAGTAGTTAGGGTGTGGAACGCACTGCCTGGAAATGTTGGGAGGCAGCTTAGAGGGGCACTGGATGGTTATTGGGATTGGAACAATATGCAGGGAAATGGGAAAAAGGCAGGAGATTGGCAGTCGGGAATGACGCTCATTTGAAGAGCCAGGGATCAAGTTGGGCTGGATGGCCTCCTTCTGCTACACAACAATTCTGTGATAAGTTTAAACTCAGGGTAGTAAATCTGCTTAATGAACTAAAGCAGCTCCAATCCGATCTCCCCCAGTATACCAGCTGCCAATAAGTTGCGTTCCTCTTCTGGATCTGATGCGCTACTGGCTTCCTCGTTGTTGAGCGAAAGATGTTCCCATGCTTTGGAATGTGAAGATGCTGGGCATTTTCAAGAGACTGGATAGACTGGAGAACAATGGAACCCTTTGTTCAGTATCCCCAGAGTGCCCATTGATTCCTGCTAAGCGAGCTGGGAGAAGTGCCAGACGGTAGTCAAGAATGGGCCATGCTGTGAACAACAGACCCCACACAAAGCTATAAGATATGCACAGGACAATCTTAATGGGCCCACACAGTGCACAGAATAGGTCCACACGCAGAAAAAGAAATTGAGAGGGAACCATGGCAACAACGTGAGTGATTACTCCCTCTCTGCAATGTATCAAAATTTTTCAATGCTTAAAGTGAATCAATCACGTATGATTTCCCTGGGCCGTGGGATGATGTGTTTGGAAGGTGGCAGAGGAGCTATGAGAATCATGGGGAGGTTTCTGTGGGTGGGGCATCTGTGGATTGCTTCCCATTCAACAAAGGTTCCTTGTTCAATGGAGGTGAGGAGGCAACTTGAAGGTAGGTGCCATTTTCAGTGCTTCCTGGTATTATGTCGGTGGCAGTGGAGCCTCCTACTGCAATGCAGAGCCTGCCAGATTCATGGAAGTCGCCTCCTAGTGACAGTCCAGGGGCCTGAGGAAAGCGGGCCCAAGGATGCATCTTGAGAGGCTTCCTACCTGACAGAGAACATCAAATAATTTCACCTCTTCAGCATCATCTTTATTTTGAAGTTGCCTTTCATTCCCCTCTCTCGGTGGGTTTCCAGCCCTAAACAAGGAACAAGAGCAGGCCACTCAGCCCTCCGTTCTGCCATTCAATACGATCGCGGCTGATGTGATTTTTAACTTCAACTCTACATCCCTGCATATCCCCCAACAATCTTTCATTCCCCTTGGTCACCAAGAATCTATCTCCTTCTGCCTTAAAAATATCAAAAGTTTCAGTATCCACTGCCTGTTGAGGACGGGAATTCCAAAGAATCAGAAGCCTCAGACAGGAAAAAAAAGTTTCCTCATGTCCATTTTAAATGGGAGCCCTTATTTTTAAATGATAACCCCTACCTAGATTCTCCCATAAGGGGAAACATCTTTTTCCATATGTTCAGATGAGGCCAACTTGGACAAGGGAGCATCCGGAATGTCCACCTCCTTCCTCAACCGAGGATTCCCCAGCTCCGTTTTCGACAGGGCCCTCAACCAGGTCCGACCCATCTCCCACATTTCCACCCGCACCCCCTCTCCTCCCTCCTGCAACAGCGATAGGGTCCCCCTTATCCTCACCTACCATCCCACCAGCATCCACATCCAGAAGATCATCAGACACCATTTCCACCACCTCCAGCAAGATGCCACCACCAGACACATATTCTCCTCCCCTCCCTTGTCCGCCTTCCACAGGGACCGCTCCCTCTGGGACGCCCTGGTCCATACTTCCTTTACCCCCAACACCTCCCCACAGCCCTACGGCACCTTCCCCAGTAACTGGCGAAGGTGCAACACCTGCCCATTTACCTCCTCCCTCCCGAGTATCCAAGGGCCCAAACATACCTTCCAGGTGAAGCAACACTTCACCTGCACTTCCCAGAATCTAGTCTACTGCATTTGCTGCTCACAATGTGGTCTCCTCTACATTGGGGAAACGAAGTATAGACTTGGCGACCGCTTCACAGAGCATCTACGTTCTGCTTGCAAAAAAAGACCCTGAACTACCTGTTGTCCGCATTTCAATGCACCACCTTGCTCCCTGGCCATTATCGCTGTCTCCGGCTTGCTACAGTATTCCAGTGAAGCCCAGCGCAAGCTGGAGGAACAACACCTCATTTTCTTCTTGGGGACCCTACAGCCCTCTGGACTCAATACTGAGCTCCATAATTTTTGGGGCCTAAATTGTCCCATGTTCCAGGTCCCCAACCCACACACCAGGCCTTGTTACCACATTGCCTGCCACTGCACACCCCCTCGTTGTTTGTCAGTAACAGTCCCCCTTAACAACTATTCACCCTCCCAGCCTGATCGTTAGCAACTCCTTTTTCTGTCCAACTGTCTTTCTCTCTCTTTGGGCTCTATCCTATGGTTTACTCCCTATCCCACCCACCTCCCTATTTTCTGCATATAAACTGATGTATTCCCAGCCACCATCAGCTCTGAGGAAGGGTCACCAACCCGAAACGTTAACTCTGTTCTCTCCTTCACAGATGCTGCCAAACCTGCTGAGCTTTTCCAGCAACTTTGTTTTTGTTCCTTTTCCATATCCACTTGGTCAAGTCCCCTCAGGATTTTATACATTTCAATTAAGTCACCCCTGACTCTTCTAAACTCCAAAAGATACAGGGCCAGCAAACAGCTAATTAGGAAGCTGGCTCCCATGAAATTGCTGAGACAGAGCTGTAAGTCTTGGGCTTTGGGACCCGCATTTCATGAGGTCAAAAATTCTCATACGAGATTCACAATGTGAAGAGAAGACAATGCCAGACGAAATAAGCAAACCGAACAAGGCTTGATTTTAAACTGAGGCGGGCATTGGTGTCCGAGTTGGGGGGGTGGGGGTTAAGGAGCACGGGGGTGGTGGGACACCGAAGTGGACAGTGATTCGTCGACTTGCCAGGCACCGCTGATGTCATCAATGTGCGACTTTGCCACTTAGAATTCGACCTCTTGTCATTTTGTCTTTCGAATCTGGTCTTCCTGATGTTATGACAGTTTCGGTGGCACAGACAGACTGGGAAATGTGTTGAAACCCCACATGTCCTCCCATCTTAACGCCCTCTGCCCTCCCTGGTCTTACTCAGATCTTGCTTGAGCCGGCTGAATGGACTACCTCACATCCAACAGAACAGTCTGTCTCAGCAGAAGGGTGTGGAAGCTCATGCCGGGGGTGGGGGGAGATGTTGCACTCTCTGTTGTCCAACATGAGCAAACACATTCACAGCAGCCAAGAGAAAGGCCTCTCTTTAGAAGACCTTCTGAGCCTAAATGGTAAAGCTACTGGGGAGGTGATGGCCTTGTGGTATTATCGCTGGACTATTAATCCAGAGACCCAGGTAATGTTCTGGGGACATGGCTTCGAATCTCGCCATGGCAGACGGTACAATTTGAATTCAATAAATATCTGGAATTAAGAATCTAACGATGACTGGGAATCCATTGCTGATTGTTGACGGGGGAACCCATCTGGTTCACTAGTGCCCTTTCGGGAAGGAAACTGCCATCCTTACCTGGGCTGGCCTACATGTGACTCCAGGCCCACAGCAATGTGGTTGACTCTTAACTGCCCTCTGGGCAATAAATGCTGCCTGGTCAGTGACACCCTCATCCCATGAATGAATAAAGGGGGATAAAAAAACATCAGGGGACGGCAGCAGGCACGTATTAATATTCCAATAATCCTGCCTCACCTTTAAACACATAAATCCATATTCATAACTGATCACTGTTTACACGTTCACACAATTATAGCCATGCAAATGAGAGACGACTCAAGAATCGTAGGAAGCCTTCAGCTTTCAATGTTAATTCACGGTCGGCTATATCCAGACAGGCAAAGCTTTATTTCGCCTCAGTCTCGAGAACTGGGCAATGAAGTGGATGCAAACACCTCAGTCAGTTTCCTGACTGACAATCTCTTTACCCCACTGAAACAAAATGGTCCTTTCTCTGACTGGACTGCCCCTTCCTTTCGCCTCTCCTGTTGAAGATCTGCCCTCGTTTCTTTGATGCTTGTCGATAAAGCATTTCCCTGCTGTTTTGGAAGGGAATTTATTGCAGGGTAGAATTTTACATCCAGTCTGGAAGCCTGTTTGAAGGTGGGAAGGACATTAACTCACCAGTATGGCAGCATACCCAAATTAAGTCAGGGGCCTCAAGACCCGTGGTCAGACTTTCTGTTCTGAGTCTCCCTCCCCAACTCCCCAGCCAATTGTTGGCCCTTAACTAGGCAACCATTGATCACATGTGCCTCATTTGCACTGACACTGACATTAGCCGTCCAAAGATATACATGACAGGTGAAACTCACACAAGACTTTAGTTGGAAAAGGATTTTAACCTTGTAACAGTCACATGAGAATAAGGCAGGCCATCTTTGTGACCGGCTTTCAAAATGAACAGTTAAAACTGTTACAAAATAGTATCTGAAAGCCATCAAACTAGCTGCAACACAACTTACAGCCAAGGTAAAACAGGTTTTCTTGTGGGCTCATCAGTTGTAGGCAAACGCGGCTAGGCCAACATTTGTTGCCCATCCCTTATTGCTGTTGAACTGAGTAACTTTCTAGGGCCATTCGAGAGGGCAGTTAAAAGTCAACCACATTACTGGAGGCCAGACCAGGTAAGGATGGCAAATTTCCCACCCTAAAGGACACTACTGGACAGGTAATTTTTTTACAAGAATTGTCACCTTTAGACGAGTCTTCAACTCCAGATTTTTATTACTGAATTTAAATTTCTGTCATGGTGGGAGTCAAATCCATGAGATCAGAGCATTAGTCAGGACACTGGATTACTAATCCAGTTACACTGCCATGACACCACCATCTCCCTATTGTACTCTGACAATGAGGCATGGACTCTTCCTTCCCCTCCCCTTAACCCCACTAACCAATTTCAAACTCAGGTTCACTTAAGAACTGAACTCCTGCCTTCTATAAGAACCTTTTAGCTTGAATAGGATCCTTTGCCTTTAAAAGACTTTCACTCCAGCTAAAACATCAATTTATCTAATAAACCATAAGTCTTTGCATAAGAGACTGAAATAATTCCAGATTCTAATCAAATCTATATCTGTATCTCATATTTGTGTGCC
The DNA here is from genome assembly GCF_030684315.1 of Stegostoma tigrinum. NCBI lineage: Eukaryota > Metazoa > Chordata > Chondrichthyes > Orectolobiformes > Stegostomatidae > Stegostoma > Stegostoma tigrinum. Next base: position 14,725,572 of record NC_081404.1, on the reverse strand, counting down.
CGATACTGCATGTGAGGTAACTTACTTCAAACTTTTGGGACAATAACTTTCTTCACAAAAACTTGCTGAAATTAGAATAAATCGTCCCATGGATAAGAAGACAATTAGCCCTCACTCATTCGATCTGGGACAACAAGAAAACACACGCGGTAGAATTTTTCCATCCAAAGAAGTGGCGAGGAAGGTGGTAGGATGGGAAGATAACCAAGACAGGTTGGCATCGAGATGATACCCACTGCCACTGGAATCAAGTACAGAGTGGGAATGCCCAAGCTCCATCTTCCCAGTCCACTGCCAACTGTGGACCTTAATCGGTCAATTAATGACCATTTCTCTTCACACCACAACCATGATTAGCTCTGTTGCCAAGATCCTTCCCATTTGATCATAATACAACTGTCTACCTGTTGGGTTGTACGTTGGGAAGAGGGGGGGGTTTGACCTCGATCTGGTGTGATCACGGGCACAAGGTGGGCGGGCAGTAGGAAAGCAGGGGATTGTTCGATGAAAGTGACCGTCTCCATCCCCTTCTTGCTGCAGTCCTCAGCACCTCCCCTGAAAAGTAAAGGACTTCCAGGATGTTGCATCATCAGCTCTCCAGTAGTGGTGCAGCTCACGGTGGCTACTGGCTTCTGATTGGCTGGAAGCTTCAAGCAGGGTGGGCCATCACTGTCCCAGGAAGTGACACGGCAAAGAGCACACCGGGTGACCAATCAGGTGCCTGCTCATGGTGGGGTGGCAGGTGTCCTACATTCAATGTCGCCTGCATGACCGACGTGACACTGCCTAATCCGGTGCTCTATCCCCAGCTCCGAAACGGCAGGCAAGCCCCAGGTGGACAGAGGAAGCGTTTCAGTGATACCCTCAAGGCCTCACTTGGGAAGTGCAGCATTCCCACTGACACCTGGGAACCACTGGCCCCAAGACCATCCAAAATGGTGGAGGAGCATCCAGGAAGGTGTCAAACACCTGGAGGCTTACCATCAGGAAAACGCAGAAACCGGGGGAAAACAGCAAAAGGAGCAAAACCAATGCCCCAACCACCCCTTCCCACGATCACCACCTGCCCCATGTATAACAGAGTCTGCTGTAGTCGCATTGGACTGTACAGCCACCTACAGACTCACCCTGAGAGTGGGAGAGAGTCAACTGTGCCTGTGAGGGACTGCCGATGACAATGATGTGCAATGGTGCAAGCCACCACACTTTGAGAGAAAGAAACAAAATCGGAAAATCTTGGCCATAAACTCTATCTGTGTCATCGCCAAAAATTAATGATGAACTAAACGAATTCCCTTTGGCGTTAGACTCTGCTTATTTAAAGAAACATTCCAAAGGGCTCATCTAATTTAGTTGTAATTATATTGGCAAGACCAAAATCAACCTCGTTGAGAGTGATACAATACAAAACAGACCCTTCTGTCCAACCAGTCCATGCCAAACATAATCCCAAACTAAACTCGTCCCACCTGCCTACTCCTGGCCCATATCCCCCCAAGCCTTTCTTATGCATGTACTTATCCAAATGTCTTTTAAATGTTGCAACTGTACTCACATCCACCACTTCCTCAGGAAGTTCATTCCACACGCAAAACTATCTCTGTGTAAAAAAATTGTCTCTAATGTCTTTTTTAAACTTCTCTCCTCTCACCTTAAAAATGCTCCCCCTAGTCTTGAAGGTCCTCACCTAAGGGAAAAGACAATGACCATTAACTCTATCTATACCCCTCACTGTTTCATAAACCTCTATAAGGCCACCTCGCAACCTCCTACGCTCCAATGAAAGAAGTCCTAGCCTCTCCAGGTTTTCCTTATAACTCAAACTTTCCATTCCTGGCAAGAATATTGATTCTGACAAGAATTATTTCCTTTGCTTAATTAGCTTTTTTATTATAATTCCTCACTTCCCCATAGGAACATTAAACACAAGTTACAACTCTTGTGATTGCTGGCATTGCAATTTCGAAGCAAATTAAAACCAAAGGACCTTCAGAAACAATGGCAGTAACTGAAATGTACAAAAGATTAAGTTGAGGTGTTGAGGAGTTCAGTCAGGCGTGGCTTTTGGAGCTGACAGGAAAGGCTAGACACAGTGGATATGTTGCTTGGCTTGCAGCAGAGACCTGGACTACTGATCTCTCGAACCCGCGTTCAAATCCCCCATCAGCTGCAGGGGAGCTTGGACACAATTCATTAATAAATCTGGATTTTAAACAGCTAATCTCAGTACTGGTGACCGCCTAATGGCTGGACTGTATTAAAAAATCAGTCTGGGACAGTAATGAGGAGGAAATCTGTTGCTCTTATCCAGTTTGGCCTACAGGTGACTGCAAACCCCCACCAGGAAATTCCAGCATTCATTCTGCTTCCTTCTCACCACTAAAAAGAAAGACTAACATTTACATAGCACCTTTCATGTCCCCAGGCTATTTCAAAGTGATTTGCAGCCAATGAAGTATTTTGGAGAGCAGTCATTGTTGTAATATAAAAAACATGGTGAGTAACTTGCACACAGCAGACTCCGACCAACAACATGGTAATGAGTAAATCATCTGTTTTTTATATAAATCAATATTAGACCAGGCCAATGTGGAGAGTGTCCATCTCCCTTTCACAATAGTGATCATGGGATCTTATACATCAAATTGGAGAGGCAGAAGCGACTCAGTTTACTATCTCCACCGAAAGACAGTACCTCCAACAATGCAGCATTCTTTCAGTGCCACAACAAATCTGCATCCGATGCAAAAAAGCCACTTAGATCCTGTCCTGTGCTCTGTTCAAATGCACAGCTCCTTCTATTCCCAACACAACACTCACTCAATCAGAGTTCTTCTGTTCTCGGAGCAGGATCCATCATGTGGTCATAGACTCATACAACAGGCCCTTCAGTCCAACCAGTCCACGCCAACCATAATCCCAAACTAAACTAGTCCCACCTGCCTGGTCCTGGCCCATACCCCTCCAAACCTTTCCTATTCATGTACTTATCCAAATGTCTTTTAAATGTTGTAACTTCCTCTGGAAGTTCATTCCACACGCGAACCATTCTCTGTGTAAAAAGTTTGTCCTTTGTGTCCTTTTTTTTAAACTCTCTCTCCGCTCACCTTAAAAATGTGCACCTAGTCTTGAAATACCCCATCCTAGGGAAAAGACAGCTGCCATTCACCCCTCGTTTTTTATAAACCCCCATATGGGTCACCTCTCAACCTCCTACACTCCAGTGAAAAAGTCCCAGCCTATCCAGCCTTTATCTATAACTCAAACCTTCCACACCCAGTAACATCCTGGTAAATCTCTTCTGAACACTTTCCAGTTTAGTAATATCCTTCCTATAACTGGCCACCAGAACAGGACACAGTATTCCAGAAGAGGCCTCACCGACATCCTGTACAACCTTGAAATGACTTCCCAACCCCTATACTCAAAGGGCTGAGCAATGAAGGCAAGCATGCCAAACACGTTATTAACCATCCTGTCTGCAAGTGATACAAACTTCAAAGAATTATGTACCTGAACCCCTCGGTTTTTCTGTTCCACAACACTACCCAAGATGCTACATTTAATTGTATAATTGTCTGTTGTACTGAAATGCGATACCTTGCGTTTACCCAGATTGAACTCCATCTGCAGTTTTTTGGCCCATTGACACATTTCATCAAGATCCCTTTGTAATCTAAGAAAACCTTCTTCACTGTCGACAATACCACCAATTAGTAATTTGCAAAACTATGAAACTTCTCAAAATAAAAACAAAATCTCCCAGTGACTGTGATTGGGCAAGCTGATGCCGCAGTGACAACAAAACACTGATGACACGTCACAAAAAAATGACATTATGATAAAAATCTAAACACGAGAATCTGAGAAGAGGGTTGTTTTTGAAAAAGTGTACGTGCTGAAGTGGAAGTCAAGAAGTATGCTCTCAAATTAACATGCATTTTGTCGGTGAGAATTGCAGGACTGGTAAACACTATCCAGCAATAACCCCGTGGTGCTCTGAGCTGTGACTCTGAATAATAGGAGATCATGATGAGTAATTCAAAAGAGGCTAGAAGGCTTTTTGTAAAGCAATTTCAGACAACTGAAAAATCTAATCTGCAAAATGTCCCTTCCATGATATATTTGGTACTTGCAAGAGACCTCCAGGTCAGGCACCTGAACATGAGGAGTTACCATGGCAACAAATGCCTAAAGCCACTGAAACAAGCTTATTTTAATTAGACCAATATGAGTGGCATTTAGGGAAAAAAAACAGCACAAGTAACCCCCTCCCGCTCATTTAAGGAAGGCACCGGGAATACAGTTGTCTTAACACAAGGTCTAATTAACTGTAAGTAGCTTCACAGTGAAACTAAGCCACTGTGTGATGATTGAAAAGAATCAGACATATGGGATATCTACTGATCACAGAAGGTATCAAGTGCTTGGACAGAAAAACAGGGGGCTGGGAGAACACAGGGAGGGCAAGCAGCGTTTGGAGGAAAGGAGCAGTCAACCTTTTTGGATAGTACCCTCCTTCAGGGCCGGCAGACAATGCACATTCCCTATCCAGAGACAACCGGGCTTGGTCAAGACAACAAAAGAGAGGGAAAGATGGCATGTAATGGAGAAAAAAAAGGTGGGGGGAAAGCTCGCATTTATATAGTGCCTTTTATGACACCAGGATGTCCCAAAACACTTTGTAACCAATGAATTACTCTTTTGAAGTACTTTATAATGTCGACGAAGCAACAGCCACACTGCAAGTGTGCTAACCACTGGATTATCCTTTTGATTGACGTCGGTAAATATCAGCGGGGCGCCCAGGGCAAATTCCCTTGCTCCAAGATCATGCCATCCATTCTTTTAGGCTCACCTGAAAGAGCAGCCAGAACCTCTTCCTGAAGACACGCAGCTCCAGCATTGTGTCACTCCCTCAATCTGGAGTTGAAACAAAATCTGGGACCAAAACCTGCTGCCCCCACTTGTACAAGCAACGTGAAAACTGGTGAAGCTAAGTTTGTAACAGCATTTCTTAACAGACAGTTATTCTATAGAAATTGTATTGACTGCAGGTTCCCTTGTATCCAGCAGGATGGATCGTAGGCCTGAGTTATATCCGAATGGTAACAGGGCAGCCCCGATAGTGTTACCAGGGCCCAGTTTCAGGGTTGTCAACACTCCCAATGATTCCAGATTTTCCAGAGGCAGAGGGTTAGGCTCCATAGGGCACTTCTTTTCCACATATTCACAGGATGAGGCTGTTGCTGACTAGGCCCAGTATTTATTGCCCATACCTAATTACCAAGAAGGCAGTTTTGAGTCAACCACATTGCTGTGGGTCTGGAGTGACATGCAGGCCAGACCAGGTAAGGATGGCAGTTTCCTTCCCTAAAGGGCATCAGTGAACCAGATGGGTTTTTATGACAATGGATTCATGATCATCATAGACTCTTAATTCTGGATTTTTAATTGAATTAACAGTCCAGTGATAATACCACTAGGCCATCACCTTGTCCAGTCCCCCAATCACCACTGAATTTTGGGCAAGGGTGTTGCCAACTCCATGTCCTTGGTGTTGACACCATTCTTGTCATGATGGCCCCCAAGAACTGTCTCCCACTACCTCACTTACCGTTGGCCTATCTCCTATTCAGGTCTGCTCCTCTAGCAGTGCCTCACCAGGGGTCTTACTAAGTGCAAGAGCAGCCAGCCCCTTGGGGTCTTGATTCTAGGCAAAGACCCACTAGTGGCATCAGCAGAGCTTGATTAGCATTCGATTCGATGGGCCATCTTGAGTAGAGGCATCGTGGGTCTCTTGCTAGCACAGAGCTGTAAAGCCCCTGACATTTCCAGAAGATTTCAACCTGGAAGTAATGACGGACGCCCAGTTGGCACACATCAAGTTAAACAAAATGTACAGTTAACCCCTAAGAGCAGATGCCTGAGCTAAAAGGGATTATGGCTCCTGCACTGGTAATAACATGAGGAAAGGTTAATGCAGGGAAGTAAATTAAATTAACCTTTGTGAATAGAACACAGGAGCATCACTAAAACTGGCCAAACAAAGCTTTAGAACAATCTTAAATAATCTTCTTCACTGCCGACTTTACCGTCAATTTTTCCACACAGAGAGTGGTACATTTGCGCCAGAGGAAGTGGTAGATGTAGGTACAGTTGCAACATTTAAAGGCATTTGGAGGAAACGTTTCGAGGGATATGGGCCAAATGCAGATGAATGGGATGAGTTTTTGCAGCATCATAGGAGCAGGAAAGTTTACGTTTCGGGTCAGAACCCCTCTTCAGAAATGGGGTGGGGAAGGGATCTGGGAAATAAATAAGAGAGGATGGGTGGGGCTGAGGAAGGTAGGTGGGATGGTGATAGGTGAGTGCAAGTATGGAGTGGTGGGGATTGGTCAGTGAGGTGGGAGGAGTGGATAGGTGAGAGAGAAGATGGACAGGTTGTGTCAGGTCAAGGAGGTGGGTTGCGATGGATGGCTGGTCATGGGATGAGGCCGGTGATGGGGAGATTTTAAAACTGCTAATATCCACATTTAGGCCAGTGGGCTACAAGCACCTTATATCCTGCCTCGGGAGCTTACAGCCCAACGGCCTAAACATAGAATTCACCAGTTCTAAAATCTCCCCCATCCCAGGACTCATCCCATGACCTACCCTACCTCTTATCTCCACCTCCTTGACCTGACACAACCTGTCCATCTCCTCTACCACCTATCCGTTCCTCCCACGTCACAGGCCAATCCCCACCACTCCCTACCTGCACTCACCTATCACCATCCCACCTCCCTCCTCAGCCCCATCCCTCCCTTCTCTATTTATTTCTGAGCTCCCTTTCCCCTCCCCATTTTCTGAAGAAGGGTCCTGACCCAAAATGTCAGCTTTCCTGCTCCTCTGATGCTGCCTGGCCTGCTGTGTTCCTCCGGCTCCTCACTGTATTATCTCTGACTCCAGCATCTGCAGTTCTTACTATCTCTAAGTGAGATTAGCTTAGTTTGAGAAACATAGTCAGCATGGACGAGTTGGGCCGAAAGGTCTGTTTCTATGCTGTGTGACTCTATGACTATAACATCAGTGGTGGTATCTCCTGGTGTGATCAATATTTGTGAGTGGGCTCTTGAATAAGTGAGATTAAAAAACCCTGGAACCATTTAAGAAACATGAAGACACGACAATGCAGGGAATATTGGATTTTTCCGGATGGATAATTTACTGAATGACCTTTGTCATCCCCGTGTACTTTGGGATTGTTTGAGGCGCCAATGAATTTTCCAAGCTGAAATGGAGGTTGGATTTTAAGCTAAATTCCACCATGTCCATCAAGACGAATTGGATTCATATACTGGTAATCTGTTAATTCGTTTTTACAACAATAAATGACAGGCCAAGTTAAATAGGCACTAGTAAATGGAAACCACAAAAGCCAAACAGCAGAGCAGGGGTTAAGTGTGACAGCACCTTCATGTAGCACAGTAGACAGATTTATTGACAAAGAATCTAGCAACTACCGCAAAATGGAATATTCCCTTTACATCATCATTTCGAACATAATTGAAGATCTTGCAATCAATGGATGCAATTTGTATAATTGGAAGTAACTGTGAGTTCCTTGACTTATTGAATCGACAGAAACGAGGTGTCCAGCAGTATAACAGTGTTGAGATGTTAACAATGCAGGACACATTGCATAATGGTTGCAACATAACTGCTAAATGAAATATGACAGATCAATTTCTTGGTCCTTGACAGTGATAGAGGATATACTTCACCAGCTTGTAATTTCTTGAGAAATTAGATCAAACCCACCAAATCCAAACAGGCTGGTACATAAACCTGCTAACTTACAATCATGTGAAAAATCAGTTCTGAATTCTTTGATTCAGCAAACTATCGAAACAGGAAAACATCCCATCACCAAGGAGCATGTTACAAGGCTGCAGCATGTCTATCGGGTTCAGATACTATCATAAACCGCACTGGGGAGGCTGGAGTGCTTTTAACAGTAGCTAAATCCCACGAGTGGACACAACCTCATCCAGTTTTATTACTTCCAACTTGTCGTTTGCTCCAAGCTATTCTGTTCAGGATTTACCACTGCAATTTTTGCTGTAGTGTTAATATTACCAATTTCTTCCCATCTGGTGCCAATAATCAGTGAAGAAGTCATGAATCTTTGCTGTTCAGCTTCACTTTAAAGGATTAATTTTCCCTGCTGCAAGATTATGAACTGGCCAAAGGGTTACAATTGCCACAACTGATGGAAACAGATTGCTTTTCATTAAAAGAAACCCAGTATTTCTGTACCAGGCAGGGGGGCACAATAAGATGCTCATACTGAATTCTCTGGTGATCTAGCAGGGACAATACTTCTTCTTGGAAGTATCATTCGGGTGGGATAAATTTTGAATTCGAATAAAATATCAGAGACGGTTCACACAAAAGAATTGGGGCACCTCAAAAGTGAGGAAAACAAATTTACAAAGCTCGAAATGTAATTTGAAACGCACACGAATCAGATGCCTGCGAATAAATGTAAATGAGGTTGCGGGTGTTTGGAACTGCTGGGAGAGGGGGTGTGGTGATGTAAGCTCCATGTTTTTGAACAATGTTGTACGCTTTTTGCCATCATGTTTAAATTACTCCACTCAAACTATAACGGCTGAACCATTCAGATTTGAAAGTGACCACTGAGGAAACCCTTGGGGAGAAAGTGAGTCGATAAAATCGATTTCTCCCAAGGAAAAATATTTTTAACAGATTGCTCATCGATAGTGTGGCTATGAATAATAATAATTAAGGCCAATGACGTTAATAGTGCTACATAGCTCCTGTAAAGCAGCATCTGAATCGACCACGTCTCCCGCATTTCCCCCAATTCATCCCTCACACCCCCTCCCCGCAATATCAACCAAAACAGAAATCCCCTCGTCCTCATGTACCACCCAACCAAACTCCAGATCCAACGCATCATCCTCTGACACTTCCGCCATCTGCAATCTGACCCCACCACCAAAGACATTTTTCCCTCCCCACCCTTACGTGCTTTCCGGAGTGCCCACTTTCTCCATGACTCCCTTGTCCGCTCCACACTCCCCTCCACACCCGGCGCTTTTCCCTGCAACCGAAGCAAGTGCTACACCTGCCTCTATACCTCCTCCCTCACTTCAACCCCAGGCCCCAAGAAGACCTTCCACATCAAACAGATGTTCACCTGCACATCTGTTAATGTGATATACTGTATCCGCTGTTCCCGTTGTGGCCTCCTCTACATCGGGGAGACCAAGCGGAGGCTTGGGGACTGCTTTGCGGAACACCTACGCTCAGTTCGCAATAAACAACTGCACATCCCAGTCGCGACCATTTCAACTACCCACCCCCCCCACCCCCCCAAACTCCTCGGGCGACATGACCATCCTGGGCCTCCTGCATTGCCACAATGATGCCACCCGAAAGATGCAGGAACAGCATCTCATATTTCGCTTGCGAACCCTGCAGCCCAAGGGTATCAATGTGGACTTCACAAGCTTCAAAATCTCCCCTCCCCCAACCACATCCCAAAACCAGCCCACCTAGTCCCCGCCATCATTCTTCCCACCTCAAACCCCACCTCCATCTCCTACCCCCTAACCTCATCCCGCCTGCTTGACCTGTCCTTCCTCCTTGGACTGACCTAGCCCCTTGCTAACTCCCCACCTACATTCACCTTCACTGGCTCCATCCCCGCCTCTTTGACCTGTCTGTCTCCTCTCCACCTATCTTCTCCTTTATCCATCTTCTATCCGCCTCCCCCCCTCCCTATTTATTTCAGAACCCCATTCCCCTCCCCCATTTCTGAAGAAGGGTCTTGACCCGAAACATCAGCTTTCCTGCTCCTCTGATGCTGCTTGGCCTGCTGTGTTCATCCAGCTCGACACCTTGTTATCTTGCATTGGCAATTCCTACGAGCGCTGTAACAACTGAATTCTGGAGTTGAGATTTTCTCAATCTTTCCCCGACGACTCTCTAAATGACTCAGTAGCTGAATTCCTAAGGTATTAAAAATGATCACAGCCACCAGCAAATGACCAATTTTGGCCATAGCAGAATGGAGGAAACAAAGAATGAATGCGTTGTTCTGTTGTGCCTTGCACATGCTCAGGATGTGTCTCAAATAGCCGATGGGATACTTCTAGAAGTGGGGAAACAGGACAGCCAATTTGCGCGTAGTGGATCCCCAGAAACCGCAATGAGATAACGAGCAGATTCATGACGCTGATTGGCAGAATAAATGCTGGCCAGAGCACTGCGAGAACTCCGCTTTGCTCTCCTATACCACTGCCCTTGGAGATATCTGAGGTGATAGATGGGGCCCTGGGTTTAATGTCTCATCTGAAAGCCTCCACCTCCAACAGTGTGCCCGTTCTGTGCTGCAGTGAAGTGCAACTCTTGGTTGTTTCCCCAAGTCCCTGGAGTACAGTGTGAACCCATAATCTACTGGCTCACACACACGACTGCTATGATTCAGATGGCGAGGGAGGGAAATTCAAAGTTGAATACTATTCTAATGCTCTCAGTGGTTGGTTACAGAGGAGGTCTGGAACTGGCTCAGTCAATCCTGCTCTCCAACAAGGTAAAAAGAGGGGTCATGAGAAGCTCTAAAATTCACATGGAATGGCAGGGAGCTTCAAAATCAAGTGTTCAGCCGAACTAATCTTTACTCCCCAAAGACCTTCAGCTGCCTTGCTCCATCTCACCAGGCAACATAACTGGCTACTCATTTAGTCCTCGAGCAATGCCCATCAAAGCACAAATTCAAAGTGCAGACAAGTAAATTTGCAAGAAAGGGAAATCAGTTGGAGGCCAGAGGTGAGGAGGGTCACAGACGATGAGAAGGTGAGCCAAAAAGTTAGCTGCCGCAGAGCTAAGTGTGACTTTCCAAACAAGGCTTGCTATTTTTTTGAAGAGGTTAGCGTAGAGTTCATTTTGTCACAGAATCATCATGGCACAGCAGGAGGTTTCTTTTTGTGAATCAGAAGACTTCTTTATTCTTAGGAAATGCTTTGCACTATTTTCGCAGCCTCTTGGCTTCTTCAAATAAGAATCTGCATGCGGAAGGTTACATTTTCTTTAGAAGGATCACTTCTGGAGGAAAACAGGGTTCCTTTGATGAAAATAATAACAGACAGAGAGATGAAGGAAAAAAGAGGTCAAAGGTCAGTACATCAAAGCAGCCAACGCTTAATTGGCATATCCAACCTGGAATATTTTATCCAGGCTGCTTCTAAGCTACAACCATTCCCTATTTTAGACCGCAATTTATGACACTCAGACAGTGTGAGCAATTGACAAGCTATTCTTTTATACTATGACACCTCAGTTAAGGATAATAGTGCATCAGATCACCACTAACGTTCAATGTTTCCATCATGCTTACACAGCAGTATCAATAGACTGCTTCTCACTGTTTACTTTTGAGTTACTGACAACACTGCATCCTCCAATGCAGGACATGAAACTTCACTAATGACAAATTAATAGAGTGCAAGTCAAGTGTGCAGCCAGCAACTGTTTATAACTGATTCACTTGATTGTAGTCTCTATTCCTGACCATCTAACTCTTCAATGAACTCCCATGTCCAACACTGCATAGTCACACCGTGATATGAGTCAGATTCACGCAGCACAGAGGAGACAATTCGACTCACTGTGTCTGAAAAAGCTATCCAATTAGTATCTCTCCCCCTCCTTTTTCCGTACAGACCTGCAATTTATCTCCTTTTTAAATAATCTAATTTCCCATTGAAAGTCACCATCGAATCTGCTTTCCTTTCAGGCAGCTCAATTCCAGATAACAACACAGATTGAAACCTGAAGTCATCCTCTCCCCTCTGCCTGGTTTGGCGATTCTGGTGACTAATTCTCCCTCCAACTGAATCAGCTTCTCCCAAGCAGCTCGACCATAGCCGTTCCTGATTTTGAACCCTCGTACGAAATCACCCAGAATTCTTCTCTGTATCCTTTCTGATGATGTGACATCCTCTTGATGTACTATCTGGAATTGTACACAAACTGAGATCATTCTCCCCTCAATTTAATTTTAATTTCTTCTTATTTAAAATTTTATTTTCTATTCATGTGCATAGAATAGGAGTTAAAGCTGTGATTGTTCCCAGGAAGGCAGCCAATACAGACATTATTCTCTAATTTATTGTTTTGCTCTGCTCCTGAGCCTGACAACAGTGCTCAGGTGATGCGGACCAACACAGAAATTACACTGTCCATGTATAACATTTTACATTTGAAGGTCTATGAAAGAATATTTCACCCAAAAAGTGAATTTAAAGTGTTCTAGAATTAAGAAATGTTCACCAACACCCCCTCCAACTGCTTTTAAGTACTGCTCGATTAGCCTATTGCTGTGTATAAGTGCTTCTCTGTAATAGTTTGCTTCTAAGTAAAACGTACTATTAGATTTAGCTACTTTATATCACTTCTAATTTTTCATAGTTAAATGTAAAAATGTAGTGGGTAGAATAGTGTGGGAATTCATGCAACCATCCGTGTGTTACATCTGAATTAAATAAAGGTAAAGTTGCCACAGATCCACAGGACTGCTCTCTCATTAAGGAGAGATGACTGGTGGTGGTTTAAGCCGAGGGTCACTATGCTACGGGTAGGGGGAGAGGTTAAGAAGGAGAGTCCTTCGTGGCAACCTCAGCCTGTGTGGGAACTGAACCCATGCTGTTAGCACCACTCTGCATCACAAACCAGCCATCCAGCCAACTGAGCTTTGAATATCAAAATGAGAGGCAATATGCATAAGTATAGACCATCTCAAGGGTAGATGATGGTGCAGTGGTAATGTCACTGGTCTAGTTATTCATAGTCCAGGTTAATGCTCAAGGGGTCTTGTGGCACAGTGATAATCAACTGATTGGATCAAAAGTACATACACTATCTCACTCACTGCACGAGTAAAGACGTTGGTTTGTTTCTGGAAAATTCATTTTAATTGTCTACGGAATCAAAATGTGCTGCTAACGAGGCTGAATTATTAAAACTTCCTCTGCCAGTCTCTGCATTAAAATGCATTACAGCTCAGTGAGCACAGTGGTGACGGTGCCGGACGTGGTGTGTGTTATGGAGAGTTTTGGACGAGCTCAAGTTTTTTGAGGGTGAAAAGTGCAAGAACTCCAGAATAAATTCTATTCTATGTCCCAATGCTGAAAACAGGGCTAGATTTTCCTTAACTAAGTGAATGGGAAGAAACCCTCACTGGCATGCAAAGCAGGAGGATCTCCATATTTCTCCTACAATGAGTTCAAAAGAAGAGCGAATAGTACTCTCTCACAACATAGATGAGGAGATGATATGGGTCTGATTTACTCCCAAAATAAAACACATTCGACCAGTTCCACACGGTCAGAAGATCTAAAGTATTGCCCAGTGCTTAGATCCTTCCTCAACTCATTGTTGGCCACCTAATGTTTTGAAGCCTTCTCCACAAAGCCAAGACATCTCAAGGGAATATTTTCAAACATAATGCAGATAAATGGCAATAATCCCTTCCTAAATTTATATCCTAAGCAAAAAAGGTTTATTAATAATGTGAATTTATCTACACTGATGGCTACGCTGAAGCCCAGGCAGATTAATCTATGAAATATTGTCACTGCTTAGAAACTTGACTAATAAATCTTTAGCTACGATTCTGGCATACTGATCATGCTGTGCACAGAACACTAAAGTCTGATGGTACATTTACTTCATTAGGAGAGAGATGAAGCTGCAAAAAGCCTTTAAACATAAAATATGAGCTGCCCCTGAATGCGCGACTATGTATTGGCAATTAAGTGCTTATCGCAGATCACTATTGTAAGAAGTGCCAAAGGTAGGGAGGGTTACTGTATGCTGAAACCTGGCTTGTTTGGTATCTCAAATGGTACACTATTTTCATAGTTCCTTGAAGGTGGAGTCGCAGGTAGACAGGGTGGTGAAGACGGCATTTCACACACTTGCCTCCACTGGTCAGTGCATTGAGTACAGGAGTTGGAAGGTCATGTTGCAGCTGTACAGGACATTGGTGAGGCCACTCTTGGAATATTGTGTTCAATTCTGGGCTCCCTGCTATTGGAAAGATGTTGTTAAACTTGAAAGGGTGCAGAATACGGACCAAATACTGAACTACAGGAGCAACCATCCCAACACCCACAAACGAAGCTGCATTAGAACATTATTCCAACGAGCCACCACACACTGCAGCACAGAGGAACTACGCAGAGCAGAGGAAAATCACCTATACAGCGTATTCAAAAAGAATGGGAACGATATGAACACAGTCCGCCGATTCCTCAGCAATAAACCCAAACAATCAGACAAAACGGGCTCAGAAGCCATAACCACTCTCCCCTACATCAAAGACATTTCCGAAATGACTGCCAGACTACTCGGACCTCTTGGCATCAGGGTAGCCCACAAACCCACCAACACACTAAAACAGCAGCTAATGAACTTAAAAGACCCTATACAGACAACAAATAAAACGAACGTCATCTACAAAATACCTTGCAAGAACTGTGACAAACACTACATTGGACAAACTGGCAGAAAGCTAGCCACCAGGATACATGAACATCAACTAGCCACAAAACGACATGACCCACTATCACTCGTATCCTTACATACAGATGTGGAAGGACACCACTTTGATTGGGACAACAACACGTCCATCATCGGACAAGCAAAACAGAGACATGCATGAGAATTCCTAGAAGCATGGCATTCCAACCGGAACTCCATCAACAAACACATTGATTTGGAGCCAATCTACCATCCCCTGAGAAAAAGAACAGGAAATGACATCACCAACCCAAGGAAACCTAACCAGATAAATAGAATGCGGGACATAACACCAGCGCTTCGTTGGAGGCTCACTGATGATGTTACCTAGAATGGTGACGAAACGTCTGAAAACTAACCTTCCCGCTCAGCGAGCAAACTCACATCCAGACCCTCAACCTGAGCTACAAATCTTCTTAAAACTCGCTAGAAGTGGTAGAGGCTGGTACAGTTACAACATTTAAAAGGCATCTGGATGGGTACATGAATAGGAAGGGTTTAGAGGGATATGGGCCAAACAGCAGCAAATGGGACTAGATTTATTTAGGTTATCTGGTCGGAATTGATGAGTTGGTCTGCTTACATGCAGTATAACTTTGTGACTCTGTGCCTAAGGGCTCTCAGGAATAACAGTCATGTTCAGACAAAATTTCTCAAGGTGCACAGAAAACTGGGGCAAAGTTACAGACAAAAGGCTGGAGGTGGGTTGGGGACGTTGAAATTAAATCTCAAAGTCATTCATCGAAAACAATCGCAAAAGTAAAGTTTTGCTTGAGCACACAAAAGGAAACCAGAGATCCGAGGGAACGGGATCTCTGTAGGCTTGAAGAAGAAGGAAGGCTCATTTGTAGGAGATGGCCATTGCCTGGCACATCTGTGGTATGAATGTTACGTGCCAGCTAGCAGCCCATGTTGAAATGTTGAACAGGTTTTGTTGCATTTGAACACAGACTGTTTCAGTCACTGAGGAGTTGTGAATGGTGCTGAACATTGTGCAATCATCGATAAACACCCGCACCTCTGACCTTATGATGGAGGGAAGGTCATTGATGAAGCAATCAATACATCACGACCAAAATACAACCAGCCTCATTCACTGAGGAACGAGGAGGTCGTTCAGCCCCTTCAGCCTTTTCCACCCTTCAATAAAGGAGAGGTCATGATATAATGGTATCGTCACTGGATTAGGAATCTGGAGCCCTCAGCTAATGTCCTGGAGCATGTGTTCAAAGGCCACCACGGCACATGAACACATGTAAAACAATTTGGAACAAAGCCAAAAACCCATCCAGTTCACTTAAGGAAGTAAAATCTGCCACCCACAGCTGGTCTGCATGTGTCTCCAGATCTACAGGGATGTGGTTGTCACTGAAAGGCTGCAAACCAGTCAATTGTACCCTACAGACAATGTCCCAGAAACCAATATCACCATTCCAACATACACCGTCAGAGGTGGCAGCACATAACACTGAGTTTAGAAGTCTCATGGCACCAGGTCAACTATAAGTAAGGAAACCTCCTGCCAATTGCCACCAACTTCTCTCCCACTCCCCCAAGCTGACCCATCAGTTCTCCGTGTTAAGTATCACTTGGAGATGCACCGGGGGGGTGGGGGGGAAGAACAAGGGTGCAGAATGTACTCGTTGCGGGGGGGGGGGTTCAGTATTCATCACGAAGTGCAGCTTGGTAGCTCCATGACTAGCCAAGTCTAAAAGGACATAGCTGCTAGGCTTGGCCTGCAACAAGTGGTGAGGGAATCGACAAAGAGGGAAAACATACCTGATGGCGCGTTCACTAATCTGCCGCAATGATCTTGATCCAGGGAACGTTGAGAAGATGATCCATCTTTGCCTCCTCCAGAGGCCCCCAGCATCACCGATGCTTGTCTTTAGCCAATTCAACTCACGTTACGTGACGTCAAAAAAACAGTTGGAGGCACGAGATACAGCCAAGGCGATGGGCCCTGACAACAACAGGATGGAAGATGTGTGCTCCAGGCCTTGCTGCATCCCTCAGTAAGCTGTCCTGGTGCTGTTACAACACTGGCATCTACCCGACAGTGTGGAAGCGTGCCCACGTTTCTCCTGTTTACCAAAAGCACGGCAAATCCAATCTAACCAGTTACCACCCAACCATTCTACTCTTGATCATCAGTAAACAGATGGAAGGTGACATCAATAGTGCTATCAAGTGACACTTACCTAATCATAACTGGCACTAAGTTTGGATTCCACTTGGGCCATTCAACTCCTGACCTCATAAATAGCCTCGTTCCAGACATGGAGAAAAGAGCTGGACAGACATGCATAAGTGAATAGAACTGCCCTTGACACGAAGGCAGTTATTTGACTGAGTGCGGTAACAAAGCAGGAGTCAGTGGGGGCACAGGAGGCGGTGGCAGAGAACTCTCCGCTGCTTGGAACCGTACCTGACACATAGGAAGATGGTTGCGGTTGTTGGAGGTCAGCTCCTGGGACATCCCTGCTGGAGTTCCTCAGGGTAGTGTTCTAGGCCCAACCAGTTTCAGCTGCTTCATCAATGACCTTCCCTCTATCATAAGGTGGGGATGTTCATCGATGATTGCACAATGTTCAGCACCATTCACAACTCATGAGCTACTGAGGCAGTCTGTGTTCAAATGCAACAAGACCTGTTCAACATTTCAACTTGGGCTGCTAACTGGCAAGTAACAGTCATACCACAGATGTACAAGGCAATGACCATCTCCTACAAAAGAGAATGCAACCATTGTCCATTGATATTCAATGGCATTACCATCACTGAATTACTCACTATCAACATCCTGGGGGCTAAATGAGTGGCCCAGCCATCTAAATACATTGACTACAAGAACAGGTCAGAGACTCAGACTTCTGCAGCGAGTAACTCACTCTCCTGACTCCCCAAAGCCATCTAGAAGGCATATGTCAGGAGTGTGATAGAATACTCCCCACTTGCCTGGATGAGTACAGCTCCAACAACACTCAAGAAGCTTGACACCATCCAGGACAAAGTAACCTGCTTGACTGACACCCTCTCTAATAACTTCAACATTCACTCCCTCCACAGCTGACATTCAGTAGCAGCAGTGTGTACCATTTATAAGATGCGCTGCAGCAGCTCACCAAGGTTCCTTAGAAAGCTCCTTCAAGACTCATGACTGCTATCATCTTGAAGTACAAAGGTAGCAAATACATGGGAACAGCACCAACTGCAAGTTCCCTTCCAAGTCACTCACCATCCTGACTTTGTCCTCTACCTCACCATCTGCAGTTAACAAATAGCTGTCAATTCAGTTTTAGAATTAACACTTGATCAAGTATCGATTGTTGTTTGTTGAAGAGTGTTCCAAATATCTTTCATCCACAGAGGCTGGTATCCCGTCACCACATCACGCTTTATTTACACATGGAGAGTCTCTGACACTGACCCAACTTCCTCAGAGCGAGCAGAACCTCGAACACTCCTGTCAGCCAGGGCTCCCTGAGTGGACCCGATCAACAGCCCCAGTCAGGGAACTCATATTCTATGAGGTCCACCTGACTCACCATGTTAAAATCACTAAATGTCCTTTGTGCACAAAGAGTTTCGTAATTTATTACTTACAAGATGGGCATTAATATTCAGGCTACAACCCCCAGCCCTAGCCTCCACAATTAGTGGGAACAGTTTCTTGCGATCTAGCCTGTCTATTCCCTTCAATATCTTGAAAGTTACAATCAAGTCACTTTGAATACTTGACTGTCACATCAACTCAAAACTTTGTCACAACCTGAGCTTGTACCAGTCAGGACCAGCTGTCAGCAGCTGTGTGATCTGAACAGGAGTATCTGGAACGTTTTACAAAATTCCACACTGTTTGGTGTTAAATGTGTCATTTTGCTTTGAGTCTCGTTGCAACATTCAATACACTTCATGCTCCACACTTCTAATACACTGAATCATCTCAGTCCATTTTCTACTTCACACGTGGTTGAGTTCTTATACTCAGTATCGCTCAGGCCTCTTCTGCAACGAGAGAGGTTAGAAGTATGCCTTTAGCATCAGCCTGATGGATAGAAACTCATGGAGTAATTAAAATAAATGCCAAAGCCACTGATTCAGATATATTGCTACCCATAGCCTGCTGTAATCGTCTTTAACAATTTATGAATGTCCAATGCTGAATCTCCATGAAATACAGCTGCTTTTTTTTGAATAATTATTGTTACAAATGGCATCGCTGAATGATTCATGCCTGTTACAGTTTGAATACATGCATAACAACATTCATTAAGTTAATGCATCACCATGTCATTCACCCCAAGGTTTATTTTCTCCCCCTACATGGAGGGAAAATGCCATAATCACTGCAAGTTCACATCATAAGCAGCATAATACATCGAGACACCAACCACAGCAAACCTCCTCAATTGTTAGGCTTTTGATTCGTTTCGTCTGGAGTGCCACCAAGGGTGGCCATCGCTTAGGAGATCATGAATATGGAAATGGAAATAGACAATAGGTGCTGGAGTAGGCCATTCGGCCCTTCGAGCCAGCACCACCATTCATTATGATCATGGCTGATCATCCACGATCAGTATCCTGTTCCTGCCTTATCCCCATAACCCTTGATTCCACTATCTTTAAGAGCTCTATCCATCTCTTTCTTGAAAGTATCCAAAGAGTTGGCCTCCACTGCCTTCTGGGGCAGAGCATTCCATATATCCACCACTCTCTGGGTGAAGAAGTTTTTCCTCAACCCTGTTCAAAATGGCCTACCCATCAGCGGAAATATGCTTCCTGCCTCCAGAGTGTCCAACCCCTGAATAATCTTATACGTCTCAATCAGATCCCCTCTCATTCTTCTAAACTGTTGGTCTGTTAATAAACTGTATGTTTGATCGTAGCGCAGGCCTGGAGAACAGATCGTGTCGATGACACTCTGGTGTCAGACAAGTGAAAAACAAGGAGAAAGAATCTTGGGCTGTTAAGATCACCTATCTTACAAGGAGATGACAGGGAGCTGTGTAATGAGCAGCAACTTATCTAAATTGAGCACGTTTAGTGTAAAGAAAAGACCTGAAGGTACAGCAAAATAGACCAATGAAATACCATGATCCAGAATGTGGCCAAACAACAGCGGCCTTGGTGGAAGCAGGGGTGCAGTACCATTTTGAAAGATGGAGAGAGGTCACAAGTTCAGGAAAAATTTTCCAGAGAATAGGAAAAGGGATAGGGATGGTTCATTCTGACAATGTCTCCAGGGCAGACCATGAAAGCAGGACAAGGAGGTGCAGGGGCAACTGGGTGAACCTAGGACTGATGTCAAAAAATCCTTTGCAGCAAAAGTGTACACATACTGGGTCAGGTAGTTCAGGTAAAATCACTGGTCTTGGCAAATAGGGTCATACAGCATGGAAACAGACCCTTTGGCCCAGCTCATCTAGGCTCACCAGATTTCCTAAATTGAACTAGACCCATTTGCCTTGAAACTTTTCCTATCTACATACCTGTCCACATTTCTTTTAAAGGCTGTCATTGTACTGGCCTCAACCACTCATCCCATACACGCACCATCCTCTGTGCAAAAGGAGTTGCCCCTCAGGTCCCTTTAAAATCTTTCCCCTCTCACCTTAAACCCATGCCCCTGTGGTTGCAGACTCTGCTACCCTGGGGAAAAAGACCTTGGCAATTCAGCCTATCCAAGCCCCTCACGGTTTTATAAGGTCACCCCTCAGCCCCCGACGCTCCAGGGGTTAAAAAAAAAGGCCCGGCCTATCCTTATAACTCAAATCCTCCAGTCTCGGTGACATCCTTCGACAATGGATAATAAATACTGTGATGAGGGAACAGTTGGCTTTCTTAAACTGAGCAGACAAAGTGGGCTAATTGGTCTTCCTGTCTCCATCTTGTTTCTTAGCCCAGCCTGTTCCATTACTGATTCTGCATCTAAAAGAATGGTGATGGGCAAAGTGGCAGCAGATTGCAGGTTGGATGAATCAGGAGCATAAGCAGGCCATTTGGCCCCTTTTTGCCTGCTTCCCCATTCAATAAGATCATGGCTGACCTGATGGTGGCTTCAAGTCCACCTTCCCACCTACCCCCGATAATGTTTCATACCCTTCTTCATCAATCTGCTTTGAAAATACTCAAAGAGCCTGCCACCTTTTTAAGATATTTTCGATGTTTGCTCGACTGGTTTCAATATTTTATTGGTCCCTCACTTTGGCTGGCACAGAATATTCGACAGGGCTGAAGAGAATCGTATCATTATGCCACACAGGAGGTTTCCATTCCACCCATCATGCCTTGTGCCAGCTCTTTGAAATGCTGTCTAATTAAATTTGCTCTCCTGCTCCTTTCCTGGGAGCCCTTGGAAGGATTGCCCCTTCAAATATTTATTCGATTCCATTTAGCGAGTTATTTTTAATTCTGCTTCCATTGCTCCTTCAGGCTGTGGACTCAGAGCACAGCAACTCACTGGTAAAAGAACTGCTCCCTTATGTTACCTTTGGTTTCCTTTTTGCTAAGGGGAGGCGATGGCCTAGTGGCATTATCGCTGGACCGTAAATCCAGAGACCCCTTAACATCCTGGGGACCTGGGTTTGAATCCCACCTGCAGGAGATGGTGGAATTTGAATTCAATTAAAATATGTGGGAATTAAGAATCTAATGGTGACTGTGAATCCATTGCCAATTGTTGGGGAAAAACCCATCTGATTCACTACTAACCTTTAGGGAAGGAAGCTGCCATCCTTACCTGGACTGGCCTACACATGACTCCAGACCCACAGCAACGTGATTGATTCTGAACGGCCCGCTGAGCAATTAGGGATGGACAATAAATGCTGTCATCCTGTTAATGAATTTTAAAACAAAACCTTAAATCTATGTCTGCTGATTATTGATCAGTAAATACAGTTTATCTTGATTTACTCAAAAAAAGTAGAACAGAATTTGAGCATTTCTGAACAGCAAACAGATCGTAACGGCTAGCGTTAGGCATAATTCTGCAGTTGGACATCACTTGCTGAGCAATCCCGAGTGGACTACAAACTCTGCTGACAACTGATTTACGATTGTCAGTCAGGATCACAATGTGGCTCAGCTCCAGAAGTTACACATGTTCATTTGCAGGGTCCTGTCCTCTGCAGGAACAGGAACAGATCCAGACACTGCAGTCTCAATTTGATCTAAACAAAAGCCTGCCATACCATATTTTCCTGGCAAATCTTCCAGGACAATGCCTTGACCAGAGCTCACTTGCTGTACAATTGGCACTCTTTTCTGCTGCAGTATAAATTATTATTCCCTTTGATTTTTTTTAGCATTCTTGCATAAGTCCTAATCAGTCCTTCCATAAAATGAAAGGTTTCACAGAACCCTGCACAACTGAGTACTGTCACTTCTGATGGCAAGTAGTCTACTTCAGCCCCTTTGGTGGATAAATATATGCATCTTACAATGTGGTGTTAAGCTGTCCAGAATCGTAAGGCTCCAGGTTTAATCCCTAGTGTGTTGAGAATGACTGTGGTGGCAACATGACAGCCATAACTGGCCCTCAAGAGTAAAGAAAGCGAGAAAAAAGGAATAACACACACACTGGAAGTTCCAATCAGGTGGCCCAATGGAAAGTGCACATCTGGATCCTGGGTATAAATAGCACTGGGCTGTGTTGCGACAACTCCCATGGTAGAACAGCTTCAGTGGGAGTCAGCACATTCAGCAGAAAAAATGAAATAATTACTGACGTGAATACCCATCCAACTGAAAGGCAAAGACACTATTTTCCATCAAGTCATACAGTCATATAGTACGGAAACAGACCCAACCAGTCCATGCTGACCATGATCTCAAACTAAACCGGTCCCACCTGCCTGCTCCTGGCCCATATCCCTCCAAACCTTTCCTATCCATGTACTTTTGGAATGGGTATATGAGTAGGAAGGGTTGAGACGAATATGGGCCAAATGCTGTCAAATGGGACTAGATTAATTTAGGACACCTGGTCGGTGTGGATGAGTTGGAATGAAGGGTCTGCTTCCCTGCTGTACAGCTCTATGACTCTCCTTATCTAAGTGTGCTTTAAGCATGGTAATTGTACCCACATCCACCACTTCCCTTTTTACTTCTCCATTTTTCAGGCCCTTTGTTGGGGACTCACCATTCAAAAAAGGCAAAATTCGACAACGTTAAGGAAAGTTGCATTTATATAGGACTTTTCCAACATTGGATGTTTAAAATCACTCTTACAGCCATGGAGGATTTAATCGAAATGCGTCACTGTTGTAATGCAGGAAGTATAGTAGTTAATTTGCACAAAGCAAACTCCCATAAATATCTATTTGATCAGACAACTTTTTGTAGCATGCAGCAAACTTTATTTTAACCGGCACCTTATGAATCGGCATTCGCGATAAGCCAGCAAAAATTACTTACCTCAAATACCATGAGGTCTCCCGTATTATTCTGTCCAGTTATTATAGTTTTAATTTATTTACCTCAAATTTATTCTTTAATCGAATGGCCACATGCAATATCAACAGTCGATTCAATTTCAAGTCAATTTCTCCTCAAATACTGCGATGTCAGTTGAGGGGACAATTGAGAAGGCTCTCTGCTGGTAAGGTTTATTTGAGGAAAAGTTGCATTATTGTTTAATTGATTTATGCTGTAAATAAAGTAGAACAGCGATGTATGTGCCCCCTGCATTAGTTACTGTGTGTTTTTACATTGATTATGTGAACCTCTTGATTATCCAGAATATTTGAACAATTAGCACAGTCCTGGTCCCATAGGTTGATGAAAGTTTTATTGGACGACTGAAGGGTAAATTTTGGCAGGGATAACCTGTCTTTTGTATAGTGCCTTATGGTCTTTCATTCCAAGCAAATAGCTGGGGCCTTGGTTTAACTTTTCATCCGAGAGGTAACACCTCTGCCAATGCAAAGCTCCTTCAGTGCTTCACTGAATTTTTTTTAAATGCCTAAGCCCTGGAGTAGAACTTGAATCTCAAACCCTGTTTCAAATCATGGCTGAGTCTGCCTACAATTACTGCTGATGTGCGCAATATAACTAGCTTCTGTGAAGCTATACTCTGGAGGAGAATCTACGGGGGAGGAAGGAAGAAGTAAGTATAAAAACACAGCACTTTTCAAACAAAACACTGCAATCGAACTCAAAAGTAGGAATTCAAAAGCAGCTGTTTTTCCATCGCAGTTATTTGTTGTCTCCTAAATGTTTCTCACTGCCGGAGTTGGCATCGAGGGTGGCTCATTTGTTCTCATCTCATTGTACAAATAATTTTGACAGCAGCAGAACTGTAATTCAAAGCCACTGCACTGTTGAGTTGAAGCCAAGGATGTTACTATCGTTATACTGTGAGAGAGAGGGATTTACATCAGCGTCAAACGCGGCAAATCTAATGTGCACATCCAGAGTTAAGATAGCTGCTAGCTATCATTGCCCATTAGCAACCATTGATGCGGATAGA
Source organism: Stegostoma tigrinum (assembly GCF_030684315.1). Lineage (NCBI taxonomy): Eukaryota > Metazoa > Chordata > Chondrichthyes > Orectolobiformes > Stegostomatidae > Stegostoma > Stegostoma tigrinum. The sequence goes on along the minus strand of NC_081404.1, from coordinate 14,701,499 downwards.
TTGCCCGATGGGACACGTTTGATGTTTCGATTTGCTGCATATTGATAAGAATTTCTAATTACCTGAGATGTAAGCTATCAGTACAGGAGTATAACACATTGCACTGCCCCAATATCAAAGCACAAATTAAAAGCTTCAAAGGCTCACACTTTCTTCTGCTTGGAAAACTCATAAGAAGCCCTGAAACCACTCACAGTGGCACGGATATGAAACTCATTTTAATGAAGGCTTTTGGTTTCTTTATAATGTATTCTGAGGGTCTGTGCCTAATTGGTGAAGCTTGTATCGTGTGGTCATTCCTTCTCACCCTCAATGTAACTGGGTGGCTGCTTCAGAGGGCAACTGATGCCAACTGGCATCACATGGAAGCCCAGACTGGGTAAGAATGAGAACTGTAGCAAATTAGGTGAGTTTTTAAAACCAATTTAATAGCTCATGGACACTCTCCTGACAATAAATTGTTTTCGACTAAATTCACAAATGACCACACTGGGATCTAAACTCATTCTCCGGATTAATATTCCGACGATTGTTAGCCTAATGGTTTAGCCACTGCATTACCCTACCCAGCCAACAATGTAACTGAATCATCACATCTTTGATGTATTCACACACAGCAAGATCCCACAAACAGCAATATAAGATTGACCCAATTGGTCAGGTAAAGTGAAGTCTAGTTAGGAGATAAACACTGTCAAGGTTGCTGGGGAGAACTTGCTGGCTGTTTTTCAGGTTACATCAAAGAACAAAGAAAATTACAGCACATGGATAGGCCCTTCGGCCCTCCAAGCCTGCGCCGATCCAGATCCTGGATCATGGGGTTCCTTTCCAGCCCTCTGACAGGGAAGATGGGGGCAGTGGTTCGATATCACATTTGACAGTCAGCACAACTGATAGGTCAGCAGCTCCTCAGTAGCCTATTGGAGAGTCAGTCTGTTACAAGCTTCTAGAGTGGAACTCAAACCCACAATTATCTGAATTTGGGGACAAGAGAGCTGCCCACTGAGCCATTTGCATTATCAGTAAAAGTAACATTGGAGGTCCATCTGGAATTGTCCCATCCAGAGGCCGTGGCCAGCATTTTAAAGTTGTACAAGCTTTGATTCTGACCTGTATTGCTTCATCCCTGCCACTGTGCACTTGCCCCAGTCCACAATGGAGCAGCGACATAGCTCCTTGAAAGTGGCGTCACAGGTAGCCTGGGCGGTGAAGAAGGCATTTGGTATGCTTGCCTTCATTGGCCAGAGCATTGAGTGCAGGAGGTGGAATGTCATGTTCCGGCTGTACACAACATTGGTGAGGACACTTTTGGAGTCCTGCGTACAATTCTGGTTTTCATGCTATAGGAAGGATGTTATTAAACTGGAAAGGGTGCAAGTAAGATTTACAAGGATGTTACCGAGACTGGAGGGTTTGAATTAATGGGAGAGGCTAGATAGGCTGGGACTTTTACCCCTGGAGCACAGGAGGCTGAGGAGTGACCCTACAGAGGGTTTGTCAAATCGTGAGGGGACTAGATAAGGTGAACAGCCAAAGTCTTTTCCCCAGGGTAGGAGAGTCCAAAACTAGAGGGCGTAGGTTTAAGGTGAGAGGGGAAAGATTTAAAAGAGATCTGAAGGACAACATTTTCAGACAGAGGGTTGTTTGTATGTGGAACGAACTGCCAGAGGAAGTGGTGGAGGCTGGTACAATTACAACATTTAAAAGGCATCTGGATGGGTACATGAAGAGGTTTAGAGGGATATGGGCCAAATGCAGGCAAATGAGACGAGTTCACTTTAGGAAACTTGGTCTGCACGGGCGAGTTAGAACAAAGGGTCTGTTTCTGACTCTTTGACTCTATGATTAAGAAATGCATAATTGTCTTTGTTATTTGCTGTGTTTAGGACTGATCTCCCAGTTTATGATAGTGCAGCTACAAATGTAGTTCACGATGTTGGATGGCATCACTAAATGCAGTCATATTTAGCATACATTCTTTTCCGTCAGCCTGGATCATGGTAATGGCTTATGTCATGAGTAGGCCTTCAAAGTTGAAGCAGGTCCCCGGCGGTGAAGAAAGGTGCAGGTTTCTGTTCAGCCTCATCTAGCCGGATCAAAGCAAAAAGGCAACGTCAAAGGAAAACCCAGTCTACTGCTGAATGATTAATCTGAATCAAAGTCAGGTCATAGATAACACTGGCAGAGTAAAGAGCTATCACCCCTTCATGCTAACATGTTTACCACCAACAGAAAATTTTGAAAAGCTTTACTTAAATTTATTCTCCCCACAATTTTATTCAGAATATTGTGTGCAGTTCTGTTCACCACATTTTAGGAAGGATGTGAAGGCGCCAGAGAGGAGATTTGCCAAAATGATGAAATTTAACTCCAAAGTTCGATGGCAGAAACTGGGGTCATTCTGCTTTGAGGCAAAGCTGATTGAGAGGGGTGTTGCTAGTGTTGAGAAAGATTATGGTGGGCTTAGTCAATGGTAGATGAATAATGGTAGATGAAGAAATGGTAGATGAAGTTTGTTTTCTATTCACTGAGGCACAATGGGGGAGCACATATTTAAGGTGTTTAGAAAGAGATGGAGCTAATTGTGAGGAAAAACCTCTTTTACACAGCAAATGGTCATGATCTGGATCTCACTGCCTGCGAAGGGGGTTGAGCTGGAGGCAATGAACAACAAAAGGAAATTGGGCAGCTACTGGAGGAAAATAAACTCACCAAAGTCACATCGATAGCTTGGGGAGGGGGGGGGGGGTTAGTGTACAATGAGTCTGATTTGATTGCTCCAGAGGCCTGGCATTCGATGGGCTGACTGGCTTCCTTTCATGCCAGATTGGCTCATTTCCCACTCCTGCCACAGTTTTGGCAACTCAATTCATGCCTAATTCCAGACAGTTGACATATTGGGCTCATTGCCGCTGAAATGGGGCTGAGGTTGGTCAACTCATTTCACACCAAACTACTACAATCAGCAAACCTAACATATGTTAGAAACCGATGTCAAGGGTGAAAGAGCAAAGTGCTAGGTCAATGTGCCACTCAGTAACATCATATACTGTGGTAAACAGAATCTTCCTCTTAATCTGCAAATTCATCAATTCCCCCAAATAAAGAGAGAGCCATTAAACTTTATTCACCGAGCCTCATCTCAGCTGCATCGACAATAGCTGCGCATAATTGCTGTTCAATTCATTGAAAATTCTTTCAACTTATTAAATAATGATAACAATAAGTAAAAATGCTTAAGGTTAACTGCTTGTACATTCAGTCTTGACAGGAAGATAGATGAGACTCGAGGGCTTTATGGAGACGATACCTCATCTCATTATACCTCAGAGTTTGTTAAAATCCAGCCACATGACTCAACTCATCAGTCCTGACTTGACCTTGTACATTTGCAAGTGTATCCTTCTAGATGGTTCCTGTCAAGACCAGAGAATCAGAAGCCAAATCAAATTGATCTCACTTTTTTTTTTAATATCCACGCTGGCTTTGAAATACTGGCACCAGGGCTACTACGGATGGAGAGAAATATGCTTGTTATTTAATTGAAATGCTAAGGTTGTTGACACTTCTGAGCTGGCATCTCATCAAAAATAAACCTTCCTGTCATTTGCAACCAGACACTAAGAGACATGCAAGCCCATCACAACTTGAACCATCCCCTTATTATTTTTAATGCATATGGACACATATTCCGTTCAATAGCACTCTCTGACATCCTGAATTTCTGGGTTAAAACTATGGAAACAAAATCCAAAGTATTATGGCTAAGGGTGACAGATGGTAAAAGATGAGCTCTTGGCATCGGGCTCCGGTAAATGTGAACTCAGGTCGGAGGTGAAAGGGTAATCTGCTAGCTCGTTTGTTGGAATATATTTTTCGGAATCACCTTCAATATTCTGGCTTGATTGCCTCCAATCTTCATGTGACCTGAAGCCAGACAGAGCAATCAGTGCACTTCAATGCAAATACCAATGCTGCTGTCTGATACAGGGCACCTTGCACTGAGAGTGGCAGACAACAATGATAGAACATAGAACATTACAGCACAGTACAGGCCCTTCGGCCCTCGATGTTGTGCCGACCTGTCATACCGATCTGAAGCCCATCTAACCTACACTATTCCACGTACGTCCAAATGCTCATCCAATGACGACTTAAATGTACCTAAAGTTGGCGAATCTACAACCGTCGCAGGCAAAGCGTTCCATTCCCTTACTACTCTCTGAGTAAAGAAACTACCTCTGACATCTGTCCTATATCTTTCACCCCTCAATTTAAAGCTATGCCCCCTCGTGCTTGCCATCACCATCCTAGGAAAAAGGCTCTCCCTATCCACCCTATCTAACCCTCTGATTATTTTATATGTTTCAATTAAGTCACCTCTCAACCTTCTTCTCTCCAATGAAAACAGCCTCAAGTCCCTCAGCCTTACCTCGTAAGACCTTCCCTCCATACCAGGCAACATCCTAGTAAATCTCCCTTTCCAAAGCTTCCACATCCTTCCTATAATGTGGTGACCAGAACTGTACGCAATACTCCAAGTGCGGCCACACCAGAGTTTTGTACAGCTGCAGCATAAGATCTGCAGATATTTCCACACTCACCGTGTAAAAGGAAAGGAGGACTGGGGAAGTGAGCATGAACTGATGGAATTAGGTTGGGGAGGGGTTGTGGAAGGAGAAGGAAGACTGATGCTAAATAGCAATTCAGATGGGAGAGCCACTTTGGTGGAGTCAGTGCCAGTGGCAAACAGGTAGAGCTGAATGCCAGCAGGGTGGCATGGTGACTCAGTGGTAAACACTGCTGCCTCACACTGGCAGGGGCCCGCGTTTGATCCCACCCTCGGGCAGTGGTCTGTGTGGAGTTTGCACATTCTCCCCATTGGTGTGTGTGGATTTCCTCCCACAGTCCAAAGACATGCAGGTTCGGTGGATTGGCCATGGCAGGCGCAGGGTCACAGGGATAGGGGAGTGGGCTGGGTCTGGGTGGGATGCTCTCCAGTAGGATGGTGTAAACTTGATGGGCCGAATGGCCTGCCCACTCAGTGTAGGGATTCTGTACTGCCAGCATCTAAAGTGGAAATGATGTTCTTTATGATTGTAGACAATGCCATCAAGTCTTAGCATGAGCAGTGAGAGAGCTCAAAACAGAGCAAGAATGGGTGATCATGAGATCAGAACACATTTCAGATCTAACTTTCTTGCTACAATCAGCATAAAGACAAATAACCTTTAGAAAGATATTCAAATCTTCAGTGTGAAGCTGGATGAACACAGCAGGCCAAGCAGCATTTCAGGAGCACAAAAGCTTTTGTGCTCCTGAGATGCTGCTTGGCCTGCTGTGTTCATCCAGCTTCACACTTTATTATCTTGGATTCTCCAGCATCTGCAGTTCCCATTATCACTATTCAAATCTTCAATTGCCAACTGGAAAGATCAGATGACATGATTTCAAGTTTTAAGACCCTTGCTGTAACGAACAAACAAAAAGCCTGTACTGATGAAGGGACCCGACTCAAAACATCGACTTTCCCGCGTCTCTGCTGATGCTGCCTGACCTGCTGTGCTCTTCCAGCTCCAGATTGTGTCGACTCTGACTCCAGCATCTGCAGTTCTTGCTATCCCCAAACGAAAGGCAATACTGAAATTGCTGGAAAGGCTCAGCAGGTCTGGCAACATCTGTGGAGAGAAATCAGAGTTAACGTGAGTGTCACTCGACCCGAAACGTTTAACTCTGATTTCTCTCCACAGATGCTACCAGACCTGCTGAGCTTTTCTAGCAATTTCTGTTTTTGTTTTTGATTGACAGCATCTGCTGTTCTTCTGGTTTTTACTGTCTTAATGCTAGTCAGTAGAAAATTAATCATCTAAAACTATAGAAAAAAAACCTCACGTTAACAATAGAAAGTACCCCCCCCCCCGCCAACTGCTTTACCTTACTCTATCCCTTAAGTGGGCACTAGTTCTCCAGAAACCAGACTAGAGTTATCCTCAGCTCCCAATGGCTTGCTTCCTTTTCAAGCTCAATGATTTTATCCTTGACACGGGTGGGTTATTTTGGAGATTCCTTCAGCCAAAACTAGCTGAATTGTCCAACCTCACTAAATCCTCACAAACATGGTCTCTGCAATCTGAATGTAAGCTCCCACCTGCATTCTGCATGGCTAACAAAATAAATAAGTTGCCTCTATATCTCTACTCTCCACTCTGTCTCTCTTAGATTACTGCAGTCTGACTTGTTCAGGGATATTTTAAGACAAACCCTGTAGCCTGATATGACAAATGATGTGCTGTGGACTCATCCTCTGTCCTAGCCTATCTCCATGACAACATGAATCACATGGCCTTGTATCCAGGTAGAATGCTAATCAGCTATCCACCAGATCTAAATGGCATTGGAATTAAATAGACACTTTAACTGATAACTGCTTACAAATCCCAATATTCCCAACACGTTCCAATGCCTTGGGAATTAAGGATCTGAACCCTATCAACACAGCTGCCCTGGTCATCATTTACAAGTGCGAATACCTCTCATTGTCTTCCCAGTAAAATAACCTGGGACCCACTTTCATCTTTAACAACTAAGCTTGTTGTCACGCAGAACTCAGATAGTTTTGCTATAACTCATGTTCCGTTAACGCAAATTGGATGTAATGCGATTGATGAGTACTGGATGCTGTTTGGATAACGCCAACTTTCAGCTGTACAGCTATCACGATATTCTACAGCAATTTCCCTATAACATGACTTTCTATAGGTCACACAAGAATGCTGTGATTGCTTTATAGGACAGCAACCCATAGGCCACATGACTCCTTCCATTCCTGCATTTCATTCCACTGGGATATTTGCAAAATGTAACAGGCTTGAAAACTTGATACTTGTAATACTCTTCTTCGCTCGGGTGCCAACTAATAGCCTTGCCGGACAGTGGGCCACTTTCGTGTCTCTGAGCCAGAGGCTCTTGGCTTGAATCCTAATTCAGGACTTGATGGCTAAGGAAGGTGCACTCATAATGTGGCCAAACAGTATCAGTCTTCCAACATATGTCAATGCAGGTGGTTAGAGTGGAAGAGATTCCTGCTCTGCTATGTGATGGAAGGAAAATTACAGCACCTGGAATCACGAGCCAAAGCTCCAGACGACAACATGCAGGTAAACATAATTTGCCACAGAGACTCAGATTCCTTTGGTACTGCTGGTGCAGATCATCTGGCTGGATGGCCGGCGCTGATCAGGTGCAGGTTGGTTTCCTTTACCCGTTCTGGTTGGGGTGGATTCGGGATCTGCCCCCTTGCCCTGTTGTGGTGCTACAGGTCAGGCCTGCAACCTCGGTGAAATGCATGGAGGAAAATCAGTCGAGGAGGACTGCAGGCTGGCAGTGGAAGCGGCCCAATTTTCTACCACGTTCAAAACTCGTGGAAAATTTGCTGGACTCCATTAAATGCGTGAGAGCCTCCTTGCACAAATTTCCATTACGGCAAGTGATTACTTTGAAATGCAATAGAGGAAAGTTTGCACCCTGCTCTGAGCCATACAGGGCTATGGGCCAAGTGCTAGAAAATGGGATTAACATAGTTAGGTAGTTGCAGACACGATGGGCCAAAGAGAATGCGAGGTGAGCTCGAGAGGTCAAGGGTGATCGATTGCCACAGTAAAGTAACACTGGATTCTGGAAACGAAATAAACGATCCATTCAAAAACCCCCACCACCCAACCCACCCACCCACTCGGCTTCTAGCACCTCCTGGGTGCTTATGATCCCGGTGCAGGCTTTCCCAAAGAACAGACCCCAGGGCAGACACTCCAATTCTGCCTGGCCTTGGCACAGTTCTCAAAGGAGAGTCTGGAGGTAGTTGGGATATATCATTGTCCTCAAGGCAATTGTAGAAAAGGGGATCAGAGTTTAAGAAAAAGCTTCTGACATCGATCTTAACAATGGCTGTGGATGCCTGAGAAAGAGATGGGCTCATGATGGTGCACAGGAACTCAGTAAAAAAGAGATTGAGGAAATAAAGTTGCAAGCGGATTGCTCAAGCAAATGAAGGCACAAAATCAAGCAGTCAGGGGAGAAACTGCAAAGAGATAGTGGCACGAGAGAGTGGCGATGGACTCGGAAGGGAATCATGCCTTTGGTTTTCTGGTGAGGTTGAGAGTGGCTGTGGTGGTCAAGGGAAACCTTGGACTGTTCCCACCTTCTTGCAGAGAGGAAGTCTTGGTTAACAAGCGAGTGGGCACCATCGGGTCTGTCATGGGATAGCAAAGTCATCACACAGCCCAGAGTGCGCAACATGACTTTGAAACCACGGAGGTGACAGGAAAACAGTAGGAAACTACTTGGGAGCTGGTGGGACAAGGACGTTGAAGATGGAGGTAAGACATTTACGAGCAAGGGAGACTCACATGTCTCTTCAAAGCCAATTGCAGTACTGTTAAATAAAAACTCTTTAAAATAGATTGGCTTTACATCACGATAAAGATTACTGGCAGCGTTGTGCTATCTTGAGGAGGTCGAGAGTTTGAAGACCATCATGTTCCTCAGAGTGACAATAACCAACAACCTGTCGTGGACTTCCCACGTAGATGTGACAGTCAAGAAGGCACAACAATGTCTCTTCTTCCTCAGACAGCTCAGGAAATTTGACATGTCCATAAGATCCCTCACTGACTTCTACAGGTGCACCACTGAAAGCATACTGTCCGGGTGCATCACAGCCTGGTACGGCAACTGCTCTGCCCAGGACCATAAGAAACTACAGAAGGTGGTGTGCGCAGCCCACATCATCACGGAAGCCAATCTTCCATCCACGGGCTCTGTTTACATGGCTCACTGCCGCGGAAAGGCTGCCAACATCATCAAAGACCCATCCCACCCTGGTAATGATCTCCTACAACCTCTTCCATCAGGCAGAAGATACAGAAGCCTGAACACACGCACCAGGAGGTTCAGGAACAACTTCCTTCTCGCCATTAGCAGATAGTTGAATGGGCTCTAGCCTCAAATAATGTAACCTGCAACGTAACGCGTATGCCTCTAAGTCTTTTTGATCTGTATATCCTTTGCTTGCTGGGATCTGCCTGTACCGCTCCTAAAAAAAGCTTTTCACTGTATTTTGGTACACATGACAATAAAATCAATCAATCAAAAGCCCTTCTGCCCACTGCAGGGGAAATCACGTGAAATATACCACTGCAGTGGCAACCAGTTATATCTAGCAAAGGTAAGAAGAGAGAAGTATATAAAGATGCTGTGTATGGTAACATGTAAAATTAAACTGCCATACCCTGAGTGTGGAGAGTGGTCTAAATGGGGCTCTGCCTACAACTGGTCTATTGTCAAGATGTGTATTTTAAATTGCTTCCTCTAATCCAAGACACCCACGCAATGAAGTGAAACGTACAGCAGATATGTACTGATGAATTGGGCACTGTTTAAGTATTCAGCTACATGGTTAAAAGATATGTCATAGCGTTGTGGCAAATCTGTCAGAAGCAAACAAATTGCATAATGAGGTGTTCCGATATCCAACAGTGTCAGCTAACAGGAGGAATTTGGTTGAAGTCACTCGCTGATACCTGCCTCAGTACCTTCCAACTGTGGCTTCACCTTTCCCATTCTGTGCTTCAGCGTGTGCTCCTGTGCCGACATCAAATGCATAAGGGAGCATTTCACCGCCTTGCCATAATCATGAAACTGCAACTGTGTTCTTTCTACACGACATTTACAATTTGGCCATCCATATCAGGAATTCCACAGGACTTCGAAGCAATTTTCTAGGCCACCTCAAGCAAAGGAATTCTCAACATTCCATCTATAATTTCCATCCCTTTGTCACTCAGATGCAAAATCCTGGAGATTATTAAAATGAGCAGGAATTATTTGAAATAATGTGTTGTCAGTATACTGTTAAATACAGAAAGCCAATCTGTATTTGTTCACATTCACTATTTTCGAACAGTCGCCATGGAGGGAGAGAATTCCTCTGTTAGTTATTTATCACAACCTCACCAACACATGCGTTCAAGATAATCACATGCTATTGTGCAACAAATGCACAAAGATGAAATCTTCTCAACAGGACTGTAGTTGCGCAGAGTAACACTGACAACAAATGTTAACCCATACAAAGTTCCTCTGCCTGCTTTACGGAAGCTGTTAACCTGCTTAAATTGTTTTGCATAGGTACACCAGAAAGAGAATTCTGTACAAATGCTTCCAGTTCCAAAATTGCCAAAATTAGCCAATTTCCTTATCCTGCACATTCCAATGGAAGCATTGTGTCAACGTTTCTTAAAAATGGAGACAAAAGTTGAAAGCAAACAGAGAGATTGCATCTCAGCTATTCTCCTCAACTCACATTATTGACTATCTTCTGGAAAGAAGAAAGGTTATCCCCAAGTTTTCTCTTGAAGCTGCTGACTCCAGGCCTTTTTTATATTATTCATTCATGGAATTATGTCATTGCTCGCTAGAGGAGCATTTATTGATCATCCCTCATTGCCCAGAGAGCAGTTCAGAGTCAACCACATTGCTGTGGATCTGGAGTCATGTGTAGGCCCAGACCAGGTAAAGATGGCAGCTTATTGCCCATATGCAGAGGGGAGTTAAGAGTCAACCTCATTTGCTGTGGTCTGGAGTCACATGTAAGTCAGACAAGTAAGGACATTAGTGAACCAGAAGGGTTTTTCACAACAATCAATTCATGGTCATCACCAGACTGTTAATTCAGGTTTTTTTGAAAATTGAGTTCAAATTGCACCATCTGCTATTGCAGGATTCGAACCCGGGTCCCCAGAAGACTGCTTGGGTCTCTGGATTAACAGTCCAAATGATAATACCTTCATCTGCTAGTCACAGAGTTATTATTATTGCATAGAAAGAGATCATTCAATGTGGTGAGTCTGTGCCCAATGTCCTCACCGGTTGCAGACGCTGTTCAGCAATTAACTATTCTTCAAATTGGATGCTTGATGAGGAACATGGAAAACGTAACAGGTTATGTTACTTCGCCTATGTTACTTCGAACTTTATATCAGGTTATGTAACTTCTAACTTCATAACAGGTTGTTACTTCATCTGTGTTACTACTGACTTCATGTTCCTCCACCTCTGTACACCGGAAGGGGCAGTCTGATTGCAGTATAAGTGGAAAAGTCAACTTTATCCCTTCCCTGGCCTAGCGAGGCAGAGGCCAACTGGAGTGTCCTAAATCCCAACACCGGCTCATCGTGGACCAGGAGTTCATTCTGGAACCTTCCTGCATGGGCTTTTGTGCTTACTGTAACCATGGAAAGTTTAGTCACATACAGTGCCCAGCAGAAATACAAACATAATTTCAGTAACAAGAAGATGAGGCACTTTGAACTTTGGGATCCTGGACTTTGAATGGTGGTGATGTTACTGATCAGGATGTATAAAATATCTCATGAATTTTGGAACTTAAGGCCAGACTTTGCCATCCTGAATCGCGGTGGAATGAAGGTGGATGGCAAAGAGAAAAGGGCTGGCAGCCTGTGTGTCAGTCTGTTACATCTGTACCCAACTCTGCTGAGGACAGCAAGGGGTGAATGAGAAAGCCTTTTTAGTTGGGAGATGGCCACAGGTTCTATGAACTGCAACATCTTTGCTGGTTGTTATTCTTGAAAGATAACACCACAGCCAACGATGGGCCAGATGAGTCCTATTGAAAGTTCCTGCTCACGTTCCCCTGTTTCTGTTCAGCTGCTGTTTTAGAATATCCCTTGCCTCAACGTATTTTAATCATGGATCAGAGAATCACTACAGTGTGGAAACAGGCTCTTCAGCCCAACAGGCCCACACTGACCCTCAGAGCATCTCACCCAGACCCATGCCCCGAATTTGCAAATCCCTGAACACTATGTGCAATTTAGCATGGCCAATCCACCTAACCTGTACACCTTTGGACTGTGGGAGGAAACCAGAGCACCCGGAGGAAACCCACGCAGACACGGGGAGAACGTGCAAATTCCACATAGACAGTCGCCTGAGGGTGGAATCAAACTGGCACTGTGAGGCAGCAGTGCTAACCAGTGAGCCACCATGCCAGCTTAGGAAATGCTGTAGTAAATGTAGGTCGGAAACACGCTAACCTGCTCCCGGGTTTTCACCAGAAACAACAGAATAGGCTTATTCTGTTAAAAAAAACAAAATGCACAGGAATTCCAGGAGACAGTCCATCTGGAAAGATGTAGGGGTGTGTGCGCATGAGGGGAATGGGGAGGGGACGGTGTATGTAGAAGGCTATGTGGTGGAAGACTGTGTGTGTGTATGAGAGAGAGAGAGAGTGTGTGTGTGTGTGTGTGTGAGAGAGAGAGAGAGAGAGAGAGAGAGGGAAAGTGTGTGTGTGTGTGTGTGTGTGTGTGTGTGTGTGTATATGTGTGTGTGGGGGGGGGTGGGGATAAAATGTATTGTGGGATCAGAACAAAGAGTTCATGTTGCAAATGGAATTTTTTATTGTGGCGCAATCTGTAAGGATGGTGACTAAGACGGTTCCTTGGAAGTCAATATACTTATCTATTAGTGCACAGTCAGCAACCTGGGCTGATGCATACACGCAGAGTAAGGATTAAGTCAAAGCTATCTCTGTGCCATAGAGTCGCTTTATTCTTATTGGATCTTGAAAACGCCTCCTGAGGGAGTATTTATTTTCAAGTTAACACAAAAAATACGAGGCTGATAAAACCGTCCCCCGTATGGAATCCATTCGTATTGGGCTCCAGACTGAATTGGATGAGTTACCCTTTGGACTAAGTGTGAGACTTCAAACCAAAACAAAAACTGCCCATGCCTCACCAGTTTGGAGTTTATCATTTGCCATAAACTCTATTTTAATCAGTTGCCTGCCACTTCAACGTACCACCATGTTTCCCAGGCCATCATTTCTGTCGCAGGCCTGTCACAGCGTCCCATTGACTCTCACCGTGAGCTCAAAGAGCAACAGCTCATTTTCCACTTGGGGACCCTGCAGCCTCTAGGATTCAACATCAACAATAATAACTTTAGAGCCTGATTCCACCCTTCCATGTTTTTTACCCACCCACACCCAGTCCTGTTGTGACATGAGATAGCAAGAACTGCAGATGCTGGAGTCAGAGATGACTTCTTCTGAAGAAGGGTCCCGACCGGAAATGTCAGCTTTCCTGCTCATATGATGCTGCCTGGCCTGTTGTGTTCCTCCAGCTCCACACTGTGTTATTCCTGTTATGATATGAGCTACTATTAACGTGGTTACCTGTTCCCACCTTCTCCTAGGCCCATTATATGGGTCACGTTCAGTACAGCCAACCCATTCCCTCCTACCCTTAGCATCACTTATTCAGCTTTTGTCCTTTCCTGGCCCACTGTCTCCAACCTCCTTGTTGACCGCCCCTTTTCATATCTCCGGGCTCCATGTGCCCTCGCCCTCTCCAACTTCATCTTTGGAATAAATACCACTTTTTCCTAACTGCTAACAGTTTTGACGAAGCGTCTCTTCACTCGAAATGTTAACTCCGCTTTCTCCCCCCAGATGCTACCAGGCTTGCTGTGCTCCACCGGCAACTTCTGTCTTTGCTCCTATTTTAAACAAACGGTTCAAACTTAAATACATCAGGGATTTTGGGAGACATGTAAATATTTTTTAACCTAATAAAACAGCTGAGTGGACTGAAAGCAGGGTCCTTACCCGGCAGGCTGTGTTTAGAAGGACGAGGCCTTGTTACGTTGACAGGCAACGAAGGAGAAAAGTGATGGCGGGGCGGGGCGCAAGTTTTTTTTGCGTGTCTGTGTTTTCCCGCCTCCCTCAGTTCGAAACTCGCACGCGCCACACCGAAAGCAGCCCAGGAAATTGGAGACTTCCTGCCAGCGCGAGGAAATGCACCTCACGGTTCAAAGCAAACGTCAAGCTTCTACTTCTCACACCGAGAAGCTCCTCTGACAGCTCGCTTTGCAAGCACAAGGTTCGTTTTTGTCACTTTCCCTCACCCACCACCAGGCCGCTTCAGGACGAACCTCTTTTGCCTGACAGGACCTATCAGAGGATGTCACCCTGCTCAGTGCAAGGGCGGGCAGAGCTTCCAGGAAATGGAGGATGGCCACTGAGGCAGAGACAACTGCTTCATCCTTACCTGAAACCTATTCATTTTGCACAGCATCCCCTCATTCAAACCGTTTAAAAAAAGATTGTTTCCCTTGGCTTTAATAAGCAGAGTGACATTGAGGTTGAAATTACAATGTGTGCACCCAAAGGCGAATCTTCACAATATCCTTTTGAAACTGCACAGAAGTTGTGAGGCATATTGGTAGTGTCACTGCCTATAAGCCAGGAGGTGTGGGTTTAAATCTCCACCCCACCATTAGTGTGTGGTACCATCTCTGGAGAGGTTAGTTGGAAAAGATATTTTCAAGTCTCACCTGCGGTGTGCCATAACAAGTTGAGTTAAAAATACTTTCCCCTACACCCCCCACTTCAGTTTGCCTTTTCTCACTGTGCACATAGTGTGTGGCCAGGCAATGTTCATTGTTTCACAGCCTGCTGGAAGTTGCAGCCTTAGAAAAAGTCTGCATTGATGTAGTTCTCTTCGCAATGCACAGGGACATCCCGAATTTTTTTTTAAGAAACCCCGCTTTTCTGCTTTTGAACTGCAGTTGTCGTCCTGCACCAAATTCGACAGCAGAGGCGTGCTGAATGGCTTACTTCTGCTCCTACATGTTATAGACTTTATGAACAGCAGTCATTTTGGAATAATAAGGTGTAATGCTGGATGAACGCAGCAGGCCAAACAGCATCAGAGGAGCAGGAAAGCTGACGTTTCGGGTTTAGACCCTTCTTCACAAATGGGGGAGGGGAAGGGGGGTTCTGAAATAAATAGGGAGAGAGGGGGAGGTGGATAGAGGATGGATAAAGGAGAAGATAGGTGGAGAGGAGACAGACACGTCAAAGAGGCAGGGATGGCTGTAGTACCTGGTTTGCCTCAGGACGTGATCGAGCAGTTTCAGGGCCGAGGAGAATATGACAGAGTTGGAACTTGAAGTTTGCTTTGTTATCAAGAATTTCGCCCTACATCGGGAAGATGAGAAATATAACGCACCTCCAACCCCAAGCTCCCTTCTACCTCCTTCCCAAAATCCACAAGCAGGACTGCCCAGCAGACCCAGTGTTTCTGCCTGCTCCTGCCCCACAGAACTTATTTCTTCCTACTTTGACTCAGCATTTTCTCCCCTTGTCCAGTCCTTTTGCACTGACATCCACGCTTTATATCAGTTTCAGAATTGCCAGTTTGTGGGCTTTCGCCACCTCTTCTTCGCCATGGACATGCAATCCCTTCACCACAGTGTAAGAGTTGGCCAGATTGCCTCTCAAACCTGCCTCACCCTTCAATATTGCTGCTGCTTTCTTTTATCCAGCTCCACTTTCCATCCCTATTCCTTATTTCTCGATTCCCTCAGTGCACAAGAATCTATCAATCTGTCTTAAATGTAGTCAATGACGGAGCATTCACAGGTACAGAATTCCAAAGATTCACAATTCTTTCAGTGAAGAAATCTCCCCTCATCTCACTCCTCAATGGCTGATCTCTTATTCTGAGACTGTGCGTGTGTGTACGTGCATGTGTGTGTGTGTGTGTGTGTGCCCCATGTTCTAGATTCCCCAACCAACAGCTAAAAGCTTCTTGGAGAGCTGGGAGAGAGATGCGAAGATCTTTTACCATTTCAGTATCTTTTACCACTCAGTCTTCAAAACTCCAGAGACTACAGGCTCAATTTGCTCAGTTTCCAATCATGGGGCAAACTTCTTGTTCCAGGAATCAGTAAAGAAGTAAGTACTTTTTAAATAGAAACTGCCACTCCGCTTCCACCGATTGCTGCCTCCTGCTACGTGCCTGCTACAGGACCCAAAGGCAACTTTCAATGTAGAAGAGCTTTTTAATTAGGAATGTAATATAAAGCAATAGGAAGGCAATTGCCCATTGGAATTATCTCCTGACTGTTAATCCAGAGACCCAGGTAATGTGTAGAGGACCTGGGTTTGAATCCTGCCACAGCAGATGGTGGAGTTTGAATTCAATAAAAAGCCTGGATATAAGAGTCTAATGATGACCATGAGTGTGCTGTCAGTTGTCAGAAGATGCATCTGGATCTCTGATGTCCTTTCAGGAAGGAAGCTGCCATCCTTCCCTGGTCTGGCCTACAATTGACTCCACAGCAAAGTGGCTGGCTCTTTACTGCCCTCTGGGCAATTAGGGATGGGCATTAAATGCCGGGCCTAGCCAGCGATGTCCTTGTCCTGTGAAAGAAAAAAGATTCCCCTCTGAATTAGAAAATAGCTTTGTGCATCATGTGCAAAAGCTAAGATTTATCTCATGCCACCAATTTTCGATCTCTAAATTGATTTGAATTTGTTTAGAATCAGTGATAGTCCGGCCTGAAAGGTCAAATGCAAGTAGCACTCAATTCCGGTCTGAATGTATTTGAATAATTATTCACAGTGCAAGGTCGGAAAGGTCTGGATGAGATATTTGGAGGTTGGGTTAGCTGTTGCCATTCCCAAATTCTGTGTTTCTCATCAGCTGAGGTCTCAGTGGTGAGGAATTCTCTACCATGAGACAGGATAGCAACACTCAACGGAGCACCCAATTTATTTTCCTCCACACTGTGTGATCTCCATTCTGTGCACAAGACACGGTGCTTAACGTCAAAATAAATCTCAAACACAGCATAAAGCACCATCTACTTTGCCATAGCAATGCACCTTCATCTTGGCCTAGTGCACTGAAACACCAACTCAGTCAACGCTCCATTACTATTTTGTTGGCTGCTGGCTTCTCAGGGAGTGTGTCCCAGCAGGAGTCAGCACCTTTAGAAGAGGTAGGGAAACCCTGAGTTTAGAATTATAAGCTGCTTTTTAAACCCTCCTTCTCAGGCAGTCCTTCAGGATCAGGAGTGACTTGGTTCTACTCCAATGGGTTCTAAGATGGCTGACAAGTCCAGAGTGTGACCTGCAGCTTCTGCCACCAGCAGAGTCGGGGGAAGCTTGGAGGGTTGGGTAGGTGAATTATTTTGAGGTTCGGACAGCTCGACCTCACTGCCGCACATTCCCAAAATTCCCTGATGTGCTTGGTCACCTTCCCACATAAACCTTGCTTTGAGGACTAAAGTGTTTCTGCTGCTCCGTTATGAAGACACAGAACATCAAGCATTTTTTTTTGTTTAGCAAACTACAACATTCCACGACGAGCACGTATGCGCCATCTAATATTAAATGCTCAGCTCAAAGATGCAGTCATGTCACTGCAGAATTTTACCTCAAAAGCAACTACACATCTTGAAAATCTAATGACTTGGGCCTCATGTTGTGCAATATTAGCATATGAAAGCTCATGTACTCAGTTCCTTTGTTCTCTTTATAATAGAGGCAATTGTCTCGGTTATTTTTGTCCTGATGTTGTGCAGCACTTTAAGATGTCAGGACAAGATTTATTTTTACTATAAATTTACATCAAGGTAGCCCCAGTCGTTCCCACTTTTCATCTTGAGCCAGGAGATTGCGATTCAAGGCACACTCTGGAGATTTGAGCACAGATATCAAAATCAAAATCAAAGCTGCAGCTGTTGTACTGACCACCGCGCTGCGAGATCAGGCAGTGAGAGGTGGCCATTCTGATAGCCGAGCTGACATGGCATAAAGAAAGATTAATGTATGTTGGGGTTGTGCTGTGCACAAATTGCCTGATTAGACCTCGAGCTGCATTGTCTCAAGCACCGCCATAAAATCTTCCTTCGCTGAATAAGTGATACAGGATAATTAGGCTGTCGTCTTTAAGAGGCTATTTTGTCCTTTTTTTTAAAGAGATGTTGTAAGGCAGAGGTGTATAGCCAGCTACTGTTGACCACTTGAGTAAACAGCTTGTGAGGCCTTGGGGAGGAACAATGAATGCAGCCTGGGTGTGGCCAACTCCCACAGGCCAGGCTTTCTGGGTTTTTAGGTTTAGTTTTAAGAAGAAACTATTGGGGTCTTTACATAGTTGGAAGCTTCAGTGAACATCTCCTAGTTGTGACTCTTTCTGAATTTTCTCTGAATGTTTTTACCTCCTGGATTGGAGAATCTGTGTCTGAGTTTGCCTTTTTTTTTGCCAAGGGGTATGTTTATGCAATGTTACTATATTGGAACAGTTAATTGGTAATTGTTACTGAACCTATTACTCTGTTAAGTTTCCAATAGAGCAAAGCTATTTTAAATTCCTCTTTCTTTGGGTGTATTTTAACTATAGTGTTTAAATAAATTGTGTTTTGCTTAATGTTGAGCAGTTTGACCAGTTGTGCATTGCATTGGGAACAGACACTGTACATTTGCCGTAAAATTAAGAAGTTAGGGTCTAGGCTACCCTCTTACAATATTTTGAGGGGGTCTGGTCTAGTCCAAAAGAAGGCCTCTTGCTTCATTCTGTGCAGTCAATAAAATTTTCAAACATAAGAACAATTCTGATTGTTTGTTGGCAGGCAGGCCTGTGTGAGGATTAGCTGGGCCTTTCCAAGTGTTTGCAACAGTGTAAACTTCACAGTGCCAACTGTTATAGTGACAGAACTTTCTGGAACATAGTGGAGAGAATTCCAACAGTACAGTTCCCACTGTGGAGAAAGGAGGCATAAGCAAAGAAGCAGCAATTAAGTTTCCACAATAGCACTATGTCTTTAGTGGGCTGTATCTATTTGTTTGGCGTCAAAAAAACAAACCAAAACATTATCGCACTTTTATTTTCTCTTACACAGCGTGCACTGAAGGAACAGCCACTGAGTCCTTCCAGCCTGTTCTCTATGTACAACACATGGATCAGAGACTCGGGGGGAGAAAATTGCTGCTTATCAAGCCTGGGTGTGAGCTGTGTCTTCAGGCGAAATCGTCCACATCCCCAGGCACAGAGGGTAAAATTCGCAGGATGGATCTGGGTGAGAGAGGCTACTCCTTCCATCCTATCCCACCCACCCACCAAAAACATGCTCAGGAGACCCTGGCACAGCAAGAAATGCACGAGGGACTCTGAGCTGTTTCTCGTCAGAATAAAACACCTGAATTCAAAACCAATTCAACGAGGTGTAAATGGAAGCTGGAAGAACAAATCATTTGCCTTGTTCAACCAGATTGACCTCCCTGCCACAGACGCCTCCATGTCTACAGAACTGGTGACAGCAAGCTTCTCCCACTGACTGAATCTGTTACAAGCGATTTTGCACCTCATTTGATATAAGGAGACTGGTAGGACTGGTCATCAGGTTGGTGAGGGTCAGTGTTGTGGGGGGAGGGCTGTTATGGATTGGGAATACCAGCTGATGGGCATAGCTATGCTGCAGAATTGCTTAAGGTGAGGGCTGCGCAACCCTTCATGCGCATCAATTGCTGTAGCACCACCTTTTATCCTGTCAGTGGTTTCTGCAACAAAAGATTCCTGCTTCAGTCACTCTCCGTGCACAGTATACCATCGCTCATTGGTGAGAGGGAGCTCCTCGGGGCCCCGATCCTGTTAATGCTTCATTAGTTTGAACCTCGACTCTTCTGATGTGCTCCCAGCTTGTCTCCCACATGTCTGTAAACCTGAGCTCTCTGAAATCTCCCCCTCTTTTATCTCAGCTCCCACCAAGTCCTGTTCCCGTATTAACCCTGCGCTCACTGACTGACACTGGCTCCCAGTCAAGCACCATCTTAACAGAAAATAAGAGTCACACAGCATGGGCACAGACCCCTCAGTCCAACCTGTCTGCAGCCATCAGATATCCTAAGTTAATCTAGTCCCATATCCCTCTAAACCCCTCCTACACATATACCCATCCAGATGCCTTTCAAATGTTGTCATTGTACCAGCCTCCACCACTTCCTCTGGCAGCTCATTCCATACATGCACCATCCTCTGCGTGAAAATGTTGCCCCTTTTAAATCTTACCCCTGTCACCTTAAACATATGCCCCTCTAGTTTTGGACTCCCCTACCCTGGGGAAAAGCCCTTGATTATTCACCTCATCCATGCCCCTCATGATTTTATAAACCTCTATAAGGTCACTCCTCAGCCTCCGTCGCTCCCGGGAAAATAGCCCCAGCCTATTCAGCCTCTCCCTATAGCTCAAACCCTCCCATCCTGGCAACATCCTTGTAAATCTTCTCTGCACCCTTTCAAGTTTCACAACATCCTTCCTACAGCAGGGAGACCAGAATTGAACACAGTTTGCCAAAAATGGCCCTAACCAATGTCCTGTATGGCCACAACATGATCTCCCAACTCCTATAGTCAATGCCCTGACCAATAAAGGCAAGCGTACCAAATGCCTATTTCACTATCCTGTTGAAAGTTCTCATCCTTGTGTTTAAATTCCTCCAAACTTTTGCTTCTTCCCTATCTCTGTCATCTCCAGGCCCTCCAACCCTCAGAAAGATCTGTGCTCCATTCTCTGGCCTCCTGAGCATCCTAGATTCCCACTGCTGGTGGCTGCACCTTCATCTGCTGTGGCCCAAGCTCTGAATTCCCTACATGAACCTCTTCAGCCCTCCTTCCTCTTTTAAGATACTCCTTAAAACCTGCCTCTTTGTGCAAGCCTTTGGACAACTGAGGCTGAGTCATTAAGTATATGCAAGGCTGAGGCAGACAGTTTTAATCAGGAAGGGGAATCATGGGTTATGGGGAAAAGGCAGGAAAGTGGGATGATCAGATCCGCCACGATCTCACGGATTGGCAGAGCAGGCCTGATGGGCTGAATGGCCTATTTCTACCCCTATATCTGATGTAACTGAATAACTAATAGGTGGATCAGTGTTCTAGTCTTTTTTATTAATAATGCCTCTGTGACATATCTTGGGATCTATCTTCACATTGAAGGTGCTACCTAAGTTGTTGTTGCTATCGAAAGCCTCTACCCAAAGTGCGTCCAACTCTTCATGTTTGACTTGCATTTCCCAGTCAGTTACAAAAGCACTTATTACAGAAGGGACAGGCCTGTGGCAGTTGCAGTAGGTGAGGTGGGGAGGGAGCAAGTGGTCAGACATGGTGTTACAGGCTGACAAATGTTGCTCTGCCTACTGTGGTCAACACTGGAGGCAGTACTATCCATTTCCTAATGGGCAGTTCTTCAAATACTGAAACAGTCCCGTGACAACACGTCGCACAGAGTGGACTACCTCTGGGCTTGGGCTGATGTGTGACAAATAACATGCAAGCCACACAATTGCAAGGCATCTCCAACAAGAGAAAACCGAGACTCAGTGACATTGCTGCAATCTGTCCTGTTGCTCATCAGATTGTCCACACTCTCTACACTAACTGTAAGGTAGGTTTGCTGCTACCATCCTCTTTTAAGGTATGGATCGAAGGGCCTGATTGGGAAACCATTGACAGGTAGTTCTCCTGTAACATTCAAGTGTGACCTCACACTACAGAAAATCACGTTGTAGGGAAATCGCTGTAGAAATTTGCTATACCTGTACAGCAGAAAGTTAGCATTATCCAAACAGCATCCAGTGTTCAAAGTCACGTTACAGCCAATTTGCATTCACAAACACGCATTATAGCAGGATTACTTGTACTGTATTGCGTGCTGGTAACAATGCACAGGCATTATGTTACAGGCATTATTGTAGAGACTATGAGGAGGACCTAAGCTATTCTGCTGTCCCACCCCAAATGACAGGATCACTTCTCAGCATTAACCCATATTCAACAATTCCCATTGCTGAATTGGCCACGAACAACATCCTGGGGGTTTACCATTGACATACACGGCTTTCAGAATGGAGCACAGGAACAGATATTGATATCATTCACCCTGGAGACTCAACACGAGAAAAGCACTGAAAACTCTGCCATTGCTTGTTTAAGTGCACTGTTGCTGCCTCACTCTGCACTGGGTCAGCTAACAATTTTCTGAAAAGACAGAGTTGGGAGGTGATTCTAGCAGAATTTTCTGCTTCATCGAGCAGGACCAAGCATGAAGATGTGACAGTGGCATATCCATACCTCGGGCTTTCATCTCAGCGTCATCGAAAGCCCCAGCCAGCAGCCCCCTGCCTCTCCACCCACACATTCTATCCAAAGCAGCAGATTTGGAGCAAGGCAGTTTGCAACTTTGAAAGCTGCAAATATCAGAGCAGGGGAAGAGGCAGAGGAAGCTACAAACTGAACAGTATCCCAGGCAAACAACAGCCGACTGCAGAAGCAGCTTTCATAACGGTTGTGATATTGCAAACCTTGTGCAGCTGCTGCTGTTTGGCTCTGTGTTTCACAGGAACAGAAAATCTGAGGGACTCTGGAGGTGACGTACAGTCTCGTCGCAATCATGGCACTGTCACTTCCAAGTTAGATGGTGAGTGCAAAGACACAAGCACATGTCCAAACAAACACTCTCAGTGCAGTTCTGAGGAGTGCTGCACTGTCCGAGGTGCCAACTTTGAACTCATTCCCCAATTTGATACGATTCCAGATGGGAAACGTCTAACCATTAAGCTCCCGGGTGAGAAGGGGTGAACTGGTTGCTCTTAGTCACTCACCTGTCCCCATGGTTGGGAGAGAAAAGGTTAATTCTGAAATGATAAGGCCCGAGTGACCATTTGGTTTAAAAGGAGCTGATTTAACCAGGCGATCTTGTATTAAAAAACAGTGAGCTTATCAACTACTAAATGTAAGAAACAGTGTTGAAACACACATACTCTTAAGTTAGAAATGAGAAATGAATTCAAAAAGATAAAAATTTAAAAACAAAGTTCAGTCTCTAAATTGTTGGTGAAAAGTTGAATGTGATGTCGTTTCAGTGGGGGCTACTGGGAGTGTTAAAGTTGGTAGTTAAGCAGTTGATTTTGAGACTCCTGGCTTCGTAGCTTGGCTGAAACTCTTTTTTTCTTTCTGATGCCTTTTGTATGTGGCTGACCGACAGTACTCAAATTGAGAGAGAACCTTTCCCTTTTCCTTACCTGCAGTGCTGGGGTGTTCAAAATGGCTGATCTCAGAGTTGTGGCCTTTACAGCAGACTAGTCCACACAGCAGGACTACAGGTCACTAACAGACTAGTTTTAAAGCGTTTGAGCCTATTTGTGCATTCCTGAAAGGCTGAGACAGGAAGAGGTGGCTTTCCGCTGAGAGGAGGGGAGATAGTCAGCAACGTTGTTACCTCTTCTTGTGTTTTTCTCCCTGTTTGTAGCTTTCCTGATACTCTATAGGTGTCACGTTCCATGGGTCCCATACAGAACATTGCCAGACAGCAAGTGAATTAACATCTACAATCACCTTTTGGCTGTAGCAGACTTCTTAAAAAAATACACATTTTGGAGTTTGAAGTTAAGAATCTCCTTGGTCCTTCAGTGTTTTGATCCATTGTCATGACAATATCCTACATTGCAGCAGTGACCACGCTGCAAAAATACTTTGGTGGCCGTGAAAATCTGAAGTCACATGCAGGCCAGGCCAGGTTAAGGAGAGCAGACTGCCTTTTGTGAAGGGACATCAATTGTATCAACCATTAGTAAGGCTGCTTTTCATTTTCAAATGTATTAAGCAAATTTAATTTCTACCAGTTACTGCCATGGGTTTGGAACCCCTGTTTCCAGACCATTGCCCTAGGCCTTTAGCTCAATGGTATTACCACCAATTATTTCCAACTTGACAGGATTGAAGGGTTTGAGCTACAGGGAGAGGTTGAATAGACTGGGGCTATTTTCCCTGGAGCGTCGGATGCTGAGGGGTGATCTTATAGAGGTTTGTAAAATCATGAGGGGCATGGATAGGGTGAATAGCCAAGGTCTTTCCCCCAGAGTAGAGGACATAAAAAGGGACCTGAGGAGCAACTTTTTCACACAGAGAGTGGTGCGTGTATGGAATGAGCTGCCAGAGGAAGTGGTGGAGGCTGGTACAATGACATCTGGATGGGTACATGAATAGGAAGGGTTTAGAGGGATATGGGCCAAATGCTGGTTCTGGGACTAGATTATTTAGAATATCTGGTCAGTATGGATGAGTTGGACTGAAGGGTCTGTTTCCATGCTGTACATCTCTACATTAGGGTCACATTCAAAGCTGACAGCCACAGTGATGGTTTCTTAATGCAGTTGCTTCATTTTCCCAGATAATGCTGTTTGTTCGAGCTTCTGTAGAGATCAGAGGGAAATGGAGAAGTTAACAGTGCTTTGTGAGGGTAGGACTGGTAATGCCCATGCACTCAGTCAGGTCACTGAATACAGCAATTCTTTGTGGGGTGGTGCTTTCTGTTGACACATTGTCTCAACGCTCCCATTCAACCTTCCCTGCAGCTTCAGACTAGTTGATGGAAATGACATCAAATCCATCTAGTGCCTGTAGAGCTGATCGTTCTTCACCGAAAAACTGATATATTTTAAAAAAGCGATGAGGAGGCAACAAGCCTTACGGCTGCGAATGAATTTCCGTGAGGAATAAACAAGATTTCCACTTCACACCATCCTCAACCCCCTTCCACCCCAAGCCCTGAATCCAAGGCTGAGCCTACTGAGGTACATCAACAACACCCTGCTTCGACTCCACATGACTGCAGGAGGGGCATTATCAGTTGAGCCAAGTACAATCCCTGAAAAGAAACAGAAAAAAAAGTTCCTTTCACAACCACAGGATGTCTGAAAGTGAAAACACTCCCTCAATGTATGTCAGCCTGGATTTTTGGTGTCTGGTGTGAGCTTTGAGTTCACAGTTTCTGGTTCAGGAGCTAAAGTGGTGCCTACGAGCTCCCCCAGAGCACCGAAGCAAATTGGAGCGCATCTAAGGCAGGATATACCCTCTGTATGAACCCCACCATCATGTTTTCAAACCGGGGCCAAAATACCACACTGTGTGCTCACACGATCACTGTGATATAAATCCATGCTTCAGGAGCAGGAATAAACCATTCAGCCCTTCCTCAGCCTCCTTTGCAATGAAGAATGGGCAACAAACACTAGCCTTGCCAGTGATGCCCATTTCGCTTGAAAGGATAATGGAAATTAAATGTGGAGATGTGCTGGCTTCCTGTTATGTTCCTCCAGATCTAATGATGTTCTCTGCGTACAGCAAGGTTTGGAAAGAGTGAGACCAGAAAAAGTGTTACTGACTAAATGCATGCAGCAGTGAACTTACTCAAGTACTGTTATTATCCCAGCTGCTGGCGATACTGGACTAGTCAGTCTGCAGAGTGGAACCTGACTCAAAGGTTTTATAAGAACATAAGAATTAAGAGCAGGAGTAGGCCATCCGGCCGCCTGCTGCACCACTCAATAAGATCATGGCTGATCTTCTCACAGATTCAGCTCCACTTACCCGCCGGCTCACCATAATCCTTAATCCCTTTACTGTTCAAAAGTCTACCTACCTTTGCTTTAAAAACACTCAACAAGGTAGCCTCAACTGCTTTACTGGGCAGGGAATTCCACAGATTCACAACCCTTTGGGTGAAGAAGTTCCTCCTCAACTCAGTCCTAAATCTGTTCCCCCTTATTTTGAGGCTATGCCCCCTCGATCTAGTTTCACCCACCAGTGGAAACAACCGCCCTGCTTCTATCTTATCTGATCCCTTCATCATTTTATATGTTTCTATAAGATCCCCCTTTGTTCTTCTAAATTACAATGAGCATAGTCCCAGTGTACTCAGTCTCTCCTCATAAGCCAACCCTCTCAACTCTGGAATCAACCCCGTGAACCTCCTCTGCACCTCCTCCAGTGCCAGTACATCCTTTCTCAAGTAAAGAGACAAAAACTGTACACAGTATTCCAGGTGTGGCCTCACCAGCACTTATGCAGATGCAGCATAACCTACCTGTTTTGAAACTCCATCCCTTTAGAAATGAAGGACAATATTCCATCTGCTTTCACCTGCTGCAGCTGCAAACCAACTTTATGTAATTCATGCACAAGGAGACCCAGGTCCCTCTGCACAGCAGCATGCTGCAATTTTTCACCATTTCAACAATAGTCCATTTTGCTATTCATGTACTATGCTGGTCAGTCGCTGAACATATTCACAAGAGGGTGCCAATGTACTTTGGACAAAACATAAAATTTTATTGGAGACAAAATACAAACTATATGATGCTTGACCAGAAACAATTAGAGTAATCTCATTACAAATATCAGAAATAAAGATTCATTCCTTTTATCCCAGCAACAACCTTGCAGATAGTCAAACCTTGGGAACAGTCACCTGTATCTCTAGATGAAAGCTTCTTGCTCAACTAATGCAGCTTTAATCAGTTTCAAGTATAAGCAGAAATTGCTGGAGAAATTCAGCAGGTCTTGCAGAATCTATGGAGAGAAAGCAGAGTTAATGTTTCATGTCCTGTGACTCTTCTTCAGCGCTGGACCCAAAACATCAACTGCTGAGTTTTTCCAGAAATTTCTGTTTTTGTTTCAGATTTCCAGCATCCATGATTCCTCATTTTATTCCGATCAGTTTCATTATGGTGAATGTCAGTACATTCATTGCAAGCTCTTTTCTTCAGTTAATGTCTTTCTCTGAGAACCTGAAAACAAGCTGCTAACTCAGCTCACTATTCCTTAACCTAGATTCTCTAAACAGCCTCAGAGGATGTTTTCCTCTCTCACACCTCCACATCTTGCTGCTTCTGGAGCTTTCTTATCACTGACTTTGAATCAAAGCAGGATTTCTCACCAGCCTTGCTTGCTTGGAGACTACTATTAACAGCGCCTGTGCTGTTATCAGAGTCTTTCCCTGAAATGATCTGCTTTTGGCCTCTTATCTCTTTCTCTCTCTCTCTCTGATTGTTGTTGAGCTAAAGTCAATAAACACCTCAGCAATGATCTCCCATGACACTTGCTGATCACTGTGCTAAAGTGACATGGGTTGTCATAAATGCTTATGCTTTATGTGTGCTGTTCAAAATGACCTACTGGCCTTTAAGATAGCAAGTCTGATCTTCACAGAACTGAAAAAACGAAAATTAATTTTACCTCCACTTTAGAACCCAATTCTCAAATAATACTAAACAAACAACCAAAGAGCCGCAGATGCTTGAAATCAGAACCAAAAGCAAGAATTGCTTGAAAAACTCAGCAGATCTGGCAGCATCTTTGAAGAAAAAGCAGCATTAATGCTTTGGATCCAATGACCTATTCTTCAGAACCAGTCCCCAGTTCCCAGTCAGAAGAAGACCCCCAAAGTTCTGAAGAAGGTCACCCGAAACGTTAACTCTGCTTTCTCTCCATAGGTGCTGCCAGACCTGCTGAGTTTCTCCAGTAATGTGTTTTTGTTTCTCAAATAATAATACATTGTGAGTCACCTGTGGCTTTAAAAAGAGAATTGAATTATTATCTGGAGAGGGCAAACCAAAACTTGCACCCTCTTCGAATCCCTACAGTGAGGAAGCAGGCCATTCAGGCCATTGAGTCTACACAAATCGTCTGAAGAGCATCCAACCCCCTACCCTATAATCCTACATTTACTATGGTTAACCCACCTGATCCACATATTCCTGGATAGAATGGGTAATTTAGCATGGCCAATCCACCTACCTTGTGCATCTTTGGACCGTCGGAAGAATCTCACATGAACATGGCGAGAATGTGCAAGCTCCACACAGACAGTCACCCTGAGGGTGGGATCGAACCTGGCACTGTAAGGCAGGAGTGGTAACCACAGAGCCACCACACCGTCCTCTTGCAGAGGGCCAGTACAGATATGGCAGACTGAATGGCCTTGTTCAATGATTCTAAGTGTGTTTTAGCGGAGTCTTTTAAAGAAGGAGAGAGACAGAGTGAGCTGGGGAAGTTTAAGGAAACCCAGGTAGGTGATGACAAAGCCACCAACAGTGTCGACAAGATTTAAATGAAGCAGGATTCATGTTGGAAGCTTGCGCTCTGTTTTCCCGCGCACTGTTGGAGATTGTGCCTTCAAAATGAAACTTGCTTAATTTTAGATTTGGAAATTGCTCAGGAATGGAGGGAGTTAATGAAAATGCAGGAGGGAACAGTCAGTACACCAGGATGTGAGAAATGGCTTTTTGTCATCCTTGACTTTTCTGACTCGGTTTACAATGAGCAGAGATTAATGCAGCAGGAGGCTAACAGAAAAAGAGCACAATGACGGCTCGCCGATTTATGAAAACAACAGTTCATGCTGATTTGTGGCGAGGGGAGGAACTTTGGAAAGTTTCAGGTGACAATTAGGATAATAGCACAGGCAGGGCTGGTGCAACTCAGAGGAGCAGTGATCACTTTGGCAGGTCTCTGGAAGCCAAGTCAGCACGGAAGCGATGGCAAACACGGGAATGGAGAGTGGGAGGGTGTAAATTGAGGTGGGGGGGGGGGAAACGGCAGAATTGAGTCAACAATATGGGGAAGTGATGTAGGAAACATTCCCAGAAGGCACTGCTGCAGAGATCTATGGCATTTTTTCAATCTATCCAAAGTGATTAAGATCTAGGAGGATGTAAACTGATAAATACTAGTCTGTGTTCTAACAGGCACAACATGAAAGAACCCTAATTCCTTAGTAAAGGTGACCCAATAGCACTAGCAGCAGTGGGAAGGAGTTACTAGCTCTAAAGCTTGGTCAAAGACGTAAGTTAAGGAGGGGTGAGATTGATTGATTGATTTATTGTGGTCACATTTCCCAAGATACAGTGAAAAGTGTTGTTTTGCATACTCTACAGGCAGATCATGCTATACAAAGTACATCAGGGTAGCAGAGCAGAGTGCAGATTATACAGTGTTACAATTGCAGAGAAGGTGCAGAGAGACCGTGATCAGAATTAACATTTGAGAGATCTGTTCAAAAGTCTGATAACTGTGGGGAAGAAGCTGTTCTTGAATCTGTTCCTTTGTATAATTCAAACTTTTATATCTTTTGCCCAGCGGAGGAGAATGGAAGAGTGTATAACTGAGGTGGGAGGGGCTTTGGATTATATTGGTTGCTTTCCTGAGTCAGCAAGGAGTATAGATGGAGTCAGTGGATGGGAGGCTGGTTGGTGTGATGGACTGGGCTGTGTTTCACAACTCTCTGTAAGTTCTTGCGGTCTTCACACTTCACAACTTACACCCTTGCTTTATAGGGGATCAGGAGCCAAATGTCCCAGCACCTGCCCTGCTCCTTCTGCCCTACAATGGGCAGCGTGCTACTGGAATGAGACAAAGCGAGGATGAGATGAGTGTAGCTGGTGCAGGTGGGGGTTGGCAGTATAGGGGTATTGATGTCGGTGAGAGTGAGTGGGCAACAAGTCTCAGGCGACAGAGAGGCAGGGGCACGAGCCTTGTGGGAGGTGGACATAGTCACAGAGATGGATTGAGTTGGGGGGAATGAAGAGAAGATGACATCAATAACCCTGGCAGAATGGAGAAAATCACTGCTCATCTTGCAGCATTGCTTGGCACGACCCCCCCCCCCCCTCCCCCCCCCACTAGATGGTTGAGACTAGGCAGACCTATGTGGCAACCTCGGACCAAGCTGGCATAGTCTGCCATTGCGATCCCCACTACTGGTCCTGGGAGAGGGTGACAGACCCCCACCTCTTTGCATTACCCTCCACCAGGACCTTGAGATCCCTGCCTGCAAGGGCTGGGCACCCATTTTGTCTTATTTGCTCCATTTGGGGCAATGGAACAAACCATGCAGGGCAGCTTCGGACTTCCAGCAGTTGGCCAGATGCATTGCTGGGCATTAAAGTCGGCACCGGTGCCAGGAGTGACGGGTTTGGGGGGGGAAATCCAGTGATTGCAACAGCAAGCAAGTGGATAAGCAGGGTGCTGCAGGGACATGCTGCATGCTTGATGAGGATGTGAACGAGGAGACAGCCACTTGTGGAGAAAAGCCCTCTGTGAAACTCTACCAAAACACCGCACTCTGCTGATTTCTGGCAGCCTGGAGGAGGCATGTGGTGTAATTGCAGAAGGGTCTGAAAGGGTGAATCCTGAAGAATGTCTTAAGCACTACCCACTAAGATCATGGACTTGGTGGGGTGGACAGTTCAGGATCTCAAAGCAGTAAGAGATCCCATCCAATTCCTCCTCATAGTTGCTTGAACAGTATGCACCATAACAGCATACAATCAGTCATAGAGCTGTACAGCACAGAAACAGACCCTTCGGTCCAACTTGTCCATCCCGACCAGATATCCTAAATTAATTTAGCCCTATTTGCCAACATTTGGCCCATATCCCTCTCAACCCTTCCTATCCATGTACCCATCCAGATATCTTTTAAATGTTGTAATTGTATCAGCCTCCACCACTTCCTCTGGCAGCTCATTCCATACATGCACCACACACTGTGTGAAAATTTTTCCTCTCAGGTCCCTTTTAAATCTTCCCCTCTCACCTTAAACCTATCCCCTTCTAGTTTTGGACCCCCTACCCTGGGGAAAAGCCCTTGGCTATTTACCCTATCCATGTCACTCATGATTTTATAAACCTCTATAACAGTCACCCCTCAGCCTCCGATACTCCAGGGAAAACAGCCCCAGCCTATGGGGCAGCACAGTTAGCACTGCAGCCTCACAGCACCAGGGACCTGGGTTCAATTCCAGCCTCGGGCAACTGTCTGTGGAGTTTGCACATTCTCCCCGTGGGTTTCCTCTCAGTGCTCCGGTTTCCTCCCACAGTCCAAAGATGTGCAGGCTAGCTATATTGGCCATGCTAAATTGCCCGTAGTGTTCAGAGGTGTGTAGGTTATAGGGGGATGGGTCTGGGTGGGATGCTTCAAAGGGCGGTGTGAACTTGTTGGGCCAAAAGGCACTGTAGGGAATATAATCTATATATGATCTATTCAGCCTCTCCTGCAATGCAATAAACGACAATTTACTTAAGACAAGAGTCTTTTCTTGTTAGATTAGCAAGTGGCTTTCCTCCAACACACCAGGCTGAGCAGGTCTCCACATTGAAAGAGAATCGTGGCTGGAAATCTGTCTCCAGCTGAGCAGAAATACACACAGCCTCGTACAACATGGTGAACACCGAGGCAGATTCCAGTTAGCTGCCACACGGTGGCAGTAGTGAGGGTCTGACGAGCTTATAGAATCCTGCTCAGGTGAGAGTCAACGAGCTGTCAGGTAAAGTACTTGCAGCTCAGACCAAAGTGACCGTCGTAAGGAATCAACGCCACTCTGCTTTCGGGGAAATCGAGAATGACACTGATGTCACTGACCCAGGGAAGCTTACAAGGCCATTAGCAAAGTCAAATGAGGGAAGAAAGTTGGGAGAGTTTATTGAAGCTGCAGAAAAGGCTTCCATGATCGAATCCATAACAGAAACAGGGCTTATCGTTGTTAGAGCCACAACCGGGTTGGCCATCTCGTAAAAACAGAAGGAAATAAGATTCATTCATGAAGCGCTATCAGTGCGACCATGATTAAAGTGGGCATTGTTCATAAAAACTGCACGCAGTGAGATTCATTCAGCGAAACTGTCAAGGAAATGGCAACCACTTATGAAAGGGATTCATTAAGGGGAGCCGTTTTAAAAAAAGGCGCGAATCCTCCATTTTAACCAGGTCAGGGCGTAATCATCTGTTTTCCCCGCTAAAGGCAGGAAGTCGCTATTTTAGCTGCAGAAAGTGGAAATTCTCGATTGTGAGCACAAAAATGCAGCAATGACTCCAGTTTTGCATCGCTCTGAACTGCAGAATTAAAAGCCTTGAAGCTCAGAAAATAAATAATTGTATGAGAAAGATGCAGCGCCAGAAACAATATCGTCAGGAAGACTCAATTCTGGAGATGAGACAAATAGAACAGATGAGCAAATCATAGGGAAACCAATTCCGAAGATACAGAATAATGTCCAAAGTCGATACTAAATCGGAAATTTATCAATTATTCTAATCTCAGGCCAAATAAAATTCTTGAAAGAACAAGAGTTAACAGAAGAATTCAGCATCCAGGGAATTCATTGATAATTCCAAGCATGATTTCAATAGTTGAGTGAAGAAATGTGACTGTGGTGATTACAATTTTATATTCATAAGAGGCAGAATTGTTGTTGGAATTGATGAGTTTAAATCAGATTTATTACAGTCAAAAGAGGACTTGAAGCCATAAGTGAGTGAAGCTAAAATCTAGAAACAGCACAGATCGATCTCGAGGAGATGATCAGCCTTATCTTCAGAAGAATCCATTCAGTTCTTAAAATCACAGAATTACATAAGATGCACGTGAGAAATTAAAACAGTGAGCAGGACAGACAGCAGATATGAACAGGCATTGTAAGTGCTGTGGATCAAGGAAATCTCAGACAATTAAAAAAGGAAAGCTTTATCAATAGCTCAGAAAAGCAAGAAGTCAAATCGAGATTAATGAAGTCGAACTGTCCACAATAGAAAAAAAGCCTGAAGTATTCCCAGGGGAAAGAGATGAGTCAGGCCTTGCCTTACAGCAAGAGAATATTTACATCAATGGGCAACTGACTAATTTCAGGCTGAAGTAAGGGGCAAGTGTCATATTACCCAGAGTGGATAGAGGCGAACCAGTAGATGTGTTCTATTTGAACTTCCTGAAGGTATTTGACAAGGTACCTCACAAAAGGTTAAGTCATGAGATAAGAGCATATTGGCATGGATGGACAGAATTGGCTCATCGACAGGAAACAGGGATTGGGAATAAGGGGGTTCTTTTTCAGGTTGACAATCTGTAACCAGTGGGGTTCCACATGGATCATTGCTACTGCTTACACTATATAGTAATGAACTGGAGAAAGGAAGTTAAATGCACTGTATCTAAACTTGCAGATGCTGGGGTGCCCTGAAGTTGTGTCAGGCAGTAAATAAATGGGTAACTTTCATCACTTGCTGAACTGGACAGGGAGCAAGAACACAGCTACAATTCAACTCGTAAGTAGCCAGGGTAGTGAAGAAGGCATTTGATATGCTACCTTTTAATTGGTCAGTGCATTAAGTACAGGAGTTGGGAGGGGCATGTTGCAGCTGTACTGGGCATTTGTTAGGCCACTTTTGGAATACTGCATACAATTCTGCTGTCCCTGCTGTAGGAAAGATGTTGTGAAACTTGAAACGGTGCAGAAAAGATTTACAAGGATGTTGGAGGGTTTGAGCTTTTGTGAGAGTAGGGGGATGGGCTTAGATTAGTTCACAGGTCAGCACAACATTGAGGGCCGAAGGGCCTGTTCAGTGCTGTATTGTTCTATGTTCTATATGTTCTATGAGAGGCGGAATAGACTGGGGCTATTTTCCCTGGAGCATCAGAGGCTGAGTGAAGACCTTATGGAGGTTTATACAATCATGAGGGGCCATGGATAGGGTGAATAGCCAAGGTCTTCTCCCCAGGGTAGGGCAGTCCAAAATTAGAGGGCATTGGTTTAAGGTGAGAGGGGAAAGATTTAAAAGGAACCTGAGAGGAAATGTTTTCACACAGCGGGTGGTGCATATATGGAATGAGCTGTCAGAGGAAGTGGTGGAGGCTGATACAGTTACAACATTTAAAAGGCATCCTCAACAGACACAGATGAATGACTGAATAGGTGGGTACATGTTTTGGATGGCAACGGTGGCAGAGCAGTAAACTTTAAAGGAGGGAGGCTGGAGGAAAATCCTCGCAAATAAACTCAGTGAGAGGGAGAAAAGGACACGCAAAAGACAAAAGGAGGCAGTTCTGTTAATGTCAAGCCAGTGCTTTGGAAACAAATCTAACATCCTTTTATAGCCTGTAATACAGCAAGCTGGGGGTTTATCTACATGAAGCAGAGACACATGGTTTAATTAGAAAGGAGTTGTTTAATATTGCATTAAGCTTCATGCTGAATACCGATTTCTCTCTGCTTTGTTCTTATGAATAAGTATGACATTTGTTTGGCATTGACAGAACAATGTTACTGATCGAGAGATGCCACTGTGCTTTAAGCTCTAGGATTGTGAATAGCTGGGACTAATAAGCCATCAAAAGCACTTTTTAAATGGAAATTTAGTATCTCCATGCAGGGGAAAGGTTGTATTTATGTGTTTTAAATTATGGCACTAATTTCACTCCAGATCATTAATATCAGGATCCTGAGTAGAGGTGGTTGTTGAATTTAGTCATCGTTTATAGCTCAGGCCTCCCACTCACTATTTACTTGACACTCAACATTGCCTGTCATCAGGAAACAATTTACAAGGGGAATTCTTCCTTGTGTAAGAGAGGTAGTTCTGTTTTCCCAAACTGTGATAAACATGGGCCGAAGTCAACCCGCCAAAGAAGGTTCTTCAGCTCAAAATGTTCTCTCGACACATCAGCGAGGAGCTGTTTGACTTTCATTTATGCTTTGGAGCAGTTCCACCAGGATTGAGGCAAATTGGGATTTAAGCCCTACTGAAAAAAAAGGGGTAGAAACTGACAGAGACCTGGGCAGGGTGGGCCAAGGTGAGATTTGTGGCAGAATAAGACGAGAAGTTGCGGGGGAGGGTGGTTGGGCACGGTCATTCTCAATGTTGGCAGCGCCTCATTCCACCTTTTATACTTTTGACAAGCGGTGTGATGCGTTTCTTGCTCGTCAACGATGAGTTAATGGTTCACAGGATTATTGCGAGTTTAATGTTTTATTCATGGCCAAATTTGTGTCATTCAGCTTCCTATCTTAACAAATAATTGACAGAAAACTCAACGTTGAAGTCAAAACAGGTTCCTGCTGACTTCAGTTCACTGTGAGGAGCCGCCATGTTGCACACTGGGCACCAACATCACAGGGCACGGTCCATGGGGCACACACACCCCACACACACTGACATCCGACATGTACCACCCTC
Source organism: Stegostoma tigrinum (assembly GCF_030684315.1). Lineage (NCBI taxonomy): Eukaryota > Metazoa > Chordata > Chondrichthyes > Orectolobiformes > Stegostomatidae > Stegostoma > Stegostoma tigrinum. Next base: position 14,666,786 of record NC_081404.1, on the reverse strand, counting down.
CAAGTACTCACATGGCACATTTCCAATCCACTTATAGGACACTTCTGTCCTTCAGTGCTGCCCCTCAGGCTGCCCTGGGAACTCTCACTGTAATGCTGCAGCAAGGGACACTGTGTGCTCAGGGACACAGCCCCAGCCCATGGCCTGCACCAGGCTGGATCTTCGGCCTGTTCACTCGCTCTCTCAGCACTCCCTCACTCTGAGCCCACCTGGATACTCACAGAGCGTGGGAGAGCACGAGGCTGGGTGGGAGGTGAGGACAGGAGCAGAGAGAGAGGCCGAGTGTGAGGTATTGGAGAGAAGATGGTGGTACTTATGCTGGTGGAGTGGGGAAGGTCATTGAGCTTCTTCCTACAGTGCTGGGCATTCCTCCAGACACTGCGACTGCACTGACCCGGGTGGTAACCTCAGACCAGGTTGGCATGGCCTGGTGTCATGGTATCCTCTACTGGACCAGGAAAGAGGGCGTCCTGAGTTTGCAGACCCCATCCAGCAGGACCTCTAGGTCCCTGTCCACAATGTGGGGCACCAGTTGCCCCGTCTGCCCCAGCTGGGGGCAAATCGGGAACTGTGCAGGGCAACTCCAGACTGAGAGCAATTGTCTGGGTGCACAACGGGCCTTTAAAGATGGCTCTGGCGCAAGGGATACCAGTGAATTCTGTGATATCTGCTGAGTGGCACATTTTCCAGGGCAGTCAGTAGTAAAATTCCTCTTTCTTTCACTCAACATGACCTTGACAACTGGCTTCTTCATTTTCCAGCAGAATATATGGTTCACCTGAAGTGACAGTTTAATCTAAATCAAACTGAAGCGATAATTTAGTTGATAGCTGCGTGCTTAAAAAGAAATAGAAATATTTGTTATGACTGGTCAAGGGTGCATTAAAAACAGGGAAGCTAATTTCCTCCCTTCAGCTGGTATAACAGTAATTAAAAAGGGCAAAAGCCGGGGGGAAAGAGGTGAGAGGCAACACTGGCTGGATATCCCAAGATTTGGTGCATACGCCTTTTGCTTTCTTTATTCATTCACAGGACTAGGGTATCGCTGGCCAGGCCAGCATTCATTGCCCATTCCTAATCGCTTAGAGGGTAGTTAAGAGTCAACCACATTGCTGTGGGACTGGATTCACATGTAGGCCAGACCAGGTAAGGATGGCAGATTCCTTCCCTAAAGGACATTAGTGAACCAGATGGGTTTTTCCCGACCAATGAATTCATGGTCATCATTAGATGCTATTTATTGAATTCAAATTCCACCATCCGGCCTTTCTGGATTTGGACCCAAGTCCCCAGAATGTTATCTGGGTCTCTGCATTAACAGCCATCGCCTCCGGACTGTAAGAGTGCCATGAAGTGATAAGTCAACAATGATTTTCTTGATGCCAATTCATTTTCTTTTGCCTCATAATATTGCAAAACATCAAAATAATTCAGCAACAATCTGCTACATCTGTGGAATATGGAGTGGGACTGGGATTGTACAGGAATTTCTTTCCCAACACTGCCAATCCAATGAGTGTACTCTTGATGGGTTGCTACAATTCTTTTAATTTCTCCAAATCCTGGGCTCCGGTTCTAGAAGTGTTGGCCTGGGAACAAACAGCATATGATTGAATTGACAGCACATTACACCTATCCCACACTCAATTTCTACCATTGTGTAGGAGCGCAGGGAGATACTTGAGTATGACACTTACTCTGCTTAAATACAAGTGGCAAAGTCATCGATTGATGGAATCGATCAACAAAGTTCCAGTTGCCATACTTGCGTCCTTAGAAAATACAATAAATCCTTTGAATTTGGTGTTCATCAATAGTTCCATTGTACCAGGGAGTGGACTCAACATTGGAATGTGAGAAATAAAGGCCACTTGCACAACAATTTGATTTGATTTGTTATTGTCACACGTACCGAGATACAGTGAAAAGTACTGTTTTGCATGCTAACCGGGCACCTTACCTAAATACGTCAGGGTAATCGAGCAGAATGCAGAATATAGTGTCACAGCTACAGAAAAGGTGCAGAGAAAGAGCTACTCTAATATATGACAGGTCCATTCAGAAGGCTGATAACTGCAAGGAAGAAGCTGTTCTTGAATCTGTTGGTACGTATTTTCAAACCTTTGTATCCTCTGCCCAAGAGAAGAGGGTGGACAAGAGTATAACCAGGGTGGAAGGGGTCTGATTATGTTGACTGCTTTCCCTAGGTAGCGAGAAGTGTAGATGGAGTCAATGGATGGAAGGCTGGTTTGTGTGATGGTCTGGGCTGTGGTTCACAACTCTCTGTAGTTTCTTATGGTCCTGGACAGAGCATAGAACATAGAACAGTACAGGGCCTTTGGCCCAAGATGTTGTGCCGAACTTTTACCCTAAACCATAACGTCTATCTAAACTCCACCTCTACCTTATACTAACACCCATATGCCTGTCTAATAGCCACTTAAATGCCCCTGAGGCCAACTCCACTACCCTCTCCAGCAATGCAATCCACGCCACAAGCACTCTCTGAGTAAAGAACCTACCTCTGATGTCTCCCCTACATCTACCTCCACTCACTTTAAAACAATGCCCCCTTGTAATAATTACCTCCATCTGAGGAAAACGTCTCTGGCTGTCCACTCTATCTATACCTCTGATCATTTTGTACATCTCTATCAAGGTGTCTTGTCCTTTGTCATTCAAAAGAGAAAAGCCTTAGCTCTCTCAACCTTTCCTCATAAGACCTTCCATCCATTCCAGGCAACATCCCGGTAAATCTCCTCTGCACCTTTTCCAATGCTTCTACATCTTTCCTGTAATGAGGTGACCAGAACTGGACACAATACTCTAGCTGTGGCCGAACTAGGCTTTTGTATCGCTGGAGCCTAACTTCACGGCTCTTGAACTCAATCCCTCTATTAATGAAAGCTAACACATCATATGCCTTCTCAGCAACTCTATCCACCTGGTTGGCAGCTTTCAGGGAACTGTGAACATGAACCCCGAGATCCCCCTGCTTCTCCACACTGCCAAGAATCTTTCCATTGACTCTGTATTCTGCTTTCATGTTTGTCCTTCCAAAATTAATCATCTCACACTTTTCAGGGCTAAACTCCATCTGCCACTTCTCACGCAGCTCTGCATCCGATCAATGTTCCTTTGTAACCTAGAACAGCCCTCCGCACCATGCACAACTCAACCCACCTTCATATCATCCCCAAACCTGCTAATCCACCCTTCCACTCCTTCATCCAAATCATTTACAAAAATCACAAATAGCAATTGCAGTTCCAAGCTGTGATGCATCCAGACACAATGCTTTCTGTGGTGCATCTGTAAAAGCTGGTGATTGAACATGCAATGGATTATTTGGCCTCTTTGTTGCAGGCAGTATGGGGTTTGAGCACTGACAGGGGTCAGGTACAGAGTAAAATAGTTACATCGACATGTCATCTCAAATCCACTCTGAGCTGCTGTTCATGATAAAGATTGCCACATCCTCTTTTACATGTAGGGGACTACAGGGTCAGAGACTACATGGCTAAGAGAAAAAGAAAACACCTTGATGTGAACAAGATATAATTTATTGCATGGGAGCAGCTAGTTACAGGATACCTTGATGTGATAGACATTGTTATAGAGAGTTTCATGGAATCCCTACAGTGTGGAAGCAGGCCATTCAGCCCATTGAGTCCACACCAACCCTCTGACAAGCATCCCACCCAGATCCACTGTGCTACCCTACCCCTGTATTTCCAATGGCTAACCCACCTAACCTGCACATCCCCAGGCCCTATAGGCAATTCAGCACGGCCAATCCACCCTAACCTACACAACTTTGGAGGAAACCCACACAGAATGTGCAAGCCACACAGAAAGTCGCCTGAGGCTGGAATCAAACTCAGATCCCTGGCACTGTGCTAGCCACTGAGCCACTGCACTACCCTCACTCTGAGGAGGACCAGGACGTTAGATTTCACTCCTTTGGGATCCTAATCTGTTCTACCCACAAGTTCACATGATAGCGTTCCTTTTGGCATGCCTCAGTATTAACCCTTTCAGATCCACGTGCAACATAAAGCTCTGAACAAGGTGCCCAAGTCTCCCCCTCAGGCCCCACACCGGACAGAAAGGTCTCCCTGTTGCGTAAGGCTGATTTTTCTCTGTATTCAAAGTGACACATCTTTCAGGCCCCAGGGACACTGGTAGGTTTGTAAAAGTGAAAAAAAAACACACATGAATCTAAATGCTGGAAGTCGATAAGAGGAATGGCAAGTGCTGGCAGCCCTCAACAGCTTGAGGATTGTTCCCTCCTCATTCCCTTTGTTGTCAGGCACAATTGACAAATAATTTATTCCCAACACTGAGGAAGGCTCCACACCTGAAATGCTACCTTGTTGGCACCCCAGCGGCCAATTAAACTGCTCCTGATGTGACAATGCTGTGGCTTTGTGTTTTGTCCTGGTTTCCTTTCAGAGAGAGATTGAACAAAAGATACTGAGCAGTCAGTAGTAACGTATACAGCTTGTGAGACCTTGGGAGTTTTTCCCTAAAAGTTGGAACAATAGAAGCAGCCCGGCTGGGTGTGGCCAGCTCTCACAGACCAGGGATTTCTGATTATTTTTCGCTTTAAGATTCAGCAGAAGTTGCGGCAATTTTGAAGAAATAGGAGGTTTTTTTTGTCCCCCTCTCTCGGTTACAGCAGAGGTTGGAGTTTCTCTTCCTACTGTGAGCATCGCATATGAGAAACTCTGATTTCTGAACTTGCCTCTTCGCTGAAGGGTGTGTTTATGGGATGTTACTGTATTGGAACAGTTAATTTGTAACAGTTATTGTATCTAATATTGTGTTCAGTTTCCTAACACAATCTTTCTTTTGTTGTGGTTTTAACTATAATGTTTGAATAAATTGTGTTTTGCTTAACATTGAGTAGTTTGACCAGTTAAATTGCATCAGAATATAGCTATTTATACTTGTCTTTAAAATAAGAAAACGTTAGGGTCAAAGCTACCTTCTTAAAATATTTTGAGGGGTCTGGTCTAGTCCATAACACTGGTTGATGTCCAGTGTGACTCAGTGGCCAGTGCCCTTGCCTTAGAGTCAAAAAGTTGTGGTGTCACGTCCCATCCCAGAGACTTAATGATAAAGCCTCAGCTGACAATACGGTGGGAGTGCTGCCCTGTTAAAGACACAGTCTTTCAGATACGATGGTAAACGGTGGCCCCTGGCTATCTTCTCACGTGGCTCCAAAAGATCCCAGGACACTTAACTGAAGGACTGCTTCCCAGTGTTCCAGCCAGGATCTATCCTGCAATTGACATCACTAAAACAAGACTATCTGGTTTACAACGTAGTGCTGTTTGTGGGGTCTTGCAATGGATAAACTGACTGCCATGCTGCCTACATTACTATAGTGTTGTGAGGCACTAGGAGGTATGGAGATCATGAAAGATTCTATGGGAACACAGATCTTTCTTTATTTTCCTCCTTTTCCTAGTGGAGCGGTGAACTATAGACGACTTCCTGTGCCGGTTTACACTTACTTGAAATGGACTCCAAAATGTCCAGGCCCGGTTCACTTCCCACATCATTACAACCATCAAAGAACAAACAATTTCCTCCCATTACCATGGACTGTGCAGGCCTCAGAGGCCAAACATCACTGTACTATTGATCATTTTCTTGACTATTGACTTCCTTTAACAGCGGAAAGTCTATGATATGAAGATTTCATGTTGAAATATTGACTCAAGTGTGCAAAAAAATTCACATCTGGTTGCTGTTTCAGCTGTAGATACATTGAGTATGATGAGCTTGTTTCACAGCAGTAGTGCTTGACCTGTGATGTGATTGTATTGATGTTAGGATTTCTGCCAATCCCTGAGTTATGGGTCTTTCCCCGCTCCCCCCACCCGCCTTTATTTATTCACGGGATGAGGGCATCACTGACCAGGCAGTATTTATTGCCCATCCCTAATCGCTTAGAGGGCAGTTAAGCGTCAGCCACATTGCCATGGGTCTGGAGTCACATGTAGGCCAGGCCAGGTAAGGACAGCAGTTTCCTTCCCTAAAGAGCATTAGTGAACCAGATGAGCTTTTCTGACAATCGATTCATTAGACTCAGAATTCCAGATTTCTTTTTAATTGAATTCAAATTCCACCATCTGCCACAGCAGGATTCGAACCTGGACATTGCCTGGGTGACAGTCCAGTGATAATACCATGAGGCCATTGTATCCCCATGTGCATTACTATCGTTGCAGTCACAGGGAACTCTGCGTAGGAACTGTCATATGATGCCCAAGAAACCTCAAATGGTTGAGATAACTCCTGTGTCAAACATGTTTTTTCAGCTGATATTCAACTCCTAAATCCCTGGATCCATGGTAAGTCTGGTCCTCATGGGTACTAGTTGCCCTCTGGCACCCCTGCTAAATGTACACTTACCGTGTGCCAGTGTGATGAAGGTACATAATCTTTTGTTTTTGTTATTAAGCTGGTGAGGCCATTTCTTGAGTACTGCATCCAGTTCTGGTGCCCTGCTACAGAACGGATATTATTAAATTGGGGAGGGGGCTGAAAAGATTTACTAGGCTGTTACCAGGGCTAGAGGGTTTGAGTTATAGGTACAGGCTGGGACTCTTTTTCCCTGGACCATCGGAAGCTGAGGGGTGACCTTATAGAGGTCTATAAAATCATGATTTTAATGGAGACTTCAGAATCTCACCATTGACCAGCGACTGCCTTATTTCCTTGCATTTGCATTTGCATCTCATTAAAGTCTCACCTTCCAATTTATTTCGACACGAATAATTCTCCTCCCGCTCACGGAGAAACGACACATTCCCTATGTGTCCGCAGAAATATCGAAGGAAAATAGTCCACAAAGTTCAGCAGTTTCCACAGCGATCTACAAAGTGTTGACTCTTCAGCGTGAAGACTTCAATAGTCTTGAGTTTGTTTATTCCGTTGAATGTTGATGTGGCAAACAGAATTCCTTTTTCTCCATCATAGCGTGACTGATACGACACAGGTAATAAAGCATACGATGAAACTCCTGTACAGAATTGGTTTTCAAATGTACCATGATGCTTTGTGCTCAGGGTTAGCATACCACGAGACAACAAATTATGCTAATAGTTTCTGTACAGTAAACAGAATCAATACCAAATGATTATTGATTTGCAATAATGTATACAATTCAATCAACTGGAGCTTTTGCTTCATTCCAATAGGAATAAGACATGGGGGTATAATTCTGTCCCTGGACTGCCAGTAACTGCACTAAATGAAATGCCAACTTCTTGAATGAGGAAGAACAAATTGGAATCTTCGGGAAAGTCAGAGGGATTTTGAACAAGCTTACTCCAGAGAAGTTTGACAAGCTATGCCCTGAGCTCCTCAATATGGGTGTAGACTCTAAACTGGTCCTAAAAGGGATCATTTATTGGTGGTAGACAAAGCCCTTGAACAGCCCAAGTATAGCTCCCTCTATGCTCAATTATGTCCATCTTCTCATTTGTAAGTATTTTAATAAACTAAATGTATCCAATTAATTGTATAGGTCTAAGTTTCTGGCCCACTATTTCTATAGAAACCGTACACACTGACGACTACTGATGGAACAAAAGGGATTGAGGCCTTTCTGTTTTTTAAACAGCACTGCCAAAGTGTGATAATTGCTTGGGATAATTAACATAATAGATCACTGAGTTTTATTACAATTATTCACATATCCCGCTTAATTGTTGTAGCTAATCACAATTTGAATGGGCTGCTTGAGTTGACTCATTCCAAGGTGCTGGAATATGCAGCAACAGACATATTCAGGTTAAGCACTCTGAAGCTTCAATGGGGAATGGCTAGTACAGTACACCGAGGGACTGTGCAAATGCTCTCAAGTAATATGTACCACAGAAGGTTTTACATGAAATGTATCTTATAAATATAATCTGCAATTCTAAGTGTGGTGAGACGACTCATGTGGTGCAGGGAAATAAATTCATTCCTTTTGCATATTACATAATGTCAAATTTGAACTGTTACATATTGCTGTGGCTTTAAGAGGTTATTTTGTCCTGGTTATTTTTAAAGAGAGCTGGTGAGCTGGCTAGGTGGAATGCCAGTAAAGTAAACAGCTTGTGAGGCCTTGGGATGTTTTTAAAAGTTGGAACAATAGAAGCAGCCTGGATGGGTGTGGTTAGCTCTCACTGATCTGTATCTGTAGGGTTTTATTTAGTTTTAAGTATCTGCTGTCGGGGTCTCAACAGGGCAGAAGCTGCTGGAGTCTTGAAGACATGGAAGTGATTTTTTTCCCTCTCTTGATTACAGCTTGAGGCTGGGATTTCTCTCTGCTGCTGGGATACCTGTGAGACAAAATCTATTTTTCTCAATTTGTCTTTTTGCCAAGGGGTGTGTTTATGGGATGTACTATATTGGAACAGTTAATTAGTAATAGTTACTATATCTACTATTGTTACATTTTCCAATACAGTTGTTATTCCAAGTTCCTCTTTCTTTGGTTGTATTTTAACTATAGTGTTTGAATAAATGGTGGTTTGTTTCATATCGAGTACTTTGACAAATTGAATTACATCTGGAACACAGCACCTTACATTTGTGTTAAAATTAGAAAACATTAGGGTCAAGGCTACCTTTTTAAAAAAAATCCTGGGGGCAGGGGGGGTCTGGTCTGGTCCATTACAAATATAAAGACACTATGTTCAAAAATAAGTTTTCTTCCAAAAAAAATTGAACAGTTTCATTTCTTTGGAAAGGAGAAGATTGAATTGTGATCCGATGCGTGATAATGGAATGATTTCTCAGGGTCGGCACAGGGAAGATATCTCTACTAGGGGGAGAGACCGAAACTAGAAGGTACTCACAAATCAATCCAGTAAAGACTTCAGTGGAAATCTGTTTACTCAGAGAGTGACTCATTATCTACGTACACGTGGTTGAGCTGAATATCAGAGAGAGAAAAGAAAAGAAGGTTTTATTGATAGGATGAGTCAAAGGAGAATTGAGGAACACAATGACCTGCTTCTGTTCTGTTCCACAAACTGGTCATTTGTGAACTGGCTGTCTTGATTCAGCAATGCTACGAAGCACAGGTTACCTCTGTTTTAAAGCTGTTAGCACGGAGGAATATTATCTCCCATGGATCCTGAACTCATCGCCTTGTAGAGTAGGTGCCTCTACAATGGCAATGAGGAATACAATGATTAGAGAAACCCATTCTGAAGAGGCAGGGTCAACTGTGGTGCAATGGGAGATCTCTTGTTCAAGTCAAGAGTCTGAGTGTTTACATCTTAATGCAAAGACTTCAGTATATAAGTCAGCTTGGCACTCCAATGTAATGTCGAAGCAGTCTACGTGATCAAAGATGCTGTCTTTCAGCTAAGATATCATACCAAAGTCCCGTCTTCTCTCGGTTACAAAGTCACAGAGGCATACAGCATAGAAACAGACCCTTCGGTCCAACTAGTCTATGCTGACCAGCTATCCTTTATTAATCTAGTCCCACTTGCCAGCATTTGGCCCATATCCCTCTAAACCCTTCCTATTCATGTACCCATCCAGATGCCTTTTAAATGTTGTCATTGTACCACCTCCACCAATGCATAACATTGATGTAAACGATGATCAGGGGAGGTCTCCTGATATCTGGACCAATGTTTACCTTCCACCGATATGACTAACATAGGTATAATAAAATAAAATAAAGAACTTCAGATGCTGGAAATCTGAAACCAAACCAGAAATTGCTGGAGAAACTCAGCATCTGTGGAGAGAAAGACACAGTCAATGATTCAACTCCAGTGACCCTTCTTCAGAATTCATTTGCTGGGAAATGTTTCAACATGTTGTGAAATTGCAAAAGACACTATATAAATGTGATAATGGGAACTGCAAATGCTGGAGAATCCAAGATAACAAAGGATGGAGCTGGATGAACACAGCAGGCCAAGCAGCATCTCAGGAGCACAAAAGCTGACGTTTCGGGCCTAGACCCTTCAACAGAGAGGGGGATGGGGAGAGGGAACTGGAATAAATAGGGAGAGAGGGGGAGGCAGACCGAAGATGGAGGGAAAACAAGATAGGTAGAGAGGAGAGTATAGGTGGGAAGGTAGGGAGGGGATAGGTCAGTTCAGGGAAGACGGACAGGTCAAGGAGATGGGATGAGGTTAGTAGGTAGGAAATGGAGGTGCGGCTTGAGGTGGGAGGAAGGGATGGGTGAGAGGAAGAACAGGTTAGGGAAGCAGAGACAGGCTAGGCTGGTTTTGGGATGCAGTGGGGGAAGGGGAGATTTTGAAGCTTGTGAAGTCCACATTGATACCATTGGGCTGCAGCGTTCCCAAGCGGAATATGAGTTGCTGTTCTTGCAACCTTCGGGTTGCGTCACTGTGGCACTGCAGGAGTCCCATGATGGACATGTCGTCTGAGGAATGGGAGGGAGAGGTGAAATGGTTCGTGACTGGGAAGTGCAGTTGTTTGTTGCGAACCGAGCGGAGGTGTTCTGCAAAGCGGTCCCCAAGCCTCCGCTTGGTTTCCCCAATGTGGAGGAAGCCACACCGGGTGCAATGGATACAATATACCACATTGGCAGATGTGCAGGTGAACATCTGTTTGATATGGAAGGTCATCCTGGGGCCTGGGATGGGTGTGAGGGAGGAGGTGTGGGGGCAAGTGTAGCACTTCCTGCGGTTGCAGGGGAAGGTGCCGGGTGTGGTGGGGTTGGAGGGGAGTGTGGAGTGGACAAGGGAGTCGCGGAGACAGTGGTCTCTCCGGAAGGCAGACAAGGGTGGGGATGGCAAAATGGCTTGGGTGGTGGGGTCGGATTGTAGATGGCGGAAGTGTCGGAGGATGATACGTTGTATCCGGAGGTTGGTGGGGTGGTATGTGAGGACGAGGGGTATCCTCTTTGGGCGGTTGTGGCGGGGCCGGGGTGTGAGGGATGTGTTGCGGGAAATGCGGGAGACGCGGTCAAGGGTGTTCTCGACCACTGCGGGGAGAAAGTTGCGGTCCTTGAAGAACGTGGACATCTGGGATGTGCGGGAGTGGAATGCCTCATCCTGGGAGCAGATGCGGCGGAGGTGGAGGAATTGGGAATAGGGGATGGAATTTTTGCAGGAGGGTGGGTGGGAGGAGGTGTATTCTAGGTCGCTGTGGGAGTCAGTGGGCTTGAAATGGGCATCAGTTTCGAGCTGGTTACCTGAGATGGAGACTGAGAGGTCCAGGAAGGTGTGGGATGTGTTGGAGATGGCCCAGGTGAACTTGAGGTTGGGGTGGAAGGTGTTGGTGAAGTGGAAGTGGATGAAAAGATGTGGGGTTTGGGGCCTGTGCAGGTGTGGAAGAGGGCCTGTTCCACGTAACCTACAAAGAGGCAGGCATAGCTTGGGCCCATGCGGGTGCCCATGGCCACCCCCTTTGTCTGTAGGAAGTGGGAGGAATCAAAAGAGAAGCTGTTGAGGGTGAGGACGAGTTCGGCTTGGCGGATGAGGGTGTCGGTGGAGGGGGATTGGTCAGGCCTGCGGGACAGGAAGAAGCGGAGGGCCTCGAGGCCATCTGCATGAGGAATACAGGTATATAGGGACTGGACGTCCATGGTGAAAATGAGGTGTTGGGGGCCGGGGAATTGGAAGTCCTGGAGGAGGTGGAGGACGTGGGTGGTGTCACGGACGTAGGTGGGGCGTTCCTGGACCAAAGGGGAGAAAATGGAGTCCAGATAGGTGGAGATGAGTTCAGTGGGGCAGGAACAGGCTGAGACAATGGGTCGACCAGGGCAGGCAGGTTTGTGGATTTTGGGAAGGAGATAGAAACGGGCCGTGTGGGGTCGGGGAACAATGAGGTTGGAGGCTGTGGTTGGGAGGTTACCTGAGGTGATGAGGTCATGGGTGGTGTTGGAGATGATGGTTTGGTGCTCGGGGGTGGGGTCATGATCAAGGGGGCGGTAGGAGGAGGTGTCTATATGTGTATATAAATGTGAGTTCTTTTTAGCCTCTCTAGCCACCTGAGTAACTGATTTTAACTGTAGTGGAACCATTGTTACATATATAGATACATATCAGTGATTGGGAGATCCAGACCTTATATCACAAGAAAGAGAAAGAAGTGCTGACCGGAAACTGTTGTGTGCTGGAAGACAGCAATGTATTCATTTCCATCACTGCCCACACTGGCTTCCTCCACAATGTGACAACCTTCTGATCACAACTTACTAACGCTTTATGATCTAGGTCCTTGAAATGTGTTAAGCAAATGACTTGAAGCTGCCTACCCTACTCCTTTCTCCTTCTGCTGCTAAGGAAACCTGCACAGCGGTCCTCAGATAAAAGAAGATTACCTAAGTTTGAGGTGCTAATTAATCTCGTAGATATTAATTGCAGAGATTTTTTTAAGATGTTCAAAATTACAACTTGTCCTGAAGAGACCTGCAATTTCCCATGACAATTCATCAAATGGAGGATTTATTAGGCAAAGCTGTTGAATAGCCCACCAGAGAAGCAGAGTGCAGAATATTAAATATCTCCCATTTAAGAATGGAATGATTGCTGCGTTAACAATCAGTTCTATACAATACACAGTCATGAGCAAGTAGGGACCTTCTGGTCCATTTTGCTTAGACCGTTCAGACTTTACAACCTGCTGTAGTCAGGAATCCTGCCCATTATGCAAAACTCTCTCCACATCCAAAATCTTTAAAGGATTCAACTGTTTCTGACACAGTCTATTGGGATGCATGGTCTTCCTTCCCCAGTATTTAGTTTATCTCAGCAACACAGCATGAATCTTATTACGAACCAAATATCTCGTGATATCAGTTCTTCTTAAAAAGACTTCAAACAAATTGCCTTATCTTGGGAGTTTATCTACACTCCTGCAGGAATATGCTCATCAACCGAAGCGTAGAGAGTGATGGTATAGTTGACCCAAGGACTCAGATTCGAAGGCAATGATTGCTCAAGAGATTGGGACCATTGGGAGACTACCAGAACCTGAGGATTGCTCAGTTATATGACGGTGGAATTGTTATTCTTGACAGTCAAGAAAGTGACAGGATTTCAAGGGCGACGTTCACAATTCACAGAGAGTTTTTGAGCAGTAGTATAAAAGGTGTAACCAGGAGGGTCACCATTGACACTTCTTATCTCCAGACTGTAGGTGAGGTTCACCAGTTCATTACACATCCAGATGTTTTTGTTTTAAATTCATTGACAGGATGAGGGGGTTGCTGACCAGGGCAGCATTTATTGCCCATCCCTAATTGCCCAGAGGGCAGTTAAAAGTCAACAACATTGCTGTGGGTCTGGAGTCACATGTAGGCCAGACCAGGTAAGGATGGCAGTTTCCTTCCGTAAAGGACCAGATGGGCTTTTCCTGACAATCGATTCATGGTCATCTTTAGACTCTTAATTCTAAACGTTTCTTGACTTCAGATTCTACCACCTCACCTGGTGGGGCTTGGTTACCCTAAACCATTAAGCTCCCACTTAGTCATCCACCCTCTTTGTATGTTGCACCAAGATTAACTTAAAATAAAAGCCATCTCCTTGTGGATACATCCCTTCCAGACCAAACTAACTTCGCCTTTGAAAAGGAACCAATTTAGCCGGGTTTCCTGGAACGGACATTAAGAGTGAGTTTATTAATTATAACATGCAATAAGAAATACTAACACTACACATTCACAGAGTAGAAATAGGAGGTGAGTCCCCAAAGATCAAAGTTAATGAAGGTTAAAGTGATCAGTCTCTGAATTTATCAGGAACAGAAGATAAGATGACATTATGGCCATAATTGAGTTGCACCAGTTACGTTGGTGTTGGGAGTTGAACAGTCAATTTGTGAGATTCTTGGTTGTTCAGACTGATTGAAGTTCTGTTGACCTGCTCCCCTTTTCTAACTTTAAGTGCTGCAAGAGTATCCACTCCCTCCCCCACAGACGCTCAGAAGCAGCAGTGTGTACCATCTACAAGGTGCACTGCAGAAATTCACCAAAGATCCTCAGGCAGCACCTTCCAAACCCACGACCACTTCCATTTAGAAGGACAAGTGCAGCAGATACATAGGAACACCACCCACCTGCAAGTTCCCCTCCACTCACCATCCTGACTTGGAAATATATCGCCATTCCTTCACTTTCTCTGGGTCAAAATCCTGGAACTCTTGTCCCTAAAGGCATTGCGGGTCAGCATACAACACATGGAGGTTCAAGAAGGCAGCTCACCACCATCTTTGTCAAGGCCAAATATTGTAACCATACTATTTATAAAAGCAGTCAGTGCCAGATAAAATTCCAATTTAGCGCAGAAAATTAAAAACAAAACAACTTTTAAAATGATTAAACTACTCATCCAAAGTACACAGATATGAGCATTGCCCTCCCTTTTTGCTCTGAAAAAATTATGATGCTTTCGCAAGTTCTACTTCATGCAAGTTAAGATCCTTTTCAATCAAGTGTTTGACATTGTCTCCAATTTTTTTGGTCATGATTTACAAGGTTCTTGTACACCATTTTAAACCTCCAGAGACATTTGCTGCTCAAATCAAAGTTACAAAACGGGCTACATTTCACTTCAGAAGGAAGAAATGAAGATAATATTTTAGTGTATCTGAAGAACTATTCTGTAATGGTAACTAAAATGTCAGAAATTCATCCTCAGACATTCCTTTTCCTGCTGAAAGATTTTTGAACACAATTCAATGAAGTCACAACTTTCACAACTCAATTGAGTCAACTTTAAATATTCACCAGCAACACTATACTCAAAAGGGGAAGAAACAGTCACAGAGCTGTACAGCATGGAACAGACCCTTCGGTCCAACCAGTCCATGCTGACCAGGTATCTTAAATTAATCTAGTCCCTTTTGCCAACATTTGGCCCATATCCCTCTAAACCTTTCCTATTCATATACCATCCAGATGCTTTTTAAATGTTGTCATTGTACCAGCCTCCACCACTTCCTCCGGCAGCTCATTCCAGACACACACACTGCATGAAGAAGTTGCCCCTCAGGTCCTTTTTAAATCTTTCCCCTCTCACTTTAAACCTATGCCCCTCTAGTCTTGGACTCCCCTACCCTGAGCAAAAGACCTTGGCTATTCACCCTACCCATGCCCCTCATGATTTTATAAACCTCTATAAGGTCTCCCCTCATCCTCCAACACTCCAGGGAAAATAGCCCCAGCCTATTCAGCCTCTCCCTATAGTTCAAACCCTTCAACCCTGGTAACACCCTTGTAAATCTTTTTCTGAACTCTAGCTCCCACAGTCGGTGCCTCTGTGATTTTCACAACATGATTACTAGTAAGATGCACATAATCATACTGATGTGAGATACCTTGATACCACTTTATTGGAACTGGGTTAATCGCTTTGCTAATAATGTACAGATCATGGAGTAAAGGGGAGTCCATGCATGATTACTAGGGATCAGAGGATGAAAACACAATCATGAAAATTTAGGGCAATATTACAAAGCTCAGAAGATCAAGGAGATCAAATGGGAATAATCCAAAAGGTGCTGAAAGGGTAACCAATATTATTTCCACTTATCCATGAATCACCAATGAACAGACAAACTTGCATTCGCATAGCACCATTCTCACATCCTCAGGATGCACTTTCAGCAATGAAGTATGTTGTTACATTGATAACCATAGCAAGCAATATCAACAATGATAAACAATAGCATTGACCAGCAATTATCTCTTTGGGTGTGATGTAAGGGGTGGTTGAATGGCTTCCTTTGCTCTTCTTTGAATAATGCTGAGTGTTTTCTGTGTCCCTGATGGGCCTTTGGTTTGTAAACCTCATCCAGTTTTGTGTCTGCACAGCAATGTATATATGGAACCGAAGGTCATGCCTTCAGATAGCATCATGAAGGAAGACATGACAAGTGAGGATAGATGCAAGGGATGGGAAGACACATCATTGCTGGCAGATACTCTCAATGGGATCAGAAAGCCAAGAGTGGAAGCAAGCAAGGACACTCCTAATGAATTGGACAATGGAGTGGTCACATGGAAGGGGGACAGTATGGGTCAACGATCTATCAAATTCTGAAGAAGAGTTCAAGAGGACAGTGTACCATAGGTCAGCCACCGAGAACATGATTTGTTGTTTTGATTCGAGCTGTTTCGAGGTTGGGAAACCTAACTGGAGAAATTTGAACAGGGAGTTATGAGGCAGGTGGGTAGGCAACAATTTGGGTCACGATCTTTGGACTTGAAATGGAGATTTGTGGTTTGAGGTGATTGGCAAGGATAGTGAGGGTCAGATTCAGCTTTTTCAGGAGGGTGTTTTTGAAAGGGAGAGTGAGACTGATCTGGCATGGGGACCAGCAACGGAGGTTAAATTGCGAGCAATGTGGCAGTAAGGAGGTGCAGGGAGCAGGAGGCTGACCTCAAGGGCAGGATGAGCTCAGTTTATGGGGAGATGGGCAAGAACTAGGAGTTCAAGTGGGTTAAGGCCCAAAGCGGCACTAAATTTGAGGAGATCTTGTTGTGCCTCTGAGCCAAGAATGCAATGTTTAAGGTCCCACCCCAAGGATGGATACAAAAGGAAGTGACATTCGAAAGGCATGACACAGATGTCAGTGGTCAGGGTTCCAAAACACTGGACAAAGATTGCCTTGTCAATGATCAAGACCTTGGGAACAATGAGAGACAAGATTTAGAGGCGCAGGACGGCTATGCCTATAGGTAGGAGAGCTTATTTGGAGTGGGCGATATCGGGAGGAGAGGAGGACATTGAGAACGGAGATGGAAATCAATGTCACCTGGAAGGAAGGGTTGCTCAGTACAGATGCTGAAAGGGCAACGGGAGAGAGACTTATCTCCGTGAGAAACCCAGAGGGTACAAGGTAAAAGTTGACATTCCTAGCTTCGTGCCATCCAGTACGTCATGGGGAAAATCTGGCCCAGATCTCCAGCCATAAGTGTTATTGGAAAGGTGAAATTCACTGATACTCATAGAGTCACAGAGTCATACAGCACAGAAACTGACCCTTCGGTCCAACCAGTCCATGCCGACCATAATCCCAAACTAAACTAGTCCCACCTGCCTGCTCCTGGCCCACATCCCTCCAAACCTTTCCTATTCACATACTTATCCAAATGTCTTTTAAACGTTGTAACTGTACCCACATCCACCACTTCCTCTGGAAATTCATTCCACACGTGAACCACCCTCTGTTTAAAAAAATTTGCCCCTCATATCTTTTATAAATCTTTCTCCTCGCACCTTAAAAATGTGCCCCTCATCTTTCCCATCCGAGGGAAAAGACACCTATCATTAACCTTATTTATACCCCTCATTATTTTATAAACCTGTATCAGGTCGCCTCTCAACCTCCTACACTCCAGCAAAAAAAACTTCTCAACCTATCCAGCTTTTCTTTATAACTCAAACCTTCCATGCCTGGCAACATCCTTATAAATCTCTTCTGAACCCTCTACAGCTTAGTAATTCCCTTCCTGTAACTGGGGACACAGTACTCCAGAAGAGGCATGACCAATGTCCTGCACAACCTCAACATGACTTCCTAACACAATGGACTGAGCAATGCAGGCGAATGTGAAAAATGCCTTTTTAACCGCTGCTCAGGGCACACAATTCACTTGACGCAGCAAGAAACATGAGGTAAAATCATACTGAGTGACATTCTTGTCCAAATGCTGAACAAGCTTGCCTGGAAATCTTTTGTTCAGTAACCTAACCATAGGCAAGATAACGAACAAGGGCTTGGAAAATGAATACATTAAGCACAGTATGATCCCATTCAAATTCGCTGTGTTTCACAGGTGAGCCTCATCAACTACTTCCATAAGACAAAAATATATCTCGACAAGGCACAAATATGAATAAGAGATAATGAGAGTTCACAAGCTCTCTAAAGTGAGACAACCAGCAGTCATTCCAATTACATTAATGATTTGTATTTTGAAATATTTATGATTCCTGCTTTAACACTGCAATTGAGTGCTAAGTAATCAGGTTCCGGGCAAGATCGCTTTGAACTTTCACATTCAAGCTTCAGTATTTGAGGATAATTATTTCATGAGATCATTTACTGTGAAGAGGCTTAGCTCCCTGAATTAAGTAGTGTTTGTATAACCTTAAAATTGCAAGTTACCTTTGGAAACATTCATCGCATGACAAGAAAAAGGGAAAATTCATCGAATATCCTAAACGTCGGCTCAAACCACACTCTTACCTTGTTATGTTTGCTCCACGAGTAAATCTGTTGGAAGCGGACTGGTGAAATGTGGCAAAGCGTTTTGTGCCCATCAAGTATATTTCAAAAATATATTGCATGGCGTGCACCTTTTTTTTCTGTTGACAAGACTTACCTCCTCAGGTCACAGTGCTTGGTCATGATTTTGTATCAACTTTTACCACAATGAGTTGGTAAGCTAATGTCTCCCTTTCTCTGAGATAGTAGGAACTGCAGATGCTGGAGAATCTGAGATAACAAGGTGTGGAGCTGGATGAACACTGCAGGCCAAGCAGCATCAGAGGGGCAGGAAAGCTGATGTTTCGGGTCTGGACCCTTCTTCAGAAAACCTGGGTGGCACGGTGGCTCAGTGGTTAGCACTGCAGCTTCACAGCGCCAGGGACCCAGGTTTGATTCCAGCCTTGGGCAACTGTCTGTGTGGAGTTTGCACATTCTCCCCATGTCTGTGTGGGTACCCTGCGGGTGCTCTGGTTTCCTCTCACAGTCCAAAAATGTGCAGGCTAGGTGGATTGGCCATGCTAAATTACTCGTAGTGTTCAGGGGTGTGTGGGTTATAGGGGGATGGGGCGGGGTGGGATGCTTCAAGGGGCGGTGTGGACTTGTTGGGCTGAAGGGCCTGTTTCCACACTGTAGGGAATCTAATCTAAACCTTGTTATCTCCTTTTCTCTTTTGTTATGATGTGGAGATGCCAGTGTTGGACTGGGGTGGAAAAAGTCAGAAGTCACACGGCCCAAAGGTTATAGTCCTAATGAAGGGGCAACGCTCTGAAAGCTTGTGATTTCAAATGAACCTGTTGGACTAACGTGGTGCCGTGTGATTACTGACTTTGTCTCTTTTGTTATGTCAACTGTCACACTGTAGTTGTGGATGTTGGCCACTGGATGTCACCATGGAGTAAGTGTCTAAAACCTCTCTCTGAAATCCATTGTTATTTTGTGTTTAAAAAAAATACACATATTTCACAATTTACCATGGGAAATATGATACTTGGTGGATTTCGGAAGAATGTAAATTAAAGTTGAGCCCAGAATTTCTATTTTTGGCACAGGCAGAGCGGGAGAGTCCTTGTGGTGCAGTGGTAATATCCCTACCTCTCAGCCAAAAGGTCTGAGCTCAAGTCCCATCTGCTCCAGAGATGTGTCATAGCATACCCGATGGGCTGGTCAGAAAACATCTGCAGGAGGCGCAAGGGATTTCAAAGCAATCTTAGCGCATGTGCTTTTTCGAACACTGCGTACAGTTTTGTTGGATATAATTCAGAAGCGTTTGAGAAAAGTTGTGGGCCTTCAAAATAACTTCAAAGCAATCTTTAATCAGCCATGCAATTTTTATGTGCCTGATATGGTGTAAAAGCTCAATTATCGTTTGTTTGAAACGAATATACAAACCGATCAGTCCCACTAATGTGTCACATCAGTTAAAAAAAAATTGCAGTGATATGAACGAGCAGTGGATCGATTGTATTTCTAACCAGCGCAAAGCCATGATTCCTGATGCAATTTGCAGACTGCCACAGCAAGGCAGCAACACCTAAATCATCCGCAAACACCCATATTTAAAGTCGTTCAACAATGAATTTCAAAACAACAACTTGACAATTATATAAAAAAACATTGGCCTGGATGTTCTATGGGGTGGAAAATGCTACAGATAGATCTATTTATTGATCATTTGTGCAAGTTGTTAGCTTTGGTTGACCGCATAGTCCTCTCCTCTCTAAGTATTAAGATTTTGAGCCTAAGTCTCACTCCAGAGACTCTTGTTCAAGACCTAGGCTGACACCCTAGTGTCGCACAGTCACTATGCTGCACTGTTGGAAGAGGCATCAAAACAAGCAACGGGACATCTCATAGCATCCCAACAGCATGGAAGCAGGCCATTTGGCCCATATCAACCCTCTGAAGAGGGCCCTGCCCAGGACCACACCCCTAACCGAGTCCTGATTTTCCACAGCTAACCCACCTATACTGCACACTACAGGCAATTTAGCACCTAAACCTGCCCATCCTTGGACCATAGAAGGAAACCCTCATAGTCATGGGGAGAATATGCAAACACCACATAGACAATTGGCTGAGAGGTGGAATTGAACCCAGGTGCCTGGTACTGTGAGGCAGCAGTACTAACCAATGAACCACCATGCCACACTCAAAGCTCTGATGCCATTTTATTGAAAAGAAGCAGTGAAGCTCTTCACAAAATCCTGATTAACTTTAACCCTCAATTAACATCATTAGAACAGGCTGTCTGGTCATGGTAACATTGCTGTTTGTCGTAATGGAAGGTAACGTGACAATCAGTAACAACATCTCAGAAATACTGCATTGGCTGCGAAATGCTTTGAGATTTCAGGCGGCTGTGAAAGGCAGTATAAAGATACAAGAATTTATTTCTTTTTATTTGCAGTACAGTATAAAGTGACTGAAATCCAGGCCCTGTCAAAAAAAAACAAACCTTAATCCCTTCAGATAAAATGGAACAATGATAAACCATTCCCATTACTTTATACTCATCTATCTTAAATAGGCTGCTGTTAGTGTTCAAGTTCTTGGTAATATATGAAAATGCATTGGATAAGCACGAGTGTTTGTATCTATGTAAAAAAGTGAACATTAAACATAGAACAGTACAGCACCGTACAGACCCCCTCAGCCCATGATGTTGTGCCGACCTATTATTCTACCAAGATCAATCTACACTGCATACCCTACATTTTACTCTCCTCCATGTGTCTATCCAAGAGTGACTTAAAAGTCTCTAAAGTATCTGACTCCACTATCACACCAGCATTCCACACACCCGCCACTCTCTGTGTGAAGAACCTAAGTGCTTTGTGACTTTGTCACAAGTACGGTCAAACATATATTTTCCTTGTGACGATTAGCTTTGCAGTAGTTAATTCTCCCAGGCCATCCGTACAACCACACAACAGAGTACAACTATGACTGTAGTTAGAGATGGTAAAAGCCAGTTGTCACAGCTGTAATTGTGGTAGCAGTTAATGCTTCTCGGGCAACATTTGTTCACAATGTTTTGTTTTGTCCCAGAATGATTTTGAAAAGAAAGAAAGACTTGCATCATATACCTCGTTTTCACCCCCCCAGACATCTCATTGCACTTTACGGCCAATGAAGTACTTTTGAATTATTGCAACGCAGAAATGTAGCAGCCAATTTCTGCACAGCAAAACTCCCACAAACAGCAATGCGACTGTGTTCAGTGAATTTGTTTCTGTGATGTTAATTAAATTACTTAGGCTGAATGGTTTTTGCGCTGCAAGTTTTATTTAATATTAGATGAAGTTTTCACTCATTGTATCAATAGTGAATGTAGCAAGGTGAACCTCATAGAATAGGAGTTCCCTGATTGGGACTGTTAATCTGGTCCAATCAGAGAGCCTTGGCTGACAGATACAAACAGGAGGGTCAGAGGATCTGCTCACTCTGACAGCTGGCTCTGAGGGAGCTGGATCAGCATCAAGGACTATGCACTTGTAAATACAGGGTGACTTGGTGATGGGATATTGGCCTCTATGGAGTTATTTCAGTATATATTCAGTATTATAATGTTTATCCATGCTCATATAGGATGGCTGGAGTAATTTTGACTTTGGGTGACAATGTAAAAGCAGGAGATATCCTGCCCGATATACACAATCTCTCAAAGTCAAAATTACTCCTGAGGGTG
This sequence comes from Stegostoma tigrinum, assembly GCF_030684315.1. Taxonomy (NCBI): domain Eukaryota; kingdom Metazoa; phylum Chordata; class Chondrichthyes; order Orectolobiformes; family Stegostomatidae; genus Stegostoma; species Stegostoma tigrinum. The sequence continues at coordinate 14,644,876 of NC_081404.1, read as the reverse complement.
TTAATTGCCTTTGGAATAGAAAGTCCAGGGAACTGAAAGGTTACAGCAGAGCGGCACCTATTGGTTCAGTGACTCGGTTCGAAACGAATTCAATCTTCATTCAGCTAATTGAGTCCTTTTCATGCTATTAATTTGACACATCAAATGATTTGGTTTAGGTTACTGTCCAAAATTAATCTGCCATTACTTGAGTGCATAAATAATAATGGAGTTCAAATTAAAATGTATTACTTTGATTTAAATTTTTATCATGTTTCAAAGGCAGAATTGTAATGTGAGAGAAATTGAATGTTTAAGTAGTTCTATAAATGGGAGTCAGGCATTAATATTTAAGCAAGAACATCGATGGTTTGGCCAAATTATTGGAACATTAAAATACATTTCTTTTAATCCAATCAGGCATGGGTACCACTGATAATGCCAACATCTGTTGCCCTTCCCTATGTGCCCTTGAATTGGGTGGCATACTCGGGCAAGTTCAGAGGGGGCCAGATAAGTGTAAACCACATTGCTGTGGGTCTGGAGTCACGTGTAGGCTAGGTGGGCAAGGATGGCAAATTTCCTTCCTTAAAAGAACCAAAAGAACAAAAGTGGATGCTGTAAATCAGGAACAAAAACAGAAATTGCTGGAAAAGCTCAGCAGGTCTGGCAGCATCTGTGGAGGAGAAAAAAAGAGTTCTGAGAACTCAGTTCTGAGGAAGGGTCACCGGACCTGAAACATTAACTCTGGATTTTCTTCATTGAATTTGAATTTCATCATCTGCAATGCTCGGACTTAACCCCCATGCTCCATGGGTTGGCGCGGTGGTTCAGTGGTTAGCACTGCTGCCTCACAGTGGCAGGGGCCCAGGTTCGATTCCACCCTCGGTGACTGTCTGTGTGGAGTTTGCACATTGTCCACGTTGGTTTCCTCCCACAGTCCAAAGATGTGCAGGTTAGGAGGATTGACCATGTTAAATTGCCCAGAGTGTCCAAGGATGTCTAGGTTAGGTGTGTTATAGGGGGGTGAGTCTGGGTGGGATTCTCTGAAGGTCAGGGTGGACTTGTTAGGCCAAAGGGCCTGTTTCCACACTGTAGGGATTCTATGATTCTATTCCTAGAGCATGGGCCTGAACATGCCTTAATCCCAGTGACATTACCACAGTCTCCCAACTTTAGGGCCCTATGAATATACTGGGATTTCTCCACATCTACGGAGCCATTCTACAAAGTGCTGCATCTGAATGATCGTTACACCACACAAGCATTCATTAGATGCTGGAGAAGTGTGAAATGGACACTCTACATTTCCGTCCTTCCTGTCAACCCATCAGTAGTTCATTAAATAATCACTCTCCAGGGTTCACAGCTGGGGACTACTTTTGTACTCGAGTCCATTACAAATGAACAACTCAATGAAACCATTTTTTGCACCTCATGTTAAAATTCTATAGTAAAACAAAGCATGACACCAAGTCAGGTGAGGAGATAATAGAGCAGGAGATCCAAAGCTTGGCTAAAGAGGTAGACTTTAAGGACTGTCTTCAAGGATTGGAGACGACTGGAGAGTTGTAGATGTTTCAACCAACAGCTATTGTGAAAGGATTAAAATCAGAATTCACAAGACACTAGAATTAGAGGAACGCAGAGATAAGATATAGAAGTACATTTCGGCCATTCAGCCCATCAAGTCTGCTCTGCCATTCAATCATCGCTGATCTGTTTCTCAACCCCAATCTCCCGCCTTCTCCCCACAATCCTTGATCCCCTGACCAATCAAGAACCTATCTATCTCTGTCTCAAATACACTCAATGACTTGGCCTCCAGAGCCCTCTGCAGGCAATGAGTTCCACTGACTCACCTCTGACTGATGAAATTCCTCCTCACCCCCGTTCTAAAGGGTCGTCCCTTCACTCTGAGGCTGTGCCCTAGGGTCCTTGTCTCACCTCCTAGTGGAAGCATCCTCTCCATGTTCACCGTATCCAGACCTCTCAGTGTTCTGTAAGCCTCAGTCAGATCCCTCCCTCGTCCTTCTAAACACCACAGACCCAGAGTTCTGAACCACTCCTCACGTCCCTGGGATCATTCTTATGAACCTCCTCTGTACTCTCTCAAATGCTAGCACATCTTTCCCTCCAGAGCCCAAAACTGCCTTAATCCATGCCTTAAAAATCCAAACTTGGCCCCTCAGCCCTTGCAACACCAGCCCCATTCTCCATTCTCCTTTTTCTCTCCAAACTCTTTGTTATTACCACCGCCTTCCCCCTCAAAACTGTGTTGATTTTTTTGGGACTTCAAGTTTAATTCCTCCAATTAGGTTTCCACCCCCGCCTTTGGATGAATGTAGCTCTTTATTGAAGTTACAAATGAGATCCTAGACTGTAAGAAACATAAACGACCCCTCCTTTTCTTTTGTCATCTTGGATGGTTATGGGGTAGGACGAGCTTGGAGGGACACGGAAGCACAAGACTGGAGAGATTTGAAAACAAGGATGAAAATACGAAAATGAAAAGTTACTTGGATGGGGTCCAGCGTAGGGCAGCAAGCACAGGCTGAAAGGGACTTGCTGCAGATTATGACGCGGGTAACAGAATTTTACATGGCCCCATGTCTACAAAGGCTCAAATGTAGGAGACAAACTGGCAGTGTGTTAGAATAGACAAATCTAGATGTAACACTGCAGAAGAACCTACACAAGTCCCTTTATTGAGCCAGCATCAAAACATTCAGGAAAAGGCTTGGCCGAAGGGATAGAAATTAAAATTACAATTAGCTTTATGGTCACATGTACTCACACAGAGTCATAGAGCTGTACAGCATGGAAACAGACCCTTCAGTCCACGCCGACCAAGTATCCTAAATTAACCTCGTCCCATTTACCAGCATTTAGCCCATTTCCATCTAAACCCTTCCTATTCATATTCCCATCCAGATGCCTTTTAAATGTAGTTGTATCAGCCCCAGACCACTTCCTCTGGCAACTCATTCCATACATGCACCATCCTCTGCGTGAAAAAGTTGTCCCTTACATCCCTTTTTGATCTTTGCCCTCTCACCTTAAACCTATGCCCTCTAGTTTTGGACTCCCCTACCCTGGGGAAAAGCCCTTGACTATTCAGCATATCCATGCCCCTCGTGATTTGATAAACCTCTGTAAGATCACTCCTCAGCCTCCGATACTCCAGGGAAAATAGCCCCAGTCTATTCAGCCTCTCACAATAGCTCAAACCCTCCAACCCTGGCAACATACTTGAAAATCTTATCTGCACCCTTTCAAGTTTCACAACATTTTTCCTACAGTCGAGAGACCAGAATTGAATGCAGTATTTCAAAAGTGACCTGTACAGCTGCAACATGACCTCCCAACTCCTATACTGACCAATAAAGGCAAGCGTACCAAATGCCTTCTTCACTATCCTGTCTCCCCGCGACTCGATGTTTGAGAAACTAGGAACCTGCACTCCAAGGTCTCTTTGTTCATAGTACAGTTAGAAGTTTGCAAGTCACTACTTATGGCACCATCTAAGGTATAAAGGCACCTAGGTACAGATTCTTGAGTACAAATTCTTTGGAAAAAACATTAGAAAATGAACAAATAAAAGGTTTAGCACAGACCCATGGACAGCCCCATCACGATGCCAAAGTAAACACTGCAGGGAGTCACAAACCGACTTTTTGCAAATTCATGACTGTGGTCCCACACTCGAGCCATACAAGAAAACTGATGAGAGTTCAGCTCTTGGTGTCAGACCAGTGGGTTTTTCCGTACAGCAGTGGGAGGCTGGTCCCAGAGGCTGGGATGGCAGTAATGGGACACCGTTGAGTGGTGGTTTGCTCCTGGCACTTTGATTGCTCAGCACCTCAGCCAGATGACCACGCCACCAAAACCTCAAAAGGTGTCTTCCTCACCTTGAGGTGCCACCTCAGTCTGCACTGAGGGCCGTCGCTCCACCTCAGTCTGCACTGAGGGCCCTCACTGTACTCCCTCCACCTCAGCCATGCTCAGAGTGTCTGGCTCTGCCCTCAGGGATGCCCTCTAAAGGTGCCACCCTTCATTGTCAGCTGCCAGCCCACAGAACTCCTTGGCATCCACAGTGTATGCCCCACTGAAGAGGGTCAGGGTCACACTAAAACCTTTTTCAGTGAGGCGATGGCCTGGTGGTATTATTGCTAGCCTGTTAACTGCGAGACCTGACAGCATTCTGGGGAGCCAGATTCAAATCCTACCAGGGCAGATGGTGGAATTTGAATTCAGTAAATATTCTGAATTAAGAATCTAATGATGACTGTGAATCCATTGTTGATTGTCGGGAAAAACCCATCTGGTTCACTAATGTCCTTTAGGGAAGGAAACTGCCATCCTTACCTGGTCTGGTCTACATGTGATTCTGGACCCACAGCAACGTGGTTGATTCTGAACTGCCTTCTGGGTAATTAGGGATGGGCAATAAATACTGGCCTAGCCAGTGACACCCTCATCCTGTTAATGAATGAAGGCAAAAAAAAGGGTGCAGTCATGAACCAGGGTTCAACATGACTTCCCCACTACATAAAGGGAAGAGAGGCATGAACGAGGGCCTCAGCAGCAGAGGAGCTAAGACTGGGATGAAATCGAGCAATGGCATGATTAGTGATCACACAACTAGTAGGCCAGAGGTTCACTTCGGGTGCAAATGCAACATCAAGACTGCAAACAGTCTAGTTTAATCTCAGGCAGTTGGCAGGAGGAGGAATGGAATCAGCTACTGAGGAATGGGGACCATGAACAATGGAACTGGTCCAATGATATTACTACAAGGCACAGTTGCAGTAAGTAGCATAGATTCTCTCAAAGGGGGAAGGCTGAGCAGGAAGGCAATAGCCTGGTTGTGTTATTGCTGGACTGCGAGACCTAGCAATATGTTCTGGGAACCTGGATTCAAATCCTGCCACAGCAGCTGGTGAAACTTGAATTCTATTTTTTTTAAATTGGAATTAAAAGTCTAATGATGATCAATGAATTGATTGTTGAGAAAAGCCCATCTGATTCACTAATGTCCTTACTTGGTCTGACTTGCATGTGACTCCAGACCACAGCAAATGCAGTTGACACTTTACTCCCCTCTGCATATGAGCAATAAGTGCTGGCCCAGCTAGTGATGCCCTCATCACATGAATGAATACTTCTTTTAGCAAAAAAAGGATCTGTTGACATAGTGAGAGGAAGTAGGCTGGGTTGGAGAGGTGAGGTGGTGGGGCATTCAACAGGTCACTTGAATGGTCTGCTTCTGGGCTGTGAACACAATGTTGTTCTGTTGAATCCAGGTCTCAGAGGTTAAAGGGCACCAAATGCTAACCCGTTGCCCCATCAAAAAACCAGACCAAAATCGAAATTCTGGACGAGTGGGAGTTCTGCAAATCTGGTCTGGGTTAGCTGAATCAGAGCAGCCAGGCGTGTCTGACCACACGACTGCAGTATTCAATGGTGTCCCTTTGGCAAAGGAGTTATACCAGAGATCAATCTGTCATCCTGACAGACTAGTGTGTGTTTAGGACACAAGATGCTGACAGGCTGAGATACCATGACTCCCTGAAGCAGCAAACAGGCCAGCTTAAAGTCACGCTCGAGTGAAATTGTGTTAAAGATCAAAATGATGACAGCTGGACATGTGCAAAGAACAATGAGCTCAAATTGTCAATTGAGCAGGCTTTCTGAAGGCATGATTGGCAGGATGAGAATCACCCTCAAAGCAGTAGGCCGTGATCAGACACCTAACCTGAACTGGCTAACTAATCATTTATCATTGTGGTTGTACCTTCAGTGCTTTTTTTAAAAACAATCCTACCTCCCCAGAGTAAGTGAAGCAGAGAATTGCAGTATTATTGAAGAAAAAGGTGCTTTGTTCGTATTTATATATAAAGCCAACCTATCCCCCAATGCCCACCCCACCCCCACAATCCAGTCATCTTAATCCTGCCATCTGGAGTGCTGTCTTCAGGTAAAGGATTGAAAAAAGCCCGCAGCATTTCCTTTGCTCGCGCTTTTTTGAGCATAAAACAACTTTGCGGCGGTTCAGACTGTTCAACGTTGCTTCTATTCCCTACACTGGCCTCAGGTGAAATCATCCTGGGTCCTGTTTACCTCCATTCTAACTGGTTGCCACAGTCAATAAACAGCAAAAGCCAAAAAAGAGGCTCAAGATTGTTTCAGAAAACTCATCTTTATGAGACAGGCCGTCCACCACATCACCTTATCCCAGTTTCCCCGCTCAGCACACTCAGCTCCTGTGGCAATACCCCTTCTAACTTGCATCTGTCAGATAGGCCAGAATAGAACTATTTGAAAACAGGGAATGCCATCAATGACTGAAACATTTACGTCGATCAGTACAGCATAGGAACAGGCCATTCAGCCCACCATGTCTGTGCTGACCATGATGCCATTCTAAATTAATCCCATCTGCCTGCACGTGGTCTGTATCCCTCCATTCCCTGCCTGTTTGTGTGTCTCTTAAGTGTTGATATCATATCCACTTGTACCACTTCCCCTGGCAGTGCTTCCCAGGCACCTACCCAAACTCTGTGTAAAAGATAACTTGCCTTGTACATCTCCTTTAAACTTCCCCCTCTCACTTTAAACCTGTGCTCACTAGTATTTGACATTTCCACCCTGAGAAAAAGACTCAGTATGCATCCTATCTATGTCACTCTTAATTTCCATCAGGTCACCCTTCAGCCTCCAACACTCAAGTGAAAACAATCCAAGTTTAAACAGATGAGTACTGTTAAAGCTGTGGAATAGAACTCTTTTCATGCTGTGGTCTGCCAGGGTCTTTAACTGCACTTATTTGCAACATGAAGGTTTCCAACACTGACTTTTTCTGCACGGTTTCCAACACTGGTCATACTAAAATGCCCCATTGTATCCAGGGATGTGCAGGCTGGGTGGGTTATCCATGGGAAATGCAGGGTTACAGGGAAATGGGAGGGCGGTGGGTCTGGATGGGATGCTCTTTGGAGGGTTGGCATGGACTTGATGGGCCAAATGGCCTGCTTTCACACTATAGGGATTCTAACTAGGTCCCAATCCTCACAAAAGTGAAGTATGGGCCTTGTACACATGATATCTGATAATAAAGTGCTGGTTCAAGAGGCAGCTTCACCTTCTCAAGGGAACTCGGGACAGGCAATAAATGCTGGCCCAGCCAGAGATGCCCGCATCACATGAATGAATTTTTTTTATAAATTGCACCAGGGCCAAACACAGTAGCCTGGTAACAGTGTTAATAGGAACTGCAGATGCTGGAGAATAAATAATAAGGTGTAGAGCTGGATGAACACAGCAGGCCAAGCAGCATCTTAGAAGCACAAAAACTGACATTTCGGGCCTAGAACCTTAATCAGAAAAGGGGGAGGGTAAGGGGGCTCTGAAATAAATAGGGTGAGAGGAGGAGGCGGATAGAAGATCGATATAGGAGAAGATAGGTGGAGAGGAGACAGACAGATCAAAGAGGCGGGAATGGAGCCAGTAGAGGTGAGTGTAGGTGGGGAGGTAGGGAGGAGATAGGTCAGTCCAGGGAGGATGGACAGGTCAATGGGGCAGGATGAGGTTAGTAGGTAGGAGATGGGGGTGGGGCTTGAGGTGGGAGCAGGAGATAGGTGAGAGGAAAAACAAGTCAGGGAGGCGGGGACAAGATGGGCTGGTTTTGGGATGTGGTAGCGGGATGGGAGATTTTCACTCTTGCGAAGTCCACATTGATACCATTGGGCTGCAGGGTTCCCAAGCGGAATATGAGTTGCTGTTCCAGCAACCTTTGGGTGGCATCGTTGTGGCACTGCAGGAGGCCCAGGATGGACACGTTGTCTAAGGAGTGCGAGGGGGAGTTGAAATGGTTTGCAACTGGGAGGTGCAGTTGTTTAGTGCGAACCGAGCGTAGGTGTTGTGCAAAGCAGTCCCCAAGCCTCCGCTTGGTTTCCCCGATGTAGAAGAGGCCACATTGGGAACAGCGGATGCAGTATACCACATTGGCAGATGAGCAGGTGAACATATGTTTGATGTGGAAAGTCATCTCGGGGCCTGGGTTGGGGGTGAGGGAGGAGGTGTAGGGGCAGGTGTAGCACTTCCTGCAGTTGTAGGGAAAAGTGCCGGGTGTGGTGGGGTTGGAGTTGAGTGTGGAGCGGACGAGGGAGTCCCGGAGAGAGTGGTCCCTCCGGAAAGCACATAAGGGTTGGGAGGGAAAAATATCTTTGGTGGTGGGGTCGGATTGCAGATGGCGGAAGTGTTGGAGGATGATGCGTTGGATCCGGTGGTAGGTGACAATGAGGAGGATTCCGTTTTAGTTGTTATTGCGGGGAGGAGGTGTGAGGGATAAGTTGTGGGACCACTGATAACGCAGTACACAGTAACACTGAACACGGATAAGTTCTTGACCACTGACCACTGAGGGGAGGAAGTTGCGGACCTTGAAAAACGAGGACATCTGGGATATATGGGAGTGGAATGCCACATCTTGGGAGCAGATGTGGTGGAGGTGAAGGATTTGGGAATAGGGGATGGCATTTTTGCAGGAAGGTGAGTGTATCGAGGTGTATTCTAGGTAGTTGTGGGAGTCAGTGGGCTTGAAATGGATATCGGTTTCGAGGTGGTTGCCGGAGACGGAAACAGAGATGTCCAGGAAGGAGAGAGAGGTATTAGAGATGGTCCAGGTGAACTTAAAGTTGGGATGGAAGGTGTTGGTGAAGTGGATGAATTGTTCGAGCTCCTTGTGGGAGCACGAGGCGGCACCGATACAGTCATCAATTTAATGGAGGAAGAGGTGGGGTTTTAGGGCCAGTGTAGCTTTGGAAGAGGGACTGTTCCACATAACCCACAAAGAGGCAGGCATAGCCTGGGCCCATGTGGGTACCCATGGCTACCCTCTTTGTCTGTAGGAAGTGGAAGGAATTAAAGGAGAAGTTGTTGAGGGTGAGGACGAGTTTGGCTAAGCGGATGAGGGTGTCGGTGGAGGGGGCCTGGTCGGGCCTGCGGGACAGGAAGAAGCGGAGGGCCTGAAGACCATCTGCATGGGGAATGCAGGCGTATAGGGACTGGACGTCCATGGTGAAAATGAGATGTTGGGGACCAGGGAATTGGAAGTTCTGGAGGAGGTGGAGGGCGTGGATGGTGTCATGGATGTAGGTAGGGAGTTCCTGGGCTCAGGAGGAGAAAACGGAGTCCAGATAGGTGGAGATGAGTTTGGTGGGGCAGGAGCAGGCGGAGACAATAGGTCGACCAGGGCAGTCAGGTTTGTGGATTTTGGGAAGGAGATAGAAGCAGGCCGTGCGGGGTTGGGGAACAATGAGGTTGGAGGCTGTGGGTGGGAGGTCACCTGAGGTGATGAGGTTGTGGATGGTATTGGTGATGATGGTTTGGTGCTCGGGGGGTGGGGTCATGATCAAGGGAGCGGTAGGAGGTGGTGTCGGAGAGTTGCCGCCTGGCCTCGGCGATGTAGAGGTCAGTGCGCCATACTACCACTGCGCCACCCTTGTCCACGTGTTTTCTGGTGAGATTGAGATTGGAGCGGAGGGAGCGTAGGTTTGCACGTTCTGCGGGGGAGAGGTTGGAGTGGGTGAGAGGGGTGGAGAGGTTGAGGCAGTTGATGTCACAATAGCAGTTGGAGATGAAGAGCTCAAGGGAGGGGAGAAGGTCTGGGGGTGGTGTCCAGGAGGAGGACTTGTGTTGGAGGCGGGAGAAGGTGTCAGTCAAGGGAGGCTTCGGCATCCAGCTCTACACCTTGTTATCCTGGTGACAGCAGTGTGATCACTGGAAATAATAGCAGCCTCCTCAGGTTCTCAGTCATCAAACAGGGGAGAAATAAATGTTTCATCAGACTGAAAAAAACACAGGTGACAAGCCACGCATCAGATTTTGTAGTGAAAAATAATTAAACAGTATAGCAGAAAGTCAATACAGCAGAAGGCCAATGTACACCTCCTCCAAAACAAATATAATAAATGACAGAACGCTTCACTAACGCTTCCAATACTACTAAATCTGGATTAGCATCTGTGGTGTTAAAATTTACAGAGACTTTTCAACTGTATTGATAGAACAGGAGAACTGTGACATGAAAACCAGCAGTAGGCCATTCAGCACCTCAGTATGAACATGGCTGACCTGCTGTTATGTGAGAGTTAATTGGACTTTTGATTATGTTCAGGTTGCGTGCATCAAGGAGGTTTATCTGCACAACAGGGCTCTTGTGGTACAGTGGTACTGTCCCTACTTCTGGCCAGCAGATCTGGGTTCAAGCCCCGCCCTGCTCCAGAGGTGTGTCATAATACCTCCAAACAAGGCGAATAAAAATATTAATATCTATGCTCCTTGAGGCAAGAGGGAATGGTAGTGCCCCACCTCTAAGGTAGGAGGTTTAAAGTCACTAGTGAACCTAGTGAATGCAGAGGAGGAAGCAGCATATGAGGAGCATCAGTGAGGGAGAATTTCTGATTGCAGGGCAAGCTCCTCATAGATTCTCTCTCACAGATGGAAATAGAGGAACCTTGATCCGATTGAGATGGTCACTTGAGACTGAGGTGCAGTGCTGCCCAGGCCTGAGTCGCCCCGCAGTTAGCGCTGTCTGCATGCTTTCTCCCATAAGACACAGCAACAGAAGCAGGCTATTCAGCCCATCGAGACTGCTCTGCCATTCAATGAGAACATGACTCAATTGAACTCAACTCACTCCGCTCCAATCCCAACCTCACCATAAAACCTGCGTACAAGGGAGGGGCAGTTGTACTATGGTGCACTGACCTCCACATTGCTGAGGCCAGACGCCAACTCTCTGACATCTCCTCCTACTGCCCGCTTGATCATGACCCCACCCCCGAGCACCAAACCATCATCTCTAACCATCCACAACCTCATCATCTCAAGTCACCTCCCACCCACAACGCAACCTCCCACCCTCAACTCTACTTTCCCACCTTTTCCCCTTAACTTTCGATTCCCTCAGTGATTAAAAATCTGTCTGTCTCAGCCTTGAATATACTTAATGACCTGAGAACCTTCTGTGGCGAAGAATTCCACAGATTCGCGCCTCTCTGAGTCAGGGGATTCCTCTTCATTTCTGTCTTCAATGTGTGACCCCTCGTTCTGAGACGATGCCCTCTTGTTCAAGGGGAAACAACCTTTCCACATTTTTGATTTGAGTTATTATGGTCACAAGGGCCTAGGTACAGTGAAAAGTTTTCTTTTGTGTGCAGTACAGGCAGATCATACCATACAAAATGCATCAGGGTAATTGGGCATAAGTGCATCTACCCTGTCAAGCGCTGAGAATCTTATATGTTTTAGTAAGTTTGCCTCTCAGTCTTCTAAACTCCAATCAGTACAGGCCTAATCTTTTCAACCTTTGCTCATAAGACAGTTCCTCCATACTGGGATCAACCTTGTGAACTTTCTCTGGATTGCCTCCAATATTAGCATAACTTTCCTCAGATAAGGGGCCTAAAACTGTTCACAGCATTCTAGGTGCAGTCTAATTTACTGCCTTGTACAGTTTAAGCAAGAATTCCTTATTTTGTACCCTATTTGCTCAGCCCATTTACATTCCCCACTCCCGCTGAAATTGGATGCAAGCTTTTTGTCCCTCTGCGCTGCAAATTTTCTGCAACCTTTCCCCCCACTAAATAATATTCAGCTCCTCTATTCTTCTTGCCAAAACCTCATGGTGTCTTCCACATGCAAAGTTTATACCCACTCATTTAACCTCTATAGACCATTTGTGTAACCCTCAATACTCTATTTTGGTATCATTTGCAAATGTAGTCACAGTATACTCACTTCCATCCTCCAAGTCTTTGACATATATTGTAAATAATTGTGGCCTCACCACTGATCCCAATAGCTTCAGGTTGCCTTCCTGAAAATACAAACCCCGTTCTTATCCCAACTCTCTGTCTGCTATTAGTTAGCCAATACTCTATTCATCCTAATATACCACAGCCAACAATGTCGGCTCTTATTTTATTAAGTGCCTAAAGTCAGTACCCTATTCAGTACTTTTTGGAAATCCAAATACATTACATCTAATGCTTCCCCTTTATCTATCCTGCATGTTACCTCCTCAAAGAATTCAAGTAAATTTGCCAGACATGACTGCCCCTTCATTAAGCCATGGGGACTCTGCTGATCATGCGATGTATTTTTAAATGTTCTGCGATGACATTCTTTATACTAGACTCTAACATTTTCCCAATAACAGATGTTAAGCTAACTGGCCTACAGTTACCTGTGTCTGTTTCTCCCCCTTCCCTTTCTGAATTAGTGTTACATTGACAGTTTTCCAATCCCTTGAGACTTTTGCAAAATCCAAGGATTAGTGTAAGATTGCTACCAATGCATCTGCCATCTCTGTAGCTACTTCTTTTATATCCTGATATCTCTGACATAAGGAGGGTAGCATGCTGGTGGTGGATGTTCCTGAAGATGACTGACCTCCAAAGTCCACAACCATCTTCCTATGTGCCATGTATGGCTCCAGCCAACTGAGAGTTTGCCCCCTGATGCCCAATGATTCTACTTTTGGATAGCAATCAATGGGTGGCTCAGTGGTTAGGACTGCTGCCTCACAGCACCAGGGACCTGAGACCTGTAACCTATCAGGTCCAGGGGATATATCAACCTCTCGCCCCTTAGTTTCCCTAGTATTTTAACTTGTATTTATTTCATAAGACCATAAGAAATAGGAGCAGGAGTAGGCCATCCGGCCCCTTGAGCCTGCTGCGCCACTCAGTAAGATCATGGCTGATCTTTTTATGGACTCAACTCCACTTATCGGCCCATTCACCGTAACCCTTAATTCCTTTACTGTTCAAAACTCTGTCTATCTTTGCCTTAAAAAAATTCAATGAGGAAGCTTCAACTGCTTCACTGGGCAGGGAATTCTACAGATTCACAACCGTTTGGGTGAAAAAGTTTCTCCTCAACTCAGTCTGAAATCTGTTCCCCCTTGTTTCGAGGCTATATCCTCTAGTTCTGGTTTTACCCGTCAGTGGACAATTTTCACCCTTCATCATTTTGTATGTTTCTATAAGATCCCCCACTCATTCTTCTAAATTCCACTGAATATAGTCCCAGTCAACTCAGGCTCTCCTCATAAGCCAACCCTCTCAACTCTGGAATCAACCCCGTGAAACTCTCTCCACCTTTGAGTCCTAAACCATTTTCTTTGATGTGTGCCAACCGTCTTTGCTGCTGAGCACCTTTCCCAGTCTTACGGGAAACCTGGACAGCACAGATGAGTTGGGCCGAAGGGTCTGTTTCTCATCATCATAGAGTCCCCACAGTGTGGGAACAGGCCCTTCGGGCCAACAGGTCCACACCAACCCTCAGAGCATCCCACCCAGATCCATTGCCCCTCTAGCCCACCTAATCTACACATCCCTGAACACTACGGGCAATTTCCCATGGCCAATCCACCTACCCTGCACATCTTTGGACTGTGGGAGGAAACTGGAACACCCAGAGGAAAGCCATGCAGACACGGGGAGAACCATGCAAACTCCACACAGATAGTTGCCCAAGGTTGGAATCAAACCCAGGTCCCTGGCGCTGTGAGGCAGAAGTCCTAACCACTGAGCCACCCATTGATTGCTACGCAAAAGTGGAATTAATGGGCATCAGGAGGCAAACTCTCAGTTGGCTGGTGTCATACGTGGCACATAGGAGATGGCTGTGGATGTCGGAGGTCAGTCATCTCCAAGAACATCCACCCCCAGCATGCTACCCTCCTTGTGTCAGAGATATCAGAGTATATTCCAGTTGCTGCTCTAAGACAGTCGCTCTGTTGCCTGGATTAACAGTCGCTCTCTCCTGCCAGTCATTACAAACACCCATAAGCATACAAATGATTCACTAATTCACCATAGGCCAGAACAATTAAAATCACAGTGCTTGAACAAAAGCATGCAAGAGGCAATGTTCGATAAAGTGCTTCTGTAAAATGACAGTGTGAATTACTATGAAATGAAACAGGAAGCAGGGCAATTACTATCAGCCAAACTAAAAAAGGAGTTTGACGAAAGCATGATAAACTATTCACACACGATGCGACTTCTAAGATATCTTGAAAATTGACAGCCATAGGAAATATCTGAAGCTGCCAGAGCAACGATTAAAAACGCTCTCTGTTCCATCAGCAAACCAGTGCGAAAGTATTAAGATTTCATACAAATGATTCACTCTGTTGAATTATAGCATTCATTCTATCACTATTCATTCCCAAAGTCTGCACATTCCTGACTGAACTATACAATACTCGCATCGATGCAAGTGTGGCCTGGACCTTCCATTAGCCAGGTAGTTGTTTCTGCAGATAGGAGTTTCCACATTGACACTTGGCAGAATGCCCAGTGTGGCAGTCTCTGAGGAAATTAACGATTCCAATGGGCAACTTGCCCGCACCTGGAACCCTCTGAGAATTCTGGGGTGGATAAGTGAATATTTGCCTTGGAGATGTTAGACAATGGAAAACCTAATCTATCTATTAAACATACTCACACACTCCACCAGCCCCCTCCCACAAACCCCAATTACACCTCCCGCAGACTGCTTATAGCTCCCAGACCCTGATGGAACTGCCCCCATCACACTGCCATCACACCCATCATCTTCCCTGGGACCCTCTTCCCCAAGGTTCACCAGTGCCCCGCTCCAGAATCAACATCCTGATAGGCTCCGCATCGCTCTCAGGACCCGGCAGCCACCTCCCCATCCCTGCCCCCATGGGATTTGACAGCTCCCCGTCAAGCCCCTGTGAGACCCAATGTCCTTCACCCACACTGACCGACCGCCAGCACTTCATCATTTACCCGGCCACCTTCCCAACTTGAACCCCGGCACCTTACCCACTTAGCATCCTACTGACCTGGAAACCTAACCACAAGGCATGTTACTCACCTTGTACTCTACCCACTTAGCATTCTACTGACCTGGAAACCTAACCACAAGGCATGTTACTCACCTTGTACCCTACCCACTTAGCATTCTACTGACCTGGAAACCTAACCATTTGACACTCTACCCATCTTGCACTCGACCACCTGGCACTCGACTCTCCTAGCACTGGAGCTTCACAGTGACCTCACATGCTTGCTCTTTCACAGAGGCTGTCAAAGTGACAATCTGTGACACTGGACATTTCAACACATCCACCGAGGCTGTGAGAAAGGGGGAGCGGTTTGACTCAGAGTACGTTCTGCATTTCTGAGGGAGCCCTGATTGGAATCTCCTGCTAGAAATATGGAACTGTCTGTTCATGTGAGGAAAGAATGAATGGCTGTGTCAGTGTTTGTGCCACCCCTTGGAAAATCCGACCCAATCAATATTCCCCTCAGCTTTCCAGAAGGAAGGCTTCTGCAATGCCTGTCATTTGTGTTGATACCTTCAAGCTTCTCATGGGTAGTGATGTTCTCTCTTTAAGTTGCCCATCTGCCAGGCAAGTCCTATGTACTCAATAATGCTCAATGCCAAGTTTGGCATCAGCATGTTCTTCATCTGGGCGGGTTGTTGGCATCAGCTGCACAGAGCTTTTGTGCCTGGGATGAACGCGAGATAAATCAGCTCTTCTTTGCCATTCGAAATCATATCTCTTCTTAGAAAAAGAAGTTTTACTGGCAAAGTCGGTGAAAACATCTCCGCATTTTGCTATGCAGTCTATTTCTCCGCAGAGCTAACCTCTGCTAAATATGTTTAGCTTTGTCAATTCTCTCATGTGGCAAATGAAGTGTTGTGATGCCAAGCATGGTTTTAAAAAAAAATCCTGTGCCCTAAGATGTTACAGAAAATATATCACTGTCGTACCAATGCTTACAACAGATCTGTATGACATTACAGACATATATGACAATACAGGAAAGAGATTTAATGTTTAGTGATATGGTGCAAAGATAACAATCTGTCCATTCATGTCAGCAAAATGAAAGGAGCTGGTCATCGACTTCAGGAAGCAGGGTGGAGGGCACGTCCCAGTCCACATTGATGCTGCTGAGGTGCAGATGGTCGAGAGTGTCAAGTTCCTGCCAGTGACAATCACCAACAATGTGCCCTGGCCCTCCCACGTCGATGTGACGGTCAAGCATAACAGTGTCTCTACATTCTCAGGAGGCTAAGGAATTTGGTATGTCTCCAAGGACTCTAACCAATTTTTATAGATGCACCAAAGAAAGTATTCTATCTGGGTGCATCGCAGCTTGGGGTGGCAGCTGGTCTGCCCAAGAACGCAAGAAAATACAAGGAGTCACGAACACTGTCCAGTGCATCATGCAAACCAGCCTTCCAACCCTATTGACTCCGTCTATACTTTCTGCTGCCTCGGGAAACATAATCAAAGACCCCTTCCACCCCGGTTATACTCTCTTTCAACCTCTTCCATCGGGCAAAGAATACTAAAGTTAGTACACACTTACGAACTGATTCAAGAACAGCTTCTTCCCTGCTGTTATCAGATTTTTGAACGGACCTCTCAAATTCTGATCTCTCTCTCTCTCTCTGCACCTTCTCTGCAGCTGTAACACTGTATAATCTGCACTCTGTTCTGCTACCCCGATGCACTTTGTATAGTACGATCTGCCCATACAGCACGCAAAACGCTTTTCATTGCATTTTCATTGCCTCTTGCACAGCTCCAATCTCATCACCAATGTACCACTGGTGGTGATTTCATCAGCTGCCTTCTGGCTCCTCATACTCAGAAATTCCCTCCTTAAACTGCCCTCTCCTCTGTCGCTCCTTATTACTGAGCTCTTCAAGCAAGCTCTTGGTTCGAACATCTCTTCATTTGGCAACACATTTTATTCAATAACACTCCTGCAAAGCCATGGCTCTACTGCACGCAAGGTGCTAGGTAAATGCAGGCAGCAGCTGTGGATACCATCAACACAACGACTTATACCTTCTTTAATCAACCTGTTCAGGAGTGTTATGGGCTTGAAACCACATCTCCTGGCTCAATATAATCACTTTATTCCTCCCCACCCAAACCCCCGCTTTATTGAAAGCATCACTGGTTCAACCACTATTTATTGCCCACCCCTAATTGCCCAAGAGCAGTTGACAGTCAGCCACATTGCTGTGAGTCTGGAGTCACATGTAGGGCAGACCAGGAAAGGATGGCAGTTTCCTTCCCTAAAGAAAATGTGGTGAACTAGATGGGTTTTTCCAACGATGGGTTTATCTCAATTCCAGACATTTATTGAATTCAAATTCCATCAACTACTGTCGCAGAATTCAAACCCTGGTGCCCGCTACATCATCTGGGTCAACAGTCTAGCAATAATACCCATGGGCTATTGCCTCCCCAAAGAGCCATAAAACCCCCCAGAGCAACCTGCACACTCTCCAATATCAGCTCCTCCATCACCGATCTAACTGAACTGCTCTCAAATACCAGCTCATCAATCAAAGGCTAAACGATTCCACTCTGAAATACAAGCTCCTCCATCATCACCCAACCTATCATGTTTTCAAAATCACATCTCCTCAATCATTAATGAGCTTGTCTCTTTCTCTGATGCTAGTCCTTCAGCTCTTGCAGGCTAATTAATGGAGCTCGGAAGTGACAGCACATACACTATACTTAAAAAAAAACTTTACACCAATATTCTTGAGATTGTAGGCGACATGTATGTTACTTATACAACAGAGAGCTTGTGCAAATTTTATGAGCCTCTTTTATCAGTACTACGGATTTCCTTCTTCCAAATAATATTTTGACTTTTAATGAGTGCAAAACTTACTTTGCTTGCAGTGTCTATGGACAGGAGTTGGCATTATTATGTACACTTGCCACATGCTAATAGGTATGTTGAAGTGGTTATCTTTCGCCGAATGTGATAAATATCTCTCCTAAAAATCCTTCTTTTAAGTCAGGCCTGTCAAGTTCCATACATTAAGAATGAAACTCACACATTTGCAGGTTTTTCATGCCCTTGTGAAGAAATTCTACAATCTCCCACTGAATGACAGATGACGCAAAGATTTTTCTAAAGCTATTCGGCACTGTAGGGAATCTGTTGAAAGTGTCCATCTTCCTGCTGGTGGCACAAGTCATTCCTTTGCAGAGAATTAAGCTTTATTAAAAGAGAAGTTATGAGAACCTTTGCCACATTAAAGCCCCAAGACTGTCCCTTCTGACAGCAAAGTTGGCAATTTGCCTTGGTTCTTGCAGGCTTTGTGTCTCTTTCAGAGTTTTTCACTGGGGAGAGGTGAGTGACGGCAAAATGGCAAATGTTGCGAGAAGCCTGACAAAGTGTCTTTCAAACATCTTTCAGCGTAACCTTCCTTGGAATCCACCTTGGGGCCCCGTTATGCAATCTTGCCATCAAAAAGAGGCTATGTAGTCACACAGGACAAATGATTGCAAAGGGAATTATCCTGCAGGTTTATCTGGTAAATGGTGTTCAACCTGTTAGCTAAAGCTAGCTGACTTAACCCTTTCTTCTTTTGCTGTTCAGTAGGTTTTCTGTTTGCGCTGTTTTATCCTTTCACCTCAAACTGAAGCTCCTGGGCTGCCACTCAAGCTGAGATGCAGTGAGCTGATAAACTTCATGCAAACCTAAGCTCTGAAATCGAGTTCTTCTGCCTGGATTCCAATGTTGCTACAGGGACTCAAGCCTACTCATTCTTTTTAAGTGATAATGTGAAACTGATGAAGGGTCTAGGCCCGAAACGTCAGCTTTTGTGCTCCTGAGATGCTGCTGGGCCTGCTGTGTTCATCCAGCCTCACATTTTATTATCATTCTTTTTAAGCATTCTTTGTCTGGGCAGCACGGTGGCTCAGTGGTTGGCACTGCTGCCTCACGGACCTGGGTTCAATTCCATCCTCAGGTGACTGTCTGTGCGGAGTTTGCATGTTCTCCCCGTGTCTGAACCAGTTTCTTCTCACAGTGCAAAGATGTGCAGGTTCGGTGGATTGGTCACGCTAAATTGTCCGTAGTATCCAGGGTTAAGAACATAAGAAGCAGGAGTAGGCCATCCAGCCCCTTGAGCCTGCTTGGCCATTCAATAAGATCATGGCTGATCATTTCATGGACATAGCTCCACTTACTTGCTCACTCACCATAATCCTTAATCCCTTTCCTGTTCAAATGTCTATCTTTCCCTTAAAAAACTTTCAACAAGGTCGCCTCAACTGCTTCACTGGGCGGGGAATTCCACAGATTCACACCCCTTTGGGTGAAGAAGTTCCTCCTCAATTCAGTCCTAAATCTGCTCCCCCTTATTTTGAGGCTATGCCCCCTCATTCTAGTTTTGCCTACCAGTGGAAACAACCTCCCTGCTTCTATCTTATCTGATCCCTTCATCGTTTTATGTTTCTCCCTCCCTCGTTCTTCTAAATTCCAATGGGTATAGTCCCAGTCTACTCAATCACTCCTCATAAGCCAACCCTCCCAACTCCGGAATCAACCCAGTGAACCTCCTCTGCACCCCCCCAGTGCTGTACATTCTCTCTCAAGTAAGGAGACCAAAACTGTACACAGTCCTCCTGGTGTGGTCTCAACAGCACCCTGTACAGCTGCAGCATAACCTCCCTGGTTTAAAACTCCAACCCTTGAGCAATGAAGGATAATATTCCATTTGCCTTCTTAACGACCTGCTGCAGCTGCAAACCAACTTCTTGTGATCCATGCACAAGGACACCTGTGCGCATTGTAATTTTTCACCATTTAAATAATAGTCCATTTTGCTGTTATTCCAATAAAATGGATGATCTCACATTTTCCAACTTTGTACTCCATCTGCCAGACTGTTGCCCACTCACTTAACCTATCTCTACCCCTCTGCAGACTTTGTGCAGATGTGCAGGTGGGGTGAATTAGCCATGGTAGATGTGGGGTTACAGGGATAGGGTTGGGGGCTTTGGGTCTGGGTGTGATGCTCTTCAGAGGGTCATTGTGGGCCTGATGGGCTGAATGGCCTCTAGCTGCACTGTAGAGATTCTGATGGTCAACAAACTTTTACTCACTACTGTTGAGGTATGGGGCCAGAAGAATCCTTGCTGTTTAAGCTAGCATGCTATTGGAAGATTAATGATAGAAAACCTGCTAAAATACCCCTGAGTCCCAATAGAAATGATAGCAAGCTACAAGTTCAATACATAATGGATGCACTCTGTGATGCTGAGAACATTCCGGCAAATTTACACAGGGTCATAGAGATATACAGCACAGAAACAGATGCTTTGCTCAAACTCATCCATGCTGACTAGATATCATAAATTAATCTAGTCCCATTTGCCAGCATTTGGCCCACAGCCCTCTAAACCCTTCCTGTTCATGTACCCATTCAAATGCCTGTTAAATGTTGTAATTGTACCAGCCTCCACCACTTCCTCTCGCAGCTCATTCCATACACGCACCACCCTCTGCGTGAAAAAGTTGCTCCTCAGGTCCCTTTTAAATCTTTCCCCTCTCACCTTAAACCTATGCCCCTCTAGTTTTGGACCCCCCTACCCTGGGGAAAAGACCTTGGCTACACACCCCATCCATGCCCCTCATGATTTTATAAACTTTTAGTTTTGGACTCCCCTACCCTGGGGAAGAGACCTTGTTTATTCACCCTAACCATGCTGCTCATGATTTTATAAATTTCTATCAGATCACACCCCAGCCTCCGACACTCCAGGGAAAATAGCCTGAGCCTATTCAGCTTTTCCGTATCGCTCAAATATGTGCCAGTCAGGTCTCTTCTGAGTTAGTGCCCTATGACTGGATACTTTAATTAGCTGTGCAGAGTTCTTCTGTATCCTCTAATTACAGGAATAAATTGAACCAGGTCAAGAATGTTCTGTTTCAAAAATAACACATCATCAGAAATAAACAAGATGAATTTTCAACAGGAATTACTAGCAGATCTTGTGTTACAATAAAAATGCTTCTGATTTTCCCCTACAGGTAAGTGTTGCAGGAACCTATGATGCAAATGTCTTAATGTTCCTGCCCTCTGAGTCTTGCGTTGGCCATCGATGTGTTAGGCTTTCAAATTGCTAAGTAACATAGCTGGCTTCAACTATGTCTTGTTTTCTTAGTCTTTAAAGGGAAGGTTCAGGCTGCAGTACTATTTAGACTTAAAATACCGAACAGTCCTCCAATACTGAGTTACGTGACGCTCATTTATATTTTATCTTTTCATTGAGATGAAAAGGTTTCAAAAGTTGAGTTTTTCATTTGTTTTGTCACTTCACAGCTGGGTCACACACTTAGCTGTCGCTGAAATATACAGAAATTGAAGAGTGCTGGGCATTTTTAAAGCTTCCACCGCCATCCACCAATTGTAGAATGCTCATTAACACCCAAAAGTAGATCCATTGTTTTCAAGGTTGAGGTGCTGTCGAGGTTTCAGGTGAAGCAGAGCAGGTGTCTGTGGAGACATGGCGCCATTCCCAGCTCGCGATTTTCCCTCCAGTCTGGAACAGGCCTGGGGCTGCCCAATATCGCAGGTGATACCAGAGTCTAAACTTTCTCCCCTTGAAAATATCCCCCTAGTTTTGAAATCCTCCACCCGAGGCAAAAGGCACATAACACAAAAACAAAGTCGCTGGAAAAGCATCTGTGGAGGAGAAAACAGAGTTAACGTTTCAGGTCCGGTCAGAACTGAGAAAGGGTCACCGGACCTGAAACGTTAACTCTGTTTTCTCCTCCACAGATGCTGCCAGACCTGCTGAGCTTTTCCAGCAACTTTGTTTTTGTTCCTGATTTACAGCATCCGCAGTTCTTTTGGTTTTTAAAAGGCACATGCCTTTCACCTTACCTATATCCCTCATGATTTTATAAGCCTCTATAAGGTCTTACCTAGCATCAGGGCTGGGCAGCATAAAAGTCAATTGGTCAGCCTAGGCACTGCAAAACAAAATGGAGGCACACCCATGCCAAGTGCCATTTTCTCTTGTTTACATGAAGTGAAAAGGCATTGGCTAAAATCCGACTGGTGTCCTCCTGTTTTACTTCTAAAACTGCAGCCACACTTTGAAAACTATTAAAACTTTGACCTCACTGAAGGCAAGAAATGGAGATGCCGGAACTGGTTTCAATGGTTGTTGCGGTTAATAAAAGGAGATAGTGATCAGGTAACTTCTGGCAAGTGATGATCACCCACAAGCTGTCCCGGACCACACATGTTGATGCGATGGTTAAGAAGGCACAGTTACACCTCTTGTTCCTCAGGAGGGTCAGAAAATTTGGCATGTCTCACCAACTTTTACAGATGCGCCAGAGAAAGCATTCCATCTGGATGCGTCACAGCTTGGTACGGCAACTGCTCTGCCCAGGACCATAAGAAACTACAGAGAGTCGTGAACACAGCCCAGACCATCATACAAACCGACCTTCCATCCATTGACTCCATCTACACTTCACATTGCCTTGGGAAAGGCAGCCAACATCATCAAAAACCCCACCCACCCCGGTTATAATCTCTTCCAACCTCTTCCATCAGGCAGAAGATACTAAAGCTTAAACACACGTACCATCAGGTTCAAGAACAGCTTCTTCCCCGCTGTTGTTAGCTTTCTGAATGGACCTCTCAAATTTCAAATTTAATGTTGATCTCACTCTTTGCGCACCTTCTCTGCAGCCATAACATTGCAGTCCTCGCTCTGTTTTACCACCCTATGGTCTTTGTACGGTATGATCTGCCTTTACTATATGCAATATAAAACTTTTCACTGTACTTAGGTACATGTGACAATAATAAATCAAATCAAATCAAATCAATGATAATGGGAACTGCAGATGCTGGAGAATCCAAGATAATAAAATGTGAGGCTGGATGAACACAGCAGGCCAAGCAGCATCTCAGGAGCACAAAAGCTGACGTTTTGGGCCTAGACCCTTCATCAGAGAGGGGAATGGGGTGAGGGTTCTGGAATAAATAGGGAGAGAGGGGGAGGCGGACCGAAGAGGGAGACAAGAGAGTTGCAGTGGGAGAGTGATTCCCTGAGGTTGGTCCGGAGGGAGGAGGGTAACTTCTTCAGGTTAGGCATCCCTGGAAGAGGCTTCAAATCAAATAATGTTTCCAGGTGGACATTGGGCAAGAGTTAGACTTGCTCAGTCTGAGGAGGAGAAAAGGCTTGACTGTGATACTGACTACAGTTTGCTTTTCTGGGCACTCTATCTCAACCACAATATAATGATCAGTTGGTCAATATGTCAAGTGTGCTAGCTATCCCCTGCTAGCTATACCCTGCTAGCTATACTCAGCATCAGGCAGATCCATTCAAGGAAGCTGAAAATGGAAAAGCAGAAAGCTCGCTTATCGTCTGCTTTGTGGATTACTTTTGAGTTGGAGTCAATATACTTGAAAATGATTCCAATCCGATCGAGTGCAGTTCCAGCTGTGATCTGGGTTAAGGAGCCACCGAGTACAAGAGAGAAGACAAAAGAATTCGTCCTTCACAAGAATGAGATCAATTGGACCAAGAGGCTTTCTTCAGCCAAGCTTAGTTTGTGTTTGAGTAACTTGCAGCAGTCTATTTAAACTAATATTCACTTGCAAGTTTTTATTGCCAATGTTAAAAGACCATTTCTCACTACGCTCAAACCCAAAGTCATCTGATATTCTGTAAAGAGCACATTAAATCCCCCTACCGAAAGTAATGATGAAAATACATTTGCGGTTAATTATTTTATATCTGACATTTACAGCACATAAACAGGCCTGGTCTGTGCTAGCATTTATTGACCACATGAGGTCCTGCCATCTGACTCCATCAATTCTATGATTTTATGATTCTATTTAACTCTATTTGCATATTGTCACAGGCAGAATTTATCGGCTATGGGCAGTACACATGTATGCTTTCTTCCCATCATTTCTTCCCAGTGCTTTCCAACTCTCAGAGTCAAAGTCCAATTCAAAAACGCCTGCAAGTGAATTGTGAGTTTGAAAATAAAGGCGGCTATTTATTATCGTACTCTGACCCAAATTTTGAAACTTCACTCACAAATTTCACACACACACAGACACACACACACACACACACACACACACACACACACACTGTCTCTCTCTCACACCACACACACACACTCTGTCTTTGTCTCTCATACACACACACTCTCTCATGCACACACACACACAGACACACTGTCTTTCTCTCTCATACACACTCTGTCTCTCTCTCACACACACACACACACACACACACACACACACACACACACACACAGTCTCTCTCTCACACCACACACACACACACTCTGTCTTTGTCTCTCATACACACACACTCTCTCATACACACACACACACAGACACACTGTCTTTCTCTCTCATACACTCTCTCTCCCTCTCTCTCACACACACACGCCACACACACACTCTCTCTTTCACACACACACTCTCTCACAGACACACTCTCTCTCATATACCCACACTCTCTCACACACACACACGCACGCGCACATACACACACACACATGTAAAAAGGTTACAGTTTAGAATTACATTAGGGTTGTTGTTTTTGAGGAGGAGGTGATGTTTTGAAGTGAATGTCTGGTGAGGGAAAGGATTCTCAGTAGGCTGTGAGGTTTCTTGCAGTTGAATTTCCAGGCAGTTGGGTCTCAAGTGAGGTCAAAATTATGGAGTCATAGGATGATAGAGTTGTGTAGCACAAAACAGGCCCTTCGGTCCAACTCATCCAACCCATGATCCTACTTGGATCAAACTACCCTGCATACCCTACATTTTACTATCCTCCATGTGCCTATCCAGGAGTCACTTAAAAGTCTCTAAAGTATCTGACTCCACTACCACTGCCGGCAGTGCATTCCACACACCCACCACTCTCTGTGTGAAGAACCTACCCCTGACATCTCCCCTATACCTTCCTCCAATCACCTTAAAATTATGCCCCCTCATAATAGTCATTTCCGCCCCGGGAAAAAGTCTCTGAGTAAACACTGGCCAGGACAGTGCACTCATGGGCTTGGTGTATGCAGTAGCAACTGCTTGCATTTATATAGCAACTTTAACATCACAAACCATCCCCCGGCACTTCACAGAGACAATTTTCAGGCATAATTTGATACCAAGCCATGTACGGAGATACTGGGACATCGAAGTTCAATTACAAGTGGTGTCGTAAACGAGCAGACAGATGTCGAGAGGTGGAGGTTTCAGAGCTTTGGGTTGCAAGGTGGCTCAGTGGCTAGCACTGCTGCCTCACAGCGCCAGCGAGCTGGGTTCGATCCCGCCCTCGGGTGACTGTCTGTGTGGAGTTTTCACGTTCTCCCTGTGTCTGCGTGGGTTTCCTCCCTCAGTCCAAAGATGTGCAGGTTAGGTGGATAAATTACCCACGGTGTCAAGGGATGTGTAGACTAGGTGGGTTAGCCATGGAAAATGCAGAGATGGGGTGGGATGGCCTTCGGAGGGTTGGTGTAGACTCAATGGGCTGAATAGCCTTCTTTCACACTGTAGGGAGAGCTTTAAGAAGCCAGAATTGGAGAGATTATACAAAGGAGGTTACCGAGATGGAGAGAGAGATGACAGGGCCATGGGAGAACTTGAGAATTTTAAAATGAAGGCATTAACAGTAGTCACGAGGTGATTCTGTGGATTCGCTCACTGTTCATTTACTCCTTAGACTTGCACAATGCGTCTAAAGGCTCCTTGTCTGTTGCTAGCAAAGGCCTGATGCTTGTTTCTATTTGTTCATGAGATAAGGGTATCCCTGGCGAGGCAGCATTTATTGCCCATCCCTAATTGCCCAGAGGGCAGTTAAGAGCCAACCACATTGCTGTGGATCTGGAGTCACATGTAGGTCAGACCAGGTAAAAATGGCAAATTACCTACCTTAAAGGGCATTAGTGAACCAGATGGGTTTTTACAACAGTTGAAATGTAGTCACTTTTTATTCCAGATTTCTTCTTTTAATTATATTTTAATTTCTCCATTTGCCATGGAGGGGTCCCCAGAACATTGACCTTGGGCTCTGAAGAAGTTGTATCAGACTCAAAATGTTAACTCTGTTTTCCTCTCTTCATAGGGGCTGCCAGACCTGTTGAGTTTCTCCAATGTTAGTGTGTGCTTGTTTCAGATTTTCAGCATCTGCAGGATTTTGCTCTATTCCAAGGGCTTCTGGTGCTAACAGAGGGAGTTTTATTCTGCAGGGCCTAATCCAAGAGGGCTTATTGTAAGGACAGGGTGGTGGTTGTGGGAAAACATCCCGTTTCCCATCCCTGACCTTGATTATCCAAATTTCAGAGGCGTGGGGAGGGGTGCAGAGTAAATGACACATCAATGCAATAAAGATGAAAATATTGTGGTAAGGTCCGCTGTGTTAAAGTTGAACAAAGAACAACAGGTCTGGCAGCATCTATGGCAAGAAATCAGAGTTAACGTTGCAGGTCCAGTGATCCTTCCTCAGAACTCTGCATGGGTCTGAAGTCACATGTAGGCCAGACCAGGTTAGGATGGCAGTTTCCTTCCCTAAAGGACATTAGTGAACCAGATAGGTTTTTTCCATGACAATTGACAATGGTCATCATGGGACTCTTAATTACAGTTTTTTAAATTGAATTCAAATTGTAGGATTTGAACCTGGGTCCCCAGAACATTATCTGGGCCTCTGGATTAGCAGCCCAGCGATAATACCACGAGGCCACTGCCTCCCCAGTTAGGAGCTGATAGGAAGGGCATTTTGCCCTCAGCAGAAAGGGCATTTAACAGGCTCCATCCCCGCCTCTTTAATTTGTCTGTCTCCTCTCCACCTATTTTCTCCTCTATCCATCTTCGATCCGCCTCCCCCTCTCTCCCTATTTATTTCAGAGCCCTCTGCCCCTCCCCCTTTTCTGATGAAGGGTCTAGGCCCGAAGCATCAGCTTTTGTGCTCCTAAGATGCTGCTTGGCCTGCTGTGTTCATCCAGCTCCACACTTTGGTTTCCTTGCCTTTCAGAAAAAAATGGTAATTTCAATTCAGACTATTTCGCTTGTTCCACATTGTTTTGCAGAACTTGGCTCAAACTGTGCTCAGGTGATTGCTGCAGCCATCTGAGGTCCATTTTTGAAATCATTTTTCATCCCGAAGATCTTGGGTATTAAAATCAGACTGTGGAAGTTGAAAACTGATAGTCCATGTCTCACCCACACTATTGGCTTTCATTTCCTGGCTCAGGACCAGCACAAATTCATGGTGTGAATTCTCTCCAGCCAATGAAAGTTAGCCACTGACCCAGAGAGAAACGCTAGTAGTCCAGTGAGAGATATCAGTGATCCAATATGAAATGCCAGTGAGCGAGAGAAATATACCAATGATTCAGTGAGATGGCATTGACCCAGCAGGAAATTCCAGTGGCCCAGAGGAAAATGCCAGTGGTCCAGTGAAAAATGCCTGTGAGTTTTGAGAAGATTTGTAGCTCAGGTTGAGGTTCTGGATGTAAGTTTGCTCGCTGAGCTGGAAGGTTTGTTTTCAGACGTTTTGTCACCATTCTAGGTAACATCATCAGTGAGCCTCCGGTGAAGCGCTGGTGTTATGTCCCACTTTCTACCCAAACAGATAAATAGAAAGCGGGACATAACACCAGCGCTTCGTTGGAGGCTCACTGATGATGTTACCTAGAATGGTGACGAAACGTCTGAAAACGAACCTTCCAGCTCAGCGAGCAAACTCACATCCAGAAATGCCAGTGGTCCAATGAGAAAGCCCAATGGTCCTGGAGTGTGGCAGTTGACCTAGAGCTTGAAAAGCCTTTATTTAACCATTAACCTTCCTTGGGTGAGACGCAGGTACATGCTGGAAGTTCAAACGGAGGGAAGCGTTATTACCAGGACCCTCTCCATCCATCTGGAATTTTGCTGGGAGGGTTTGTGAAGGTGATGGGGGTGGGGGTGGACTGACTGAAGTCAATCACTAGCCCATCCTCTCTGTACCACCTTCCCCTCCCCCACCATTAGCATTTAGTGGGATGAAGGATTATACAGTTGTGGTTCCAACATGGGCTGGAGCAGGAAACTGGGGCAGTGGAGTCGCAATAGGCCTCGCTGCCCATTTTTCTCCCCTTTCTGGCCAAGAGCGACACAGGCAAATTCACCTGGCCACATCTGAAGAATGGTGCATAGAAGAGGCAAAGCAGCTGCTTAAGACAGTTAGCGATAATGGGAACTGCAGATGCTGGAGAATCCAAGATAATAAAATGTGAGGCTGGATGAACACAGCAGGCCAAGCAGCATCTCAGGAGCACAAAAGCTGACGTTTCGGGCCTAGATCCTTCATCAGAGAGGGGGATGGGGGGAGGGAACTGGAATAAATAGGGAGAGAGGGGGAGGCGGACCGAAGATGGAGAGTAAAGAAGATAGGTGGAGAGAGTGTAGGTGGGGAGGTAGGGAGGGGATAGGTCAGTCCAGGGAAGACGGACAGGTCAAGGAGGTGGGATGAGGTTAGTAGGTAGTGGGGGGTGCGGCTAGGGGTGGGAGGAAGGGATGGGTGAGAGGAAGAACAGGTTAGGGAGGCAGAGACAGGTTGGACTGGTTTTGGGATGCAGTGGGTGGAGGGACTCCCACAGCTACCTAGAATACACCTCCTCCCACCCACCCTCCTGCAAAAATTCCATCCCCTATTCCCAATTCCTCCGCCTCCGCCGCATCTGCTCCCACGATAAGACATTCCACTTCCTCACATCCCAGATGTACAAGTACTTCAAGGACCGCAACTTTCCCCCCACAGTGATCGAGAATGCCCTTGACCGCGTCTCCCGCATTTCCTGCAACAAATCCCTCACACCCCGCCCCCGCCACAACCGCCCAAAGAGGATCCCCCTCGTTCTCACACACCACCCCACCAACCTCCGGATACAACGCATCATCCTCCGACACTTCCGCCATCTACAATCCGACCCCACCACCCGAGACATTTTTCCATCCCCACCCCTGTCTGCTTTCCGGAGAGACCACTCTCTCCGTGACTCCCTTGTTTGCTCCACACTGCCCTCCAACCCCACCACACCCGGCACCTTCCCCTGCAACCGCAGGAAATGCTACACTTGCCCCCACACCTCCTCCCTCACCCCTATCCCAGGCCCCAAGGTGACATTCCACATTAAACAGAGGTTCACCTGCACATCTGCCAATGTGGTATACTGCATCCACTGTACCCGGTGTGGCTTCCTCTACATTGGGGAAACCAAGCGGAGGCTTGGAGACCGCTTTGCAGAACACCTCTGCTCAGTTCGCAACAAACAACTGCACCTCCCAGTCGCAAACCATTTTAACTCCCCCTCCCATTCTCTTGATGACATGTCCATCATGGGCCTCCTGCAGTGCCACAATGATGCCACCCGAAGGTTGCAGGAACAGCAACTCATATTCCGCCTGGGAACCCTGCAGCCTAATGGTATCAATGTGGACTTCACCAGTTTCATAATCTCCCCTTCCCCAACTGCATCCCTAAACCAGCCCAGTTCGTCCCCTCCCCCCACTGCACCACACAACCAGCCCAGCTCTCCCCCTCCACCCACTGCATCCCAAAACCAGTCCAACATGTCTCTGCCTCCCTAACCTGTTCTTCCTCTCACCCATCCCTTCCTCCCACCCCAAGCCGCACCCCCATCTACCTACTAACCTCATCCCACCTCCTTGACCTGTCCGTCTTCCCTGGACTGACCTATTCCCTCCCTACCTCCCCACCTATATTCTCTCCACCTATCTTCTTTTCTCTCCATCTTCGGTCTGCCTCCCCCTCTCTCCCTATTTATTCCAGAACCCTCACCCCATCCCCCTCTCTGATGAAGGGCCTAGGCCCGAAACGTCAGCTTTTGTGGTCCTGAGATGCTGCTCGGCCTGCTGTGTTCATCCAGCCTCACATTTTATTATATTGCTTAAGACAGTTAATTATGTTTTAGCTGGTGGCTACCAGAAAAAAATGCAGAATACAAAGGAACCTATACATATGCATGTATCTCCAGGCACCAATGTTTTATTTCCTCTCCCAGTATTTCCCAAGACCCAACCATGCTCAGCACTCTTTCACATAAAGGTAAAAGATCCAAGGCAATTTTTCAAAAGTTTTCTTTCTCGAAGTTGAACAGAGACATTGAGAG
Source organism: Stegostoma tigrinum (assembly GCF_030684315.1). Lineage (NCBI taxonomy): Eukaryota > Metazoa > Chordata > Chondrichthyes > Orectolobiformes > Stegostomatidae > Stegostoma > Stegostoma tigrinum. The sequence goes on along the minus strand of NC_081404.1, from coordinate 14,614,847 downwards.
CGAAAATCAGCAATGAGAGATACAGAAGAAGCAAGAGGCAAGGTGGAAAGAGCGCAAATAGGAAAGAACAGAACCCTCACAGTGTGGAAACAGGCCATTTGGCCCAACAGGTCCACACTGGGCCTCCAAAGAGCATCACGCACAGACCCATCCCCCTCCCCTCACTCTCCATTGCCCATGACTAACACACCTCTTCACACTACAGAGTAATTTAGCACAGCCAATCCACTGAGCATGCACATATTCAGACGTGGGAGGAAACCAGAGCACCCAGAGGAAACCCACAGGGAGAACGTGCAAACTCCACACAGACAGTCACCCAACAATGGGATTGAGCCCAGGTCCCTAACACTGTGAGGTAGCAGTGCTAACCACTCAGCCACCACACCGAAACCTCTGCTGAGAGGGGGAAGAGACTTCAGTTCCTGCCATTTTCTTCCTTTTGGCTACTTCGATCTGTTAAGAACAGAAACAAAGTTAGGAAGTGCTACGAGGCAGCCATCAGCATAGAATCCCCAATAATCTTCTCAAAGCCAGGTTTTCTGGCTGAATAGGAGGCCGTAAACTCCATCTCTCATCATCTTTAAAGCTTTGCTTGGCTTTCTCTAAGGTAATTTGACTTCTGCATAGCAGCAGGTAGATCACAATACAATCAATTTCTGACCTCATTTACCCAAGAAACCGCTTTCGATCTAAAATGTGTCCGAAAAGTTCCATATCTTCCAATTCTTCATAAAGCCCTTAAAACTAACTAAGTATTCCCAATGGATTGAGCGAAGAAGGGATAGCGAGTGCGAGTGAGACAGGGAGAGAGCAAGACAGGGCAAGTAAAAGAGACACAGGATGAACAGACACAGTGAGAGAGAGAAAGAGTAAGCCAGAGGGAGGGAGGGAGCACGAGGAATTGCGGGCTGACAAGTGACTCCAGAGAGAGAAGGTGAATGGGACAGAGATAGGGAGGGAGACAGAGACTGTGTGCCAGACAGTATGACAGATAGTGAGAGACAGAGAGAGCACCAGCGAATTATATTTTACTGTTAGCCTGCTTTTGGTTATGAATTGTCACTCTTGAAATGAGAAAGAAAATGGTAACTTAAACAAGAAGCCTAGGTTCTAACTGCCAGCACCAATACAGCTGATTCAAAATGTCACCATCTGGCTACCCCGATGCACATTGTATGGTACAATCTGCCCGTACACCACACAAAACAGCACTTTCCACTCTGTCTCAGGACAGCAATAAAATCAATCAATCAGAAACTAGACTGATCTCCTCATGCTCGATCACCATAGGTGGGCTGGGGACCATTTCACAGACCTTTGTGCTTTTTTCACCATCTCTTACTGTAACTGTAGACCTGGGCTGCACAGAGGGTGGTCTTTTAGTCCAGTGTGCCTGTGTCAGCTCTTTGAGGGAATGATCACAACGTAATCTCACTGCATTGTTGATGGCAACCATGCATCTCCCTCTTAGAGTCAAAGAGTTGTACATGGAAACACTTCTTCAAAGGTCTGTTTTTTTTGTGAAACACGCCCACAGTCTTTGTCTCAGTCACTTCAAATGGCAAAGCATTCCATGCTTCCCAGCGACTAAACAGTATGGTGGCTCAGTGGTTAGCACGGCTGCCTCACTGCACCAGGGACCCAGGTTTGAGTCTGGATAACTGTCTGTTTGGAGCTTGCACATTCTCTCTGTGTCTTTGTGGGTTTTGTCCCACAGAGACGTACAGGTTAGGGAGGATTGGCTGTGCTAAATTGCTTCATAGTATCCAGGGATGGGTAGGCTAGGTCGGATTAGCCATGGGAAATGCAGGATTACAGGGAGCTGGACTGGGTGGGATGCTCTTTGGAGGGTCAGTGTGGACTCAATGGGCTGAACGGTCTGCTTCAGCATTGTGGCAATTCTGTGAAGGTGGTTAAATACAGTGGTTCAGTTGACTGGGTGTGGATCTTGGTCATCAGTGCAGAATTCAGCTGCTGCCTAACAAGGGTGGCCAACCAGTGAATGGTATGGATTCCAGGCAGTAAAGAAATAAATCCACCAGGGGGCTCCCATTCCTTACTGACAGACAGTGGCCTGTGCTGGATCCCATGGACCAAAAACCCTTCCCTCCTCAGCTGTCTGGCCTCATTTAGTTTAGAGAAGGCACCCACGGAAGTGTACCTCAACAAGCTTCAGCAGAACAGGGGAGAAGACCAATAAGATTATAACGGAAATCTTTCGGGAGAGTGGGAATGAGGAGCCCGCAGTGATAATGGGGGGAAATCCAATGGGAAAGGGATGGTTTTATATTCCCTTACACACCTTTACCAGGCTCACAAAAGGGCTAATGAATGGATGTAGGCTCTGTTTATTTGAAGGCCTGGTAAAGGATCATTCATCATTGAAGCTCACAAGAACCATAGCAGGAGAATGCAGCTAACACTCCATTACAACCTAAGTTGCGAGCTGGACATGACCTTTTTAGTCACCTTCCAAAAGATTCTTCACTAAACCGGAAAGTTCCAAGCTTGTTTTATCATTACCTGAGCCTTCAATACAGAGAGCTGACCCTCAAACTGTCCCAACATCTCTGTGGGATTGACGAGGAGCTGACATTGACCGCACAGAGTCTCTGCTACAAAACGGACTCACCCAGCCTGCTCCGAGACCCCTCAGTGACATTGCCCCTTTCAATGCTGCAAGGGTTTTACCTTCCATCTCTCCTTGGCAAAGACTTGGAGAGAAAACAGCTCGCCTCAGCGTACAGACTACAGATTCGAGTGTGGTCACGGCTCAGGGAGAAATCAATCTCAGACTCCAATTAAACCGCTAATTAAACAACTTCAGTCAAGACCACACAGAAGGATGTGGTCTATACATCCTGGATCCCTTCACTGCTGCCTCAGATGTGGAAACCATAATTAACAGCACAGCACACTTCTCTCCTGGGTGTGCTGCCAGCATCCTGTGTACTGTTTATTGCAAGGTGATGCAAAAAACAAAGGCTCCCTTTCTTGACTTGAATGAAAGCCAGCACTTGTATTGATGAAAGTGCAGCTCACAGGTTGTATACTTCTCGCTCAAAGTTCCATATCGCATCCCATATTTAGGTAAGTGTTTCTTGAAAGTTTTAGGATTGTACCTTGGGATGCTGAAAATTCGACTTTTTCAGACGTGCGTTTTATATCGGTGTTGCTGCCATAGAATCCCTGCTGCGTGGAAGCAGGCCATTTGGCCCATTAAGTCCATGCTGATCCTCTAAAGAGCATCCCACCCTGATCCACCTCTCAACACTATTCCTGTAACCCTGCATTTCCCACAGCTAGTCCCCTCAGCCTGCACATCCCTGGATATTATGGGGCGATTTAGCACGTCCAATTCACACTAACATGCACATCCTTGGACTGTGGGAGAAAACTGCAGCACCTGGAGCAAACCCACACAGACACGGGGAGAATGTGCAAACTCCACACAGACAGTCACCCAAGGCTGGAATCGAACCTGCGTCCCTGGCACTGAGGCAGCCACTGAACCAATGTGCCAACATTGTGAGGCAGCAGGAGTAACAGAGTGTATGCCTTGAGGCAGGGTTGTGGTTGAGGGCCATTAAATTCATTCATACCAAGAGCATTGGGAACATCATGGAGCTGATTGACAGCAATAACACGGCAATTTAAAAGATTTAGAGGACAGAGCCTGACAGATGAAGATAGAAAAATTCCAACACAGCGATAAGCTTAGGAGATCCATAATTCAAACTGCAGATTTGGTGAGAAAATATATTCAGGTCGCAGCCACTGAGGCTTGTTTGAATAATTGTGGAAAGGGGTGTGCGTTGTGTGAAATGTGGTAAATCATCCATTTTGGCTGTGAACATGCTGGACAACTTCATCTAAGCCGCAGAAGGTACTAGATACTGCAGGGCAGCACGGTGGCTCAGGGGTTAGCACTGCTGCCTCACAGCTTCAGGGGCCCAGGTTCGATTCTCAGCCTCAGGCAACCATCTGTGTGCAGTTTGCATGTTCTCCCCGTGTCTGCATGGGTAACCTCCCACAGTCCAAAGATGTGCAGGTTATGTGGATTGGCCATGCTAAATTGCACATAGGGATGTGTAGTTTAGGAGGGTTATAGGGGGATGGGCCTGGGTGGGATGCTGTGAGGTTCAGTGTGGACTTGTTGGGTCAAACAGCCTGTTTCCACATTGTAGGGATTCTATGAAGGTGGGAAAACCTCCAAACTGGCCAAAAGAGGGAAACCATTAAAAAAGAAATTGGGAACATTTCCCTTGCCAGCATGACAGGAATCCAGTACATTCAGAAGAATTTCAGCCTTAACAGAAGTAAACCATTGTCACAAGACTGAATTGGAAACTGTATTGGAAGAAAATAATGTAGTGTAGAGTTCAAAAGCTCATCAAGATTTTACAGTGAGCACATTGTAAAACACAATTGAGCTACTGCAAGATGAAGCAGCATGGAGATACTGCTGATTTAAAAAAATATGAGAGAGCAATAAAAATAAATATGGAGGAGGTGGTGGCATCATGGTCACATTACCGCACGACTAAACAGGCTAATGCACTCAGGAATAATGGGAACTGCAGATGCTGGAGAATCCAAGATAATAAAATGTGAGGCTGGATGAACACAGCAGGCCAAGCAGCATCTCAGGACCACAAAAGCTGATGTTTCGGGCCTAGACCCTTCATCAGAGAGGGGGATGGGGTGAGGGAACTGGAATAAATAGGGAGAGAGGGGGAGGCGGACCGAAGATGGAGAGAAAAGAAGATAGGTGGAGAGAGTATAGGTGGGGAGGTAGGGAAGGGATAGGTCAGTCCAGGGAAGACGGACAGGTCAAGGAGGTGGGATGAGGTTAGTAGGTAGATGGGGGTGCGGCTTGGGGTGGGAGGAAGGGATGGGTGAGAGGAAGAACAGGTTAGGGAGGCAGAGACAGGTTGGACTGGTTTTGGGATGCAGTGGGTGGGGGGGAAGAGCTGGGCTGGTTGTGTGGTGCAGTGGGGGGAGGGGACGAACTGGGCTGGTTTAGGGATGTAGTAGGGGAAGGGGTGATTTTGAAACTGGTGAAGTCCACATTGATACCATATGGCTGCAGGGTTCCCAGGCGGAATATGAGTTGCTGTTCCTGCAACCTTCGGGTGGCATCATTGTGGCACTGCAGGAGGCCCATGATGGACATGTCATCTAGAGAATGGGAGGGGGAGTGGAAATGGTTTGCGACTGGGAGGTGCAGTTGTTTGTTGCGAACTGAGCAGAGGTGTTCTGCAAAGCCGTCAGGACTTCTTTCTTCTTCATTTGTGGGACAAGGGCATTGCTGGTTGGCCAGCAATTATTGCCTGTTCCCAGTTCCCTTGAGAAGGCGGTGGTGAGCTGCAGTGTAGACCCACAATGCCCTTAGGGAAGGAATTCCCAGGATTGTGACCCAGCAACACCAAAGGAACGGTGATATATTTCCAAGTCAGGATGGTGAGTGGTTTGGAAGGGAACTTGCAGGTGGTGTTGTATCCCATGCATCTGCTGCCCTTGTCCTTCCAGACAGAAATTGTCATGGGTGTGGAAGGTGCTGTCTGAGGCTCTTTGGTGAATTTCTGCAGTGCATCTTGTAGATAGTGCACACTGCTGCTACTGAGCGTCGGTGGTGGAGGGAGTGGATGTTTGTGGATGTGGTGCCAATCAAGTGGCTACTTTGTCCTGGATGGTGTCGAGCTTCTTGAGTGTTGTTGGAGCTGCCCCCATCCAGGCAAGTGGGGAGTATCCCATCGCACTCCTGACTTGTGCCTTGTAGATGGTGGGACAGGCTTTGGGGAGTCGGGGGTGAGTTACTTGCCACAGTATTCCTAGCCTCTAATCTGCTCTTTTAGTCACTTGTTTATGTAGTGAGTCCAGTTGAGTTTCTGGTCAATGATAACCCCCAGGATGTTGATAGTGGGGGATTCAATGATGGTACCACCACTGAATGTCAAGGGACGGTGGTTAGATTGTCTCTTACTGGAGATGGTCATAGCCTGGCATTTGTGAGGCACGAGTGTTACTGGCCAATTGTCAGCCCAAGCCTGGATATTGTCCAGACCTTGCTGCATCTGAATGGACTGCTTTAATATCTGAGGGGTTGCAAATGGTGAACATTGTGCAATTATCAGTGAACATCCTGACTTCTAACCTTATGATGGAGGGAAGGTCATTGATGAAGCAGCTGAAGATGGTTGGTCCTCGGACACTGCCCTGAGGAATTCCTGCAGAGATGCCCTGGAGCTGAGATGACTGACCTCCTTCACCAATGCCATCTTCCTATGTGCCAAGTATGACTCCAACCAGCAGAGATTTTCCCCCAATACCCACTGACTCTGGTTTTGTCAGGGGGCTCTTTAATGCCACACTGATTTGAATGCAGCCTTGATATCAAGGGCTGTCACTCTCACCTCACCTCTGGAATTCAGCTCTTTTGTCCATGTTTGAGCCAAGGCTGTAATGAGATTAGGAGCTGAGTGGCCCTGGCAGGACCTAAACTGGGTGTCGCTGAGCAGGTTATTGCTGAGCAGGTCCTGCTTGATAGCACTGTTACTGACACCTTCCATCACTTTACTGATGATCGAGAGGAGTCTGATGGAGCAATAATTGGTCAGGTTGGATCTGTCCTGCCTTTTGTTTAAGGGCATACCTGGGCAATTTTCTATGTTTTTGGATGGAAATCAATGTTGTAACTGTACTGGACAGCTTGATGTCAGAACATAGGTTCAGAAACTCTCTCTGGCAGCTGAGGGAGTTTAAATTCACTTGATATATTTGGAATTGGTGTTAACGGTCATTACTGAAGCTATCATTGACTTTGTCAAAACCTGATGTGTTTGCAATTTTATTTGGGGTAAGGAAATCTGCTGCCCCGACCTGGCCTTACCTATGGGTGACACCAGATTCACAGCAAGATGATTACCTCTGAAATAGTGATGCCAGTTATCCAGCGCAAATGCAGTCATGGATGGCAGCGACTCCCACATCCCACAGATGGCAGAAATCCAGGGAGATCCCAGCAGTGGTCAGTACATCCTTCTGTGGTGAGTGGGAGGATATTAGGAGTGGGGCTTGGCACATTGGTACTGAGGGAAGATTGGGAGGCTAGCATCCGAAAACTCACCAAAGCTGACTGAGCGACACCCTCCATCAAGCTCCCCAAAACTGACATTCAGTCAGAGAGATGTACAGCACGGAAACAGACCCTTCAGTCCAAAAACTCTGTGCCAACCTGACCTAGTCCCAGTTGCCAGCATTTGGCCCACATCCCTCTAAACCCTTCCTATTCATGTCCCCATCCAGATGCCTTTTAAATGTTGTAATTGTACCCACCTCCACCACTTCCTCTGGCAGCTCATTCCATGCACACACCACCCTCTGTGTGAAAAAGTTACCCCTTATGTCCCTTTTAAATCTTTCCCCCCCTCACCTTAAACTTATGTCCCTCTAGTTTTGGACTCCCCTACCCTGGGGAAAAAGCCTTGACTATTCCACCCTATCCATGCCCCTCATGATTTTATGAACCTCTATAAGGTCATCCCTCAGCCTCCAACACTCCAGGGAAAATAGCCCCAGTCTATTCAGCCTCACCCTATAGCTCAAACCCTCCAACCCTGGCAACATCCTTGTAAATTTCTTCTGCACCCTCTCAAGCTTCACAACATCCTTCCTACAGTAGGGAGACCAGAACTGTACGCAGCATTCCAAAAATGGCCCCATCGATGTCCTGTAGAGCTGCAACATGACCTCCCAAATCCAGAAATCAGCGTTCTGACCAGTGAAGGCAAGCATGCCAAATGCCTTCTTCATCGCCTTGTCTACTGCACTTTCAAGGAACTATACACCTGTACCCCAAGGTCTCTTTTGTTTGTCAACACTCACCAGGGCCCTACCATTAACTCTATAAGTCCTGGCCTGGTTTGCCTTACCAAGTCGACTTCTGGTAAGACTCAGCCACTTGTTCTCGGAGTTGTAGACAGCAATATCGAGGTAATTTCTTCAGTATCAAAGCAAATATTAAAGGTGACATACAGTCAATAGTTCGGAGATGAGTCTACACATACTGACTGCAAAAATGATAACATGAATGAGCTGCAGTTCACTGTTCTTTGTAGAGGCAACCTCTCAGAGCCACATTGAATTAAAACGTTAAGCACACACAAAATCTTGTTCGGGAAGAGACAGGGTAAACAAGGCAAGAACCGGCTCACTAAGTCATGCGGATCAGACGAGGCAGCCATTAAATTAGAGGCAAATGGAGTAGGTTGAGGTAAATTAAAAGAGTAGAGAAAGCCGGTACAGGCAGCTAAAAGCACAGTGCCCCTCCAATTTTTAAATTAACGCCTTTAAGAGTCTCATTATACTGTTGTGGAAATATTGAGACAAGCTGTTTGTAGAAGAGCCAGGGCTAACCTGGCCTGGAACATTAGCTTCAAGCTAACAGATGAGCCATCAGGAAAGTGGATGCTGCAGCCAAAATAAGGGCCTGGATTTTCCTCAGAAGCTTTTTTTTTCCTGAAGAAGGGTCCAGGCCCGAAACGTCAGCTTTCCTGCTCCTCTGATGCTGCTTGGCCTGCGGTGTTCATCCAGCTCTGCACTTTGTTATCTCAGCTTCCCCACCTTGCTGCGGGGGACAGGATTTTCCAGCGCACGTCTGGAATCATAATGCGAGCAGTTCCAAGGAAATTTCCAGCCAATTGGATTTTCACACAGATCCTCTCAATTATGGCCCTGCTGTCAAATTGATTCCATTCCTGATGGCAAGGGAACAATGGAGGAGTCAAGGGACTTGAGCAGCATAAACACAAATTTCTAAACGCTGGCGCACGGAGTACAAAAAAAATTGAAAAGGCAAAAGGCAAAAAATGTCAGCTTCTGTCTCGAGCAGGTTGAGGAGGAAACAATGGGCAGATTTGGCCCACAGTTGGGGCCAGAGGCAGGATGGGTGAGAGAGAGGAGGGGCTTTGGTGCCAGTGCTGATTGGCCAATTAAAATCAACTGAATGGCCTTAATGAGCCACTCACAGTGGCTGGCTGGAACTTTCAAATCAATCTCTGGGGCCTCTGAGGCGTCAGAAACAAGGCCCGAAGCAGCAACTCCAAGCAGGCTTTGAGGCCTACGCTTACCCACACGGCAACAGCCCTGCAAGATTTCCACTCAAAGCACTGTGTTCAATTTTGGGTTTGATAGCTGAGGAAAGATCTATTTAGCAGTACAGCGCAGATTCCCCAGCGCATTTATAAAGGCGAGTCCAGGTTGTGGAAAGAGAACAAAATGTGGAGCTGGATGAACACAGCAGGCCAAGCAGCATCTTAGGAGCACAAAAGCTGACGTCCTATTCATGTACTTATCCAAATGTCTTTTAAATGTTGTAACTGTACCCACATCCACCACTTCCTCTGGAAGTTCATTCCATACGTGAAACACCCTCTGTGTAAAACATTTGCTCCTCGTGTCTTTTTTAAATCTCTCTCCTCCCATCTTAAAGATATGGTGCCTCACCTTGAAACCCCCCATCCTAGAGAGAAGACAACGACCAATAACCCTATCTATACTCCCCATTACTTTATGAACTTCTATCAGGCCGCCTCTCAACCTCCTACGCTCCAGTGAAAAAAGTCCCAGCCTATTCAGCCTTACTTTATAACTCAAACCTTCTATTCCAGCAACATCCTGGTAAATTACTGCAGATGCTACAAATCAGGAACAAAAACAGAAGTCGCTGGAAAAGCTCAGCAGGTCTGGCAGCATCTGTGATGGAAAAATCAGTTAACGTTTTGGGCCTGGTGACCCTTCTTGGAACGTTAACTCTGATTTTTCTTTTCTTCACAGATGCTGCCAGACCTGCTGAACTTTTCCACAACTTCTGTTCTTGTAACATCCTGGTAAATCTCTCCTGAACCCTCTCCAGCTTAATAATATCCTTCCTGTAACTGGGCAACCAGAACTGGACACAGTATTCCAGAAGAGGCCTCACCAATGTCCTGTATAACCTCAACATGACGTCCCAACTCCCATACTCAAAGATCTGAGCATCCTTGTTTATGATGTCAAGTGCAATGATGCTCCTCAAATAGGTAAACTACTTGAGGGCTTTCAGCTCAGTTTCCTTGAATGATAACATTTGGGGGCAGATGTTCTCCTGGTGGGATTGACTGATACAGGACTTTAGTTTCCTTTATTTTGGTTTTGTTACAGCCAGGTGCAGAGGAATTAATCTGTTCACTGCTATTTTTAACCTCTCGCTTGGCTGTAAAAAAGATTTAACGTATTTTTAGCACGCAACTATGTCACACTTCACTTAAAATGTAGTTCATAAGTTTTTTTTAAAAAAAGAAATGAGCCATTTACAAGGTTTTCCTGAGTGAAAGGAAGACCTATTTTATGATTTAGTAGCCCTGAGAAAAATAACAAGTTGTGACATCAAACATGCACAAATGCAGGTATAAAGTTAATAAAAAGGGGTCAGTGTCTTTTCCTTGATAGAATGAATAGCACAAATCAGGCCAACATGACAAAGTGTGGAGCTGGATGAACACAGCAGGCCCAGCAGCATCTCAGGGGCACAAAAGCTGACATTTCCGGCCTAGACCCTTCATCAGAGAGCCCCTCTCTGCCAGAGAGAGCTCTCTGATGAAGGGTCTAGGTCCGAAACGTCATCTTTTGTGCTTCTGAGATGCTGCTTGGCCTGCTGTGTTCATCCAGCTCCACACTTTGTTATCTTGGATTCTCCAGCATCTGCAGTTCCCATTATCTCTGATACAAATCAGGCCATTTGGCCCAACTAGTTTGTGCTGGTGTTTATGCTTTACATGTGTTTCCGTCCATTCCATAACTTGTATCACATTTCTTTGTGATTTTTTGTTCATTAATTTTTGGGATGTAGGTATCACTGGGCCAGCATTTATTGCCCCGTCCCTAGTTGCCCCCTTGAGAAGGCGTGGCTGAGCTGCCTTCTTGAACCACTGCAGTCCATGTGCTGTAGGTTATCTCACAATGCCATTAGGGAGGGAGTTTGAGGATTCTGACCCAGTGACAGTGAAGGAGCAGTGATATATTTCCAAGTCAGGATGGTGAGTGGAGGGGAATTTACAGGGCGTGGTGTTCCCATGTAACTGCTGCCCATGTCCTTCTAGATGGAAGTGGTTGTGGGTTTGGAAGGTGCTGTCTGAGGATCTTTGGTGAATTTCTGTCATGTATCTTGAAGATGGTACACACTGTTGCTACTGAGTGTCGGTGGTGGAGGGAGTGGATACTTGTGGATGAGGTGTCAATCAAGTGGGCTCCTGAGTGGAGTCAAACTTCAAATGTTGCTGGGGCTGTACCCAAACAGGCAAGCAGGGAGTATCCCATCACACTCCTGACTTGTGCCTTGTAGATGGTGGACAGGCTTTGGGGAGTCAGAAGGTGAGTTACTTGCTCAGTATTCCTAGCCTTTGACCTGCTTTTATAGTCACATGTTTATGTGATGACTCCAGTTGAGTTTCTGGTCAATGATAACCCCCAGGATGTCGATAGTGGGGGATTCAATGATGGTAACACCATTGAATGTCAAGGGGCAATGGTTAGATTGTTTCTTATTGGAGATGGTCATAGCCTGGCATTTGTGTGGCACAAATATTACTTGCCATTTGTCAGCCCAAGCCTGGATGTTGTCCAGATCTTGTTGCATTTGGACATGGACCGGTTCAAATTAATGTGAAGTAGAGAGGGACAGGAGAGGGGGCAGAGAAGGAGAGAGCAGGACGGAGGGCCAGAGAAGAGGAGGAGGAGAGGATGGACCAAGGTGGAAGAAGAAAGAAGAGTGGGTGGAGGGATGGGGAAGGAAATGGGAGAGGGAAAAGGAGAGAGGCAGTGGGGAGGAAGTAGGGCAGAATCATGGGGAAATTCAAAGCCACACCTAGTAACAAGCACTTGATTGAAGCAAGCCTGAGGATGGGGTGGTACGGTGACTCAGTGGTTAGCACAGCTGTCTCACAACGCCAGGGGCCCGGGTTCGATCCCACCCTTGGGCGACTGTCTGTGTGGAATTTGCACATTCTCACTGTGTCTTGCTCCGGTTTCCTCCCACAGTCCAAAGATGTGCAGGTTAGCTGGATTGGCCATGCTAAATTGCCCCTAGTGTTCAGTGTTTGTGCAGATTAGGTGGGTTATCAGGTGATGGGCCTGGGGGGAATGCTCTGAGGGTCGGTGTGGACTTGTTGGGCCGAACGGCCTGTTTCCACACCGTAGGGACTCTATGATGCTGGGCTTTATTTGTCACAATGATTGATATTTTGCAAAATGGGAATGAGCAAAAGTTCTCAATTATCTTTCAAAATTATGAGCTGCCTTTTTGCAGTGGCCGCTCTGCGTTTGCGTAGCAGCCTCTCCTCTGTTCACTCCCACCCCTACCAACCAGCCTTTATCTCCAAATGTTTGCTATCAGGCTGAGTGGAACATTGTCTGTTTTTCTCTCTCTCTCTCACTGCCTGCTAACGTTTGAACTTGCACTTCGTAGCACACTGTGCAACAGCTTCGCTTCAGTCAATCAATTATTGATACAAGAATGATGCAGCGTGTTGAGCTACCCAATTGCTGGGCAACCACGGGCAAAGAATGCCAATGATGCCAGGCAGGCTCAGCTCTCTGTTGTGAAGAATCTCATCAAGGCAAAGAAACTGGGATCCTTAATCACAGAAAGAACTACTGAGGGATGGTACTCCTGTTCATTTGGGACGGGGCCTTCAGGGGAAAAAAAAACTCACTTGTATTTATAGTCGAAACTAGAATTGTAAAGGTGAAATCTTAACCAGTTAATCAGCTCGTGGTGCAAGGTTGCCCACACATTTATACCAGCTCCTTTTTATTTCCTTTTGCAGTTCCCCTGCTGTAAAACCAGTCGAAGCCACACAAGCGTAATTATTCTTGCACTCAGAGGAGCACAAAAGTGCGAAGGAATTCTGTGATGGTAAATTCAGTTTGCAGTTCTGAAATTCAGAAGAACAGTAAGTACTCCTGTTTAAAGGGACAGCAACTCTGAATAAGAAGGAGTGGCATCTCTGTATTTAAAACAATAATGTGTAAGCTGCCATAGTCTTACCAGGCTATTGGGCTGTCCTCTCATCAGAGACATGTGGAGGTGCCAGTATTGGACAGGGGTGGACAAGGCCAGAAGTCACATGCCACCAGGTTATAGTTCAACGTTCACCGGATGAAGGAGCAGCACTCAGAAAGCTTGCGATTTCAGATAAACCTGTTGTCATTGTAACTTCTGACCTCATTAGAGAGCACTGACTAGTGGTGGTTTAACCTCAGGTGAGGGGAGAGGTTGAGATCTTCATGGTAACTTCAGCTAGTGATGGGATTTGAACCCATGCTGTTGGTATCTCTCTGCTTCAGAAACCAACTGTACATCCAACTGAGCTAAACCAACACTATTATTGCTATTTAAAGGGTTAGTGCCCCTGTAAATTAATGCGTCACCAGTTAATGGTGTGTCTATGCGTTGAAAAGGGTGGTTACTCTGTGTTTAAATGATGTGGCCAGTATATTTAAGGGGGAGTGTTTGATCTTGAAATCACTCGCTGAGATTATGGGCTCAGAGATTGGGAGTTAGCTTGAGTCAAGAGTCACATTATTCCGCAAGGTGACACAAATGTGCCAAACCACTGCATGCTAGCCTCCAAATGCAGGTCTAGTATGCATGAGCCATATAATGACCTGCACATTTGGGGAGCCCTACAGTCTACAATTCATGTCTGAATTTGACCTGATCCACTTTGAGTTGTGGGCATCCATGAGATCAGTCCCCAACTATCTGTTCTGAGGAAGGGGCAGCGGACCCAAAACGTTAACTCTGAAGGCAGTGCCATTCCTGATGACCAACCCCCTGCTGGCTAATAGTTAAAGACCAAAGCAGGCTACCCAATGTTTGTTCTCCAGGCAAACATGCAATGAATGGCCGCTTGAAAGGGTCTTGAGAGTGTTTGTGCCATCCTGTTTGTGTGCATTGCATCTGAGTCAGCATTTTCAGCAGAGAATGAACTAAGCACCAACCTTTCAGTGAAAAAGCTATGCACCTCTTTGTTGAATGTTAAATGCGTGGCATTGGGAGATAATTCTGTTTGTTTAGCCAGTTCAGTATTATCCCCTGCTCTGTGCTCCTGCTCTCGACTATAGTGTATAGAGGGTGTACATGCAGTCACTTACAGGGAAGGTCCCTTTAAAAGTGCAACTAGGGCCCACAACCCCATCACTGCTAACCATTTACTCTTTCTCTAGCTCTTCTGTTTGATTAATGTTTTCAGCAATGTGTCAAGGTTTGGAAAATCTGTCTGGATAGCACACGTTGTGTATCTGTTTCATGTTGACGAGGAGTTTGCTGGTAGGCCTCAGCCAAGGATTGAATAATTAGTTGTGGCTTGAGTCCTAACTTGCTCCATGTCTTTCTTTCTGAGATACAGTCGAACAATAACACACACAGTGCCATTAACAGAATAAAATATCCCACGATGCTTTGTGGAAACACAGTGGGCGGTCAATGGACCCTGGGGAGGTGCACAGTGCCCTACCACCTCTGGTCTCGTCTTTCCAATTTTCACCTGAAACCTATCCCATCACCTTCAAACATTTTCTTGTTTTGTGTGCCATTTGCCCTGTATTTTGTAGGTTTTTTTCCACCGTAGCACATCCTGTTATTGTCCACTGCCTCGTTTGCGTCAACAGAATGGAATTCATTTGTTTTTCAACCGCTACTCAACATTCTGCTTGCTCGAAACAAAAGTCCCAAAAAAAAATCTGGCTTCTGGCCTTCAAGTAGGATCAAGGCTCTGCACCAATTTGTTGACTCTCGCCATTTGGATCACATCTGCAGCTAAAAGACCTGAAAACACAACACTCTCAGTTCCCTGACGCTCTGCGTTGGGCCTTCAGCTGGGGCATTAAAATGGGTTTGTCGACTGCATCTGACAAGTGGCAAGTAATATTTGCACCACACAAATGCCAGGCTATGGCCATCACCAATAAGAGATAATCTAACAACCACTCCTTGAGATTCAATAGTGTTTCCATCACTGAATTGCCACTATCAACATCCTGGGGGTATCATCGATGAGAAACTCAACCGGACTTGCCAGATATTAATATTGTATTCCTCGCTCTGTTCTGTTACCTGATTGCACTCTGTATGGTATGATCTATCTGTACTGCACGCAAAACAAAACTTTTCATTGTACCTTGGTCCTTGTGACAATAATAAATCAAATCAAACATAAACACAGTGGCTACAAGAGCAGGCCAGAAGTTAGGAGCACTCAAGCGAGTAACTCACCTCCTGACTCCCTAAGCCTGTCCATCATCTCCAAGGCACAAGTCAGGAGTGTGATGGAATGCTCCCCACTTGCCTGGATGGGGGCTGCTCCAACAACACTCAAGAAGCTTGATACCATCATGTCTGCGGACATGAATTTGTTCCCAGATTCCGAAGCATGAGAGAAAACTGGCATCGTCTAGTGTTTTTTTGCTTCGTAGGAAAGTCACCTTCTTGGTCTAGTTCTGATCATAAGAACAGCAGAATGCCATTCAGTCCCTCTAACCTCTTGCACAGGAACAGCAGGTCATTCAGCTGCTTGAGGATGTTCAGCAGTAAATCAGGGCTGATCTGTATCTTAGTTTCATTGACCCTAGTTAAAAAAAAAAACCATTGCCTAACAAAAACCTGTCAATCTCTGGTTTTAAATTTTCAGTTGGCTTTCTTTTAAGGGAGAGGTCTAAATTCCCATTCTTCTTCATTCAGAAGAGTGCTTCCTGGCATAATCCCTGACTATCCCAACTCAAATGTCAAGATTACACCATTGCATGAAATAGTTTCTCCCTATCTACCCAATGAAATCCTTTAATTGTCTTAAACTTTTTAAATTAGATTGCCTGTTAATCTTCTAAACTTGAAGGAAAACAAGCCTGGTTGGTACAGTTGTTGGTGTTAAGTATAGCTAGTGTTGACCTGAAACGGAAGGCTTGTGAAGTGCAGGGCTAGGTTTCTGCCTCAGTACTTTGGTACCTAAGTTCAAATCCCACTTGCTCCTGTAGTAATATCACTGAGCAAGTTAACTCGAAAATATCTTGACGTGAAGAATATGAACCTGTTGAACTGTAGTGCTGGTCTGAAGTCATGGGTTTTCAGATCAAGGTTTTATGGAACATTTACCAATTATTTTCAGCATTAAATGTTGATTTTACTATTTTATTTGAAAAGATTAGTGGGGATGACAAAACTTATTGTGAGACTCCACTTGCAGTACAAAAAGCTTACAAGATCTCAATTCAATTAAGTGAGTTCTCAATTTTCATGTCCCCTTGGGTGTGAAATTTGCTCCTTGATATCACTCTCAAACTTCTGAAGTGGATTCCAAACCAGAGAAAATAGCTTCTCTATATCCACCCCTATAAAATTCCTTACTTGTTTTAGACATCTCGATCCTCAGCCTTCTAAATTCAAATTAATACAAGACAAATTTGCACAACCTGGAGAGAGATAATGGGAACTGCAGATGCTGGAGAATCCAAGATAACAAAGTGTGGAGCTGGACAAACACAGCAGGCTAAGCAGCATCTTAAGAGCACAAAAGCTGACGTCAGCTTTTGTGCTCCTAAGATGCTGCTTGGCCTGCTGTGTTCATCCAGATCCACACTTTGTTATCTTTGCACAACCTTTGTTATCTTTGCACAATCTTGGATTCTCTAGCATCTGCAGTTCCCATTATCTCTCTCCAGGTTGTGCAAATTTGTCTTGTATTAATATTATCTTGTATCAATCAAGGAAACTGAGCTGAAAGCCCTCAAGTAGTTTACCTATTTGAGGAGCATCATTGCACTTGACATCATAAACAAGGATGCTCAGATCTTTGAGTATGGGAGTTGGGACGTCATGTTGAGGTTATACAGGACATTGGTGAGGCCTCTTCTGGAATACTGTGTCCAGTTCTGGTTGCCCAGTTACAGGAAGGATATTATTAAGCTGGAGAGGGTTCAGGAGAGATTTACCAGGATGTTACAAGAACAGAAGTTGTGGAAAAGTTCAGCAGGTCTGGCAGCATCTGTGAAGAAAAGAAAAATCAGAGTTAACGTTCCAAGAAGGGTCACCAGGCCCAAAACGTTAACTGATTTTTCCATCACAGATGCTGCCAGACCTGCTGAGCTTTTCCAGCGACTTCTGTTTTTGTTCCTGATTTGTAGCATCTGCAGTAATTTACCAGGATGTTGCTGGAATAGAAGGTTTGAGTTATAAAGTAAGGCTGAATAGGCTGGGACTTTTTTCACTGGAGCGTAGGAGGTTGAGAGGCGGCCTGATAGAAGTTCATAAAGTAATGGGGAGTATAGATAGGGTTATTGGTCGTTGTCTTCTCTCTAGGATGGGGGGTTTCAAGGTGAGGCACCATATCTTTAAGATGGGAGGAGAGAGATTTAAAAAAGACACGAGGAGCAAATGTTTTACACAGAGGGTGTTTCACGTATGGAATGAACTTCCAGAGGAAGTGGTGGATGTGGGTACAGTTACAACATTTAAAAGACATTTGGATAAGTACATGAATAGGAAAGGTTTGGAGGGATATGGGCCAGGAGCAGGCTGGTGGGACGAGTTTAGTTTGGGATTATGGTCAGCAATGGGCTGGTTGGACCGAAGGGCAGGTTTCCATGCTGTGTGACTCTGTGTGGACAACTGACTTTTAAAAGTGAACAGTGCATTCAGCCAACTCTACAAACAACCGTACAGCAATCTCAATCTCAGAGTACAAACCAAAATCAAAGTCTAGAAAGCTGTAGTCCTCGCCACCTTTCTATATCGCAACAGAGCTGTGAATGTTGTACCACTATCATACATACATCCTATCAGCACTGTCTCCGCAACATCCTCTGGACCCACAGGCATGACCACATCATCAATATTCAAGTCCTGGGAACAGCAAACATCACCAGCATCAAGGCCATCCTTCTGCAAAGCCACTTGGGTGGAGCAGATCACAGTGCTCACAGATGTAGGTAGATAGGCTGGTAAAGAAGGCGTATGGCACCCTTACCTTTATTGGCCGGGGCACTGAGTACAAGAGTCAGGATGTCATGTTGCAGCTTTATAAGACTTTGGCACGGCCACACTTAGAGGGGTATTGTGTTCAGTTCTGGTCACCACATTACAGGAAGGATGCGGAGGCTTTGGAGAGGGTGTAGATGAGGTTTACCAGGATGCTGCCAGGATTAGAGGTATGAGCTATCAGGAAAAGCTGGAAAGTGTCAGGTTGTTTTCTCTGGAGCGGTGAAGGCTGAAGGGGGGAACCTGATAGAAGTCTATAAAATTATGAGACGCATACATAGGGTTGGCAGTCAGAATCTTTTTCACCCCAGAGTTGAAATGTCCAATACTAAGGGGCATGCATTTAATGTGAGAGGGGGACAGTTCAAAGAAGATGTGAGGGGCAAGATTTTTTTTTACACAAAGAGTGGTAGGAGTCTGGAATGCACTGCCACAAGTTGTGGTGGAGGCAGGTACAATAGGGGCATTTAAGGGATTTTTAGATCAGCACACAAATATGCAAGGAATGGAGGTATATAGACCAGAAAGGGGTTACTTTAATTTAGCGGCATGTTCGGCACAAGATCGTGGGCCGAAGGGCCCGTTCCTGTGCTGCACTGTTCTATGTTCGAGATGGATGACAATCACCTGCCCGAGATCATGTTGCATGGAGAGCTAACCACTGGTCGACAGGACAGACAGGCCCCAATGCAAATATTTCAAGGGCTCTTTGAAAAGGTCCCTTTCTGTATTCTTCATTGACCATCATCCAGTGGATAGCACAGGCCCCGGGGACTGTGATTCCTGAACATTCTCGATCAGGAGTACGACAGGCTCCTATGAGACTAAGCAGACAGCCAGCACATAAACAAAACAAGAAGAGATCCAATTGCCTTTACAACAAAATTATCTTCCCCTTCACCTGCTGTGGGAGAATATGCCCATCACAGGTAGGCCCAACTTGCCTCCAGTGGGCCTACAACCCCCGAGCAAGTACAGCCTTCCTAAAATTGTCATCTGTGAAGGCTTGAGATTCAAAGTAATTCTACGGTCTCGTCTCTCTCCCTGTCGGAGAGGCTGCAGGACAGCTCAGTTCAGTAGAGGCTCATTCATTTGTCAAACAAGTTTCCAGTCTTCCATTACTTCAGCCTGCCTCAAACTCTGAAGCTCAATTGTTTCTGTAAACAAGACACTGTCTCCCCATTAGTCAAGTGTCAATTGTTCCCTGTTCCTAACAAAATGTTAACAGTACCAAATCAAGGGGAAGGTTCAGGTGGAAAGAAAGTGAAGTGAGTTTTGAGAAGATTTGTAGCTCAGGTTGCGGTTCTGGATGTGAGTTTGCTCGCTGAGCTGGAAGGTTAGTTTTCAGACGTTTCGTCACCATTCTAGGTAACATCATCAGTGAGCCTCTGACGAAGCGCTGGTGTTATGTCCCGCTTTCTATTTATGTGTTTAGTTTCCTTAGGATCAATGAATATCAACTAGTCACAAAACGACATGACCCACTATCACTCGTATCCTTACATACAGATGAGGAAGGACACCACTTTGATTGGGACAACACATCCATCCTAGGACAAGCCAAACAGAGACATGCACGAGAATTCCTAGAAGCATGGCATTCCAACCGGAACTCCATCAACAAACACATTGATTTGGAGCCCATCTACCATCCCCTGAGAAAAAGAACAGGAAATGACATCACCAACGCAGGAAATGCCATCACCAACCCAAGGAAACCTAACCAGATAAATAGAAAGCGGGATATAACACCAGCGCTTCGTCGGAGGCTCATTGATGATGTTACCTAGAATGGTGACAAAACGACTGAAAACTAACCTTCCAGCTCAGCGAGCAAACTCACATCCAGAAAGTGAAGTCATTGTAAATGCAAAGTGAATTCTAATTTTTCTTCTTTTTAAAAAAAGAAATGCATCCTGACAGCAAGGCTCTTTATAATCTCAAAACAGCAGAATAAATGCTAAATCACCACTGAGAGAGTGAGAAAAAAAACAGCCTCATTGCAAGCAGAGGGGCCTGGTAGCAGCTCAGATTTTGTGATGGGCTTACAGATCTTTAAACTGCATTCAGTATGTATGTGGTGTTGTTCACACATTTCCTACAGGTTGTGGTTATGTCTGCCGTGTAATTTGCTGTACAGTTTCATTTTGAATTCATCAATCAAAAGGCACATATTTCAAACAGAAAAGGTAAAGAAAAATAATGAGTACAGTTGGTTTTGTCTGAGATGATGATTTAAAGCATAAACACTTGAACTCCTCTCATTGGTGAGAGCCGCAAGTCTAAACCAGTAAGCTGATGGTCTGTTCTTATCTTGTTTTGAACAAGTGTACTGCAGCATCTGTCTACAACTCCTGCACACGATGCATGAATTTACTTCCTCTAGACTGTTCCAGTCCTTTGCACTAATCTGACCTATAAGCACGGTCGAATGACCTGAGGTGCGAGATATCGGTTTGTGCCCTTGCAGAGAGAAAGGCGCATTTTTATATCACTTGTCACAATCTCTCAGATGTTTGCAGTCTATGAAATACAAACTTCAGGCGTCATGCTTATGCAAACAACCTCTCAGCCAGCTCCCTCAAATGGCAGTGGGCTATTGACTTGAAAAATTTGTTGCTGTGATGTCAATCAAAGAATAAACTAGCGTTTGAAAAAGTTCCTGAGGGATTTTGGAGGGTGCAAACAGGAGGACAGATAAAAGGAAGCGAGTCGATGTCATACCCATGGATTAGGCATTCAATAGGATGTCACATAAAAAGGTTAACAAGCAAGGCCTTGTGGATTTGAGGAATATACATATACAAACATGGAAGGAGGATTGATTATTAGACAGTCATCAGTGAGGGGAGATAAACAGGGTGTTTTTCAAGTATGTCGACTGTGTAGTGCTGGGGTCTCAGCTATTTACAATTTATGTTAACTTACAAACAAAGAGACAGAGACAGCGATGTATCTAAGTTCGCTAATGACGCAAAACTAGATAGGCTATGAAGAAGATACAAAGAAGCAGCAAAGTGATTGGGCAATTGGGTGGTCTAATGTGGGGAAGTGAGTGTTATTCATTTCGGCTGCAAGAATAGAACATCTTCAATTTTTTTTAAGCTATGAGTACCACAAGGGGTTTCCCTCCATGAGACCCAGTTTTCTCATGCTATCATCCCAAATTCATTAATGACCTATCCGCCCCTCTTGCCTGATTCTATCCCAAATCTGCCACTCACCATAGCTGGAAGGACTCAACAGGAAGTACAGCATTGAGTGCAGAAGTACACTGTGAGCAGAGTGGGGATGTGCCAAGATGGTGCGGAGAAGCTGGCAAGGGTCTGATGCCAAGGGGTGTGTGCAGTGGCTGCCCATGGAGCAGGCCTAAAATGCCAGCATCGGGTGCCCCCAATAGAGGTAGTTAGGAGCAAGAGTAAGCTGGAGTTACCAAGTACCTCCTCAGATGTCCATGTTGAGATTTCTTAGCAATCTAATTTGTCCACAGTGGGTTGTAGGATAGGAAGCTATTAGTGAGGCAAAATCTGCAGTTCAGTAGACTGACAATAAGCGATCCTCCTTCTTAATAGACATCTTGACACTAGAGATAATCACGTCTCGACATCGCAGCTTTGTTATAAAATGCAACTACTTGCTCACAACATCAAGATAGGTGTTACTTGACATCTCACTCCATTGTCCTAGATTTCTCGTCATAGCCCACTTCATTCAGGCCCTGATAAAACTGCACTTAGAATATGTTTTTAAAAGGCATGAAACTTGTGAATGTTAATGTCGAGAGAGACTTGAGAGCAGTTGCACAAGGAACACAGAAAATTAGTAAGAAGCACAGAGAACGCTAGAGAAACTCAGCAGGTCTGGCAGCATCAGTGGACAGAGAAACAGAGTTCTGTGTTTCTCGAAACCGTCGCAGTGTTGACTCTGTTTCTCTTTCTGAGCTGCTGCCCAATTTGCTGAGTTTCTCCAGCATTCTCTCCATTTGTTAAGATTTCTATTGTCTGAGTATTTTGCTTTTGCAGAGGAAATGAGCATAGAAACGCAGCAAGCATGGCAAGCAGGCACATGTTATGCTGGCTTAATTGCAAGGAGACTGTATTATGAGGTAATTTTCTTACCACTGAGTAAGGCTTTGATGCAAATGCACATATACAAAGATTTACTCCCCATACTTAGAGTCTTAGTCGGAAACAGACCCTTCGGTCCAACAAGTCCATGCTGAACATAATCCCAAACTAAACTAGTCCCACCTGCCTGTTCCTGGCCCACATCCCTCCAAATATTTCTCAATTACTTACTTCTCTCCATGCCTTTTATACGTTGTAATTGTACCTGCATCCACCACTTCCTCTGGGCGTTCATTGTGTAAAAAAAAATTGCCCCTCATATCTTTTTTTAAATCTTTCGCCTCACACCTTAAAACTATGCCCCCTAGTCTTGAAATCCCCCACCCTAGGGTAAAGACACCTGCCACTCACCTTACCTGCACCCCTCACGATTTTATAAACCTCTATAAGGTCACCCCTCAACCTCCTACATTCCAGTGAAAAATGTCCTGGCCTTTCCAGTCTATTTCTATATCTCAGACCCTCCATTTCCAACAACATCCTGATAAATCTTTTTTCAGCCCTCTCCTCCAATTTAATAATGCCCTTCCGATAACAGGGTGACCAGAAGTGGGCATGGTGCTCCAGAAGAGGCCTCACCTACGTCCTGTACAACCTCAACATGCCGTCCCCACTCCTATACTCAAAGGTCTGAGCAATGAAGGCAAGTGTGCCAGATCCCTTCTTAACCACACTATCCATACGTGATGCAAAATTCAAAGAATTATGTCCCCAAACCCTGAAGTCTTTCTGTTCTGCAATATAGACATGATAAGGAAGGAGGCATTTACATTGGCAGCATGAGCAAACACACACTAGATCAATTCTTAGGATGAGAGACTGAATCAATTGGTTTCATATTCTCCAGTGTTTAGAAGAATGAGAGGGAATATCATTGAGACATATAAGATTCTGAAAGGTCTTGACAGGGTTGATATGGAGAGGTTGATTCACCCTGGCTGGGGAACCTGGAACATAGGAGTGCTGCGTACTGAACCACCTTCCAAAAAAGTGTTATCGCTTCAGTTTCGCATCTGGGTACATTCATTTGCAAGAAAGCAGGGAGCTGCTCTGAAATTGGATTTTCTGAAGAAGGGCCCCAACCCAAAATGTCAGCTTTCCTGCTCCTCTGATGCTGCCTGGTCTGCTGTGTCCCTCCAGCTCCACAATATCTCTTAGGCTTCTTGCATTCGGGAACAATCAGCATGTAACTGACTAATCTCATGTCCTGGAATGTCACATAATTATTCTCTGATGAAGGGTCTAGGCCCGAAACGTCAGCTTTTGTGCTCCTGAGATGCTGCTTGGCCTGCTGTGTTCATCCAGTTTCACACTTTATTATCCCCAATTATTCAGGAGAGCTGGTTTTGATCCTGACAATCTGGTTTACTGAATGGATTATCCAGAGATTACAAAGCCATACATGGCAAGGGTGGTAGGGTGGTGGGGCGGGGGGCGCGAACATTGTCACCCAGCGAGTGGTTAGGGTCTGGATGGCACTGCCTGGCAATGGGGTGGGGGCAGGCTCCATTCAGGCATTCGAGGGGGGAATTGGATGGTTATTGGGATAGAAACGGGGTGTAAGGAATTGGCACTGGGGGAATAGATCCAACCTCAAATATGATGGGCCAAATGGCCCGTAACAATTCTGCGAAAAGCTTTAAAAGAAATTAAGTTTCCCATTGTGTTCAAGTATTGAAACGCAGAAACCTGACTTTACATAATAACTGAGAGGTGGAACGTCTACTTGTTCATTGTCCACTCAAAGGAAACTATGTAAAAATGATTCCTTACGATCTAACAGCTCCTGATTTGTTTGCAAACAGTGGGTGCATCCCACAGGCTCTGAGAAACCAGTGAGATTGCACAAAGTAGAACGTCACCTACAGTGGGGTGGGACAGCCAAAAGGTTGGCAGGAAAATTAACTTTAAAACTGAAACACAAAGCAAGTGTGCTGGTGGGACTATAAATCCTCCGAGTGGTGAGGGGCTTGTCAGTAGTATTTGCAAAATGTCAAGTCAAGTCGTCAAAATGACTGAAAGGTAATCTTCGCTAAGTCACTGAAGAAAAAACTCCAGATGGGTGGGCCCCATTAAAACAACGAGTGTTGGTAATAGCTCGCTGTGAAATTGCACAGCTATCTTGATGGGAACATTACAATTAAATTAAAAGTAATTTGCCAAATTGAGATCAAAACGCTGAGGGACTTTTTTGATGCCTCTCAGAGCTGCATTTCATCTTGTTAAACAAAAGCAAAAGACTTTTTTTTAAGAACAGGACAAATATCAGAAGGTCAAATTTCGTGAAGCTGAAATTTCCTCGCTTGCAGTCAGAAGCATTGTTCACTGCTGTTCCATGGATTATTGCTCTTTACTGCTGATTTGGAAAAATTAAAGACTTTTCCTGATTTTGACTGCTAGTTGGAGCTAAATGGATATTTTCAGTGCAGACTGGAAGGAGGTAAATCATCGCACTGCTCATGGAAGCTCTTCATATTGAGGCTATCATAACCAGACATAAGAATTCCTATTAGTCATGTTTAAAAAAAACATTGTTAGAAAGGTGGCAGGACAAGTTGATAAAGGGATTCAAAATGTTCTGAAACAAAATCATTCTTTCATGAGTTGCAAGCATCGAAGGCAAAGCCTGTATTTGTTACTCATCCCTAAAAGCCCTTAAATTAAGTGGCTTAAAAGGCGGAATCTGATAGGAGTCCGAGCAACACAGGGCTATGGGGAAGATTTGTGGCAAAAGTCAGGAAACAAATCCAGTGAGCGCCCATCTCGATATCGAGATGATCTCGCTCCATCTTTTACACTCTCCGCAAGTGGCCAGGTGTGATTCTCACGATATAGTGCCAAGTTACCTAACAGCAGTAATTCTTGCTCATTCAATGTTTTGTTAATAGCCCAACCCGCCTCATTAATATTCAGCTCTCTCTGTTACCAAACTCCCCCAATAATCCAGACATGGGGAATTCTCAACATGGAAGTCAGAGCGAGCACCTGGTGGATTCCGCTTACTGCCTGCTCTGAACCATCTCCAAGTTGGACACTGGGCACCAACATCACAGGGCACAGTCCATGGGGCACACACACCCCACACACACTGACATCCGACATGTACCACCCTCCAAGTACTCACATGGCACATTTCCAATCCACTTACAGGACACTTCTGTCCTTCAGTGCTGCCCCTCAGGCTGCCCTGGGAACTCTCACTGTAATGCTGCAGCAAGGGACACTGTGTGCTCAGGGACACAGCCCCAGCCCATGGCCTACACCAGGCTGGATCTTCAGCCTGTTCACTCGCTCTCTCAGCGCTCCCTCACTCTGAGCCCACCTGGATACTCAGAGCATGGGAGAGCACGAGGCTGGGTGGGAGGTGAGGACAGGAGCAGAGAGAGAGGCCGAGTGTGAGGTATTGGAGAGAAGATGGTGGTACTTACGCTGGCGGAGTGGGGAAGGTCATTGAGCTTCTTCTTACAGCGCTGGGCATTCCTCCAGACACTGAGACTGCACTGACCCGGGTGGTAACCTCAGACCAGGTTGGCATGGCCTGGTGTCATGGCCTCCTCTACTGGACCAGGGAAAGACGGCATCATGAGTCTGCAGCACCCACTTCAGCAGGACCTCGAGGTCCCTGTCTACAATGTGGGGCACCAGTTGCCCCCCACCTCTGCCCCAGCTGGGGGAAAATCAGGAGCTGTGCAGGGCAAGTGCAGACTGATAGGTCTTGACCAGGTGCACAATGGGCTTTCAAAGATGGCGCTGGTGCCAGGGATGCTGATGAGCTCTAGGATATCTGGTGAGTGATGAGTTGTTCCAGGTATGGGTCATGGTAAGGTTGGGGTGAATGGGAAATCAATGTGGAAGTGGGCAGTGGCGGGGGGGGGAACCTTGGTCACGAAAGAACACATGGGGTGTGGGCATCAATGGCTGGTCTGTACCATTTAGTGCCCGCTCCTAACTGCCCCTTAATTGAAACAAAAACAGAGAGTGCTGGAAAATCTCTGCAGGTCTGGCAGCATCTATAGCAAGAAATCAGAGTTAAGGTTTCAGGTCCAGTAACCCTTCCTCAGAACACTGAGTGGGTCTGAACTTACAAGTAGGCCAGACAGGGTGAGCATGGCAGATCTCCTTCCCTAAAGGACATGAATGAATCAGATGGGTATTGACGACAATGTCTGGATAGAGTCATAGAGTATTAGACTAGCTTTCAATACCTTTCTTTTTAATCAAATGCAAATTTCATCATTTGTCATAGTCACCAGATGATGTGTCTGGGACTCGCTTATGAGTCCATTGACATTACTGTTTCTTCATAAACTGAGCACAACTGTTCTTCTGAAAAGCCAGCAAAGGCCTCTAGGGCGAATAGCAGACTTCTGTGCTTTAAGATTCTATCAAGTGTTTACTACAACCAACACACACAGACAACAGAAACAAGAGTAGCAAGAGAAGCAAGAAATATGAATAAAACAAATTATTCTGAATTTCCTGGCCTGATTTTTCCCAGGCGTTTTCTCCGCTATTGGGGACTAATGAAAGACAGAGTGTAAACTCAATGCCGCAAGCACATTGTTTGATCACAAAATATGATACTGACCTTCAGAAATGTAGTTTGTGCTGATAATGTCTGGACAGGGACACTGCCATGAATGGGAAAGTTCCCCTGGTTCAGTAACAGAAACATAGTCTGTGTTCTTCCTGTTTGTTGCTTCAATTTATTATGCTGATGAGACTTCAAAAAATAAATAGGATTTAAAGAAGAACCAGAAAAACCACCTGGAAAGGAAATGAAATCAAGCTAAACAGGAAGTGACATATACCCTGAAATGAAGTCGCAATTGTTTTAAAAATATAGCAAATCTTTGTTGGATAAGACTAATGTCTTTCACTGATTAAGAATTATGTACAACTTCAAGTTTATATTTCATATTGTAAAACATGTTAAGTCATATTTTGAGTTTTACTTGAGACTGCGGTAGTTCAGTTTGCTTTTACATTGATTTTAATGAGTTTCTGCAATTTTGAAGTCAATCTGGAATTTAAAAAGTGCATTAAAAACCATAGATGAACCATGTTGTTGCCCAGCGACCAGAATAATTTAGAAAGTCCGTGAGTCAGTGTGGTCTCTGCCCAGAAATTGAAGGATTGCTAGACTTTGGGGTGGCACGGTGGCACAGTGGTTAGCACAGCAGCCTCACAGCGCCAGGGACCCGGGTCCGATTCCAGTCTCGGGCAACTGTCTGGGTGGAGTTTGCACATTCTCCCCGTGTCTATGTGGGTTTCCTCCCACAGTCCAAAGATGCGCAGGCTAGGTGGATTAGCCATGGGAAATTGTCCTGTAGTGTGCAGATTAAGTGGGGTGCATCTGGGTAGGATGCTCTGAGGGTTTGTGTGGACTTGTTGGGCCGTAGGTCCTGCTTCAACACTGTACGGATTCTATGTTCTATAAAGGTCCGGCAGCATCTTTGGAGAGAAATGCAGAAGTGTGGGTGTTGCACAGGGGTGGACAAATTCAGAAGTCTCATGACATCAGGTGAGAGTCCAACAGGCTTAATTCAAATCACAAGCTTTTGGAGCACTGCTCCTTTGTCAGGTGAAGTCATTTTCATTTTATCTTGCCTCTCCTTACAACTGAAACCCTTCATTCCTGGCAACATCCTGGTAAATCTCTTTTGAACCCTCTCCAGCTTAATAATATCCTTCCTATAACAGGACTGGACACAGTGCTCCAGAAGAGGCCTCATCAACGTCCTCTACAACCTCAACGTGACATCCCAACTCCTACACTCAAAGATCTGAGCAATGAGGGCAAGCGTGCCAAATGCCTTCTTAGCCACCCTGTCCACATGTGATGCAAATTCCAAAGAATTATGTACCTGAACCCCTCAGGGGTACACTACTTTTGTGCTTCAATTAAAAACCTGGCTGGATTTTTGCTTCAATTCCAGGATGCTCCAGTTAAGTGAGTTACAGAGTTCTGTTAAGCCAGGTGTATCGTCGAGGGGTTGCTGAGAATTTGATGAAAAATTATTGATCTGCCAAGTAATTCCAGCATCTTTTACTTCCACATTTCAGAATTTCCTAAGCCTTGTTTACGCGAGGCACTGTCTACACTGTGAGCGTCAGTTGGGGGGGGAGTGGAGTTACACACACACACACACACACACACACACACACACACACACACACACACACACACACACACACACACACACACACACACACACACACACACACACACAGACACCAAGGCTCAAACTCCAGAGTGACTCTCTTAGAGAATACAATAAACTGAAGTCCCACCCACGTGCTTGGGTAAATGGAAAAGATTCCATTGTACTACTTTGAAGTAGTGCAGGGTACCTAGTATCTTAGACAATATTCATCCCTCAATCAACAAATAGATGCTTTGACTGTCTTGAAATGCTGCCAGCTTTCTCATTGCTCTCGAATTTCTTTCTCGTGCAAAACATGACTTGGACTATCCAAATGGTTTCATCCAAGCAGGAACCTGTTCTGCTACTTTTTGACAGTAATTGTCCACCACTCATACATCCTCCAATCATCGCCGCTGTTATACCCTGTTGGCATAAGGCAGTTCATTCCTCAACAGTCCAGCTCACTTGGTTTTCAAACCCAATCCTCTCCAAAGCATTGATTGTCATCAGGAAACAGGCTGAAGCACTGACTGGAAGACTCGTTTGGATCAAGCTTTTTGCAGTTCGCTTTTTCCCATTTAATGATCAATACAATCTTTTGTAACACGATTCCCATTTTACAAACAAGACCATGTATCTCCTGACATTGCTTCAATAAAATTATCCTTCTTTAAAAAGTCTCCAATGTGCGTTTTCTTTTTCTCAAGTGATTTCTTCCAAATCCTCTCCCACGCCTCCTCACCACTGAGTTCACCACTTCCGTAGGCCTCAATTGCATTTCTCCCACTGGAAAACTGCACCCCCCGCCCTTCCTCCCAGTCCTCGAACCTCTCTGGCTGGCAATTCCCACCGATGCAGACATTAGTCCTGTCCTTTACTCGCTGCCTTCACCACCCAAGATCTTTCTCTTTGTGCTTTTCCCCGTCCTTAGAGTCAGGAAGTTTGAGAGGAAATCTAGTGTGGGATCTGGACAGATAGTGAGATACTGTACACAAATGGCAGGACAGTTGAGAACCAGAGGACGCCCATTTAAGGTGGCTGTCAAATGAAACAGAGGCAATAGGAGAAACATGCTTTTTATTTACATAGGGTGGATGGGATCTGGGATGCACAGCCTGACAGCGTGGCCGAGGCAGATGTAAGCATGACTTTCACAAAATGACCGGATCTTAATCTGAACGGACAAAGTGTGCAGTTCAGCTGGGAATCGGCAGCGGGGTGGGACGAGGGGAATAGCCAGTGCAGACATGCTGGGTTGAATGGGTTCCTTCTGTGCTCTAACCATTCTGTGAGAAGACAAGGCAAAGAAGGAAGAGGAAGGGGCCTATTTCGGAATGAAAAATACAACAGATGCAAAATGCTGTGCGATATATCCTTGCTGATGTTGAAATCACATTCCTGATAACACACTAGTTTTGCAGAGCCATGTCCATGACAAATATCATATCAACTCGTTCCGCTATGCACAAATCAATAGAACAGAATATAAATGCGATGTATTTGATCTGGTTGTGTTTTCAGTAATTAAGTGAGATTGGAGCTAATGTCCAGTTTACGTCAAGGCTCTGGAATTGACTAGAATAAAAAAGACATCTCAATATATTTTCCTGTTACCACTGTTGCAAGGTTAAAAGGAACTTTCAGACACCAGCCAAGATCAGATCTATCCAATATTGCTGCTAGCCATCCAGTTGTATATCAATGTTATATGAAAGACAGGGATGTACTGTACTTCAACATTTCTTCGCAATCAATCTGTTGTGCACACACTGCATCTGGACACCAAACAACATTTCATTTACTTACATCACTGAGCACTGTTTATTCCAAACAAAAAGTCAATAGAACACACATTAGAATTAAAAAGTGGTGCATTTCTTGCGCTTCCAATATTTCTCCTGCATTGACAGAATTCGTGGCACTTGGCAAATTCTCAGACAGCAAAAACAAAATCAAATCTAGAGCCTCTGACCAATCCCAGCACATCCTGGGGTGTGGGATAGTAGGAACTGCAGATACTGGAGAATCTGAGATAACAAGGTGTAGAGCTGGATGAACACAGCAGGCCAAGCAGCATCTGAGGGGGAGGAAAGCTGATGTTTTGGGCTTCGACCCTTCTTGGGCCTAGACCCTTCTTCAGAAAGTTTCCAGCTCTACACCTTGTTATCTCACATCCTGGGGTGTCACAGGTCAGGGTTCAAACACAATAGTTTGCATGTCAATAGCACACTTCATAGACAGGGAGACGTCTCACAGGAGTTTCCAGGGTGGGGCCACAAAGTTATCATTAAACAATTCTTCAAATCTACCGGGCAATCCTTTAGGCACCAATGGACTGCGCAAGATGAATCAGTTTTCCTTTTTCCAAAAAGCAAAAAAAGCACTGGTAATCTTCAAATTTGATTTCCCGGATTGCTAATTATTTTCAAATTCAGTCCCCGTTCCAGTTTGAGGGATATTTTCTCTCAAAGCTCTCACAATGGTGAGGCAAACCACACAACTCTATCTACCGGAGGGAAATGGGCTCATTGTCAATTCCATTCAAAAGGAAAAAGCCTTAGAACCATTGAAGGAGGACAAAAAATTCTGTTATCTGACAATTGCAGGTTAATATGGAGCCAGAGATAGTAGGAACTGCTGATGCTGGAGATTCTGAGACATCAAGGTTTAGATAATAAAGGGTGAAGCTGGATGAACACAGCAGGCCCAGCAGCATCTCAGGAGCACAAAAGCTGACGTTTCGGGCCTAGACCCTTCATCAGAGAGGGGGATAGGGTGAGGGTTCTGGAATAAATAGGGAGAGGGGGGAGGCAGACCGAAGATGGAGAGAAAAGAAGATAGGTGGAGAGGACAGTATAGGTGGGGAGGTAGGGAGGGGATAGGTCAGTCCAGGGAAGACGGACAGGCCAAGGAGGTGGGATGAGGTTAGTAGGTAGGAAATGGAGGTGCGGCTTGGGGTGGGAGGAAGGGATGGGTGAGAGGAAGAGCAGGTTAGGGAGGCAGAGACAGGCTGGGCTGGTTTTGGGATGCAGTGGGTGGAGGGGAAGAGCTGGGCTGGTTGTGTGGTGCAGTGGGGGGAGGGGACGAACTGGGCTGGTTTTGGGATGCGGTGGGGGAAGGGGAGATTTTGAAGCTGGTGAAGTCCACATTGATACCATTGGGCTGCAGGGTTCCCAAGCGGAATATGAGTTGCTGTTCCTGCAACCTTCGGGTGGCATCATTGTGGGACTGCAGGAGGCCCATGATGGACATGACATCTAAAGAATGGGAGAGGGAGTTGAAATGGTTCGCGACTGGGAGGTGCAGTTGTTTATTGCGAACCGAGCGGAGGTATTCTGCAAAGTGGTCCCCAAGCCTCCGCTTGGTTTCCCCAATGTAGAGGAAGCCACACCGGGTACAATGGATACAGTATACCACATTGGCAGATGTGCAGGTGAACCTCTGCTTAATGTGGAAAGTCATATTGGGGCCTGGGATGGGGGTGAGGGAGGAGGTGTGGGGGCAAGTGTAGCATTTCCTGCGGTTGCAGGGGAAGGTGCCGGGTGTGGTGGGGTTGGAGGGCAGTGTGGAACGAACAAGGGAGTCATGGAGAGAGTGGTCTCTCTGGAAAGCAGACAAGGGTGGAGATGGAAAAATGTCTTGGGTGGTGGGGTCGAGGCTGACATTTCTTCTGAAGAAGGGTCCCAACCCGAAACGTCAGCTTTCCTGCTCCTCTGATGCTGCTTGGCCTGCTGTGTTCCTCCAGCTCTACACCTTGATGTCTCAGATTCTCCAGCATCGGCAGCTTCTACTATCTCGTACATCCTAATAAAGGTGCTTTAGAATCCCATCCCATTCCTGACAACATCCTGATAAATCTCTTCTGACCTCTCTCCAGCTTGATAATATGCTTCCTGTAACAGGGAGAAGAGAACTTCTGCTCAGTATGAGAGGGTGGGACTTGGGGAAACAGTGTTAAACAGGACATATCAATTCAGATTCCTGATGTATCTCTCTCGATACTCTTTACTAGGTCTAATCGAAAGGCCAAATGCAAAACTCACTTTATAAAGGGGTCAGTTGAGTGAAATTCTGCTCTCATGAAAAGTTTGCTTCACCGTCTCTTTGCAACCATTAAAAATGACTAACCCTCAAACACACAGAAGGGTGTTAACTCAAGCTAG
This sequence comes from Stegostoma tigrinum, assembly GCF_030684315.1. NCBI lineage: Eukaryota > Metazoa > Chordata > Chondrichthyes > Orectolobiformes > Stegostomatidae > Stegostoma > Stegostoma tigrinum. The sequence continues at coordinate 14,582,332 of NC_081404.1, read as the reverse complement.
AGTCAGGGCAGCCTAAGTGTGGAAAATGATTGCAAATTAAGAGTCCATAGCTAGCTGCTTGTTATCTAAACACATTTACCAGTGTGTTACTGATATTCAATTATACCTTCGAGCCAAGAAGATATCCGTAATGAAGAAACCAACTGTGCTTTGAGTTTGTAAAAAGAAATCTGGGCTGGGCTCAGGCAAGAGCAGCAAAGCACTCTGAGCAACAGCAGCATGCCTGGACAATCTGTCCATTAAAGATCGGACAGGGGCAACAGGCTAGACCCATTCACAGCTACACTTGGAGTAGAACTGCAACTTCAAACAAGGGGAGGCAATGGCCTAGTGGTATTCTTGCTGGACTGTTAATCCAGAAACCCTGGTAATATTCTGGGGACTTCGGTTCGAAACCCACCGCGGCAGATGGTACAATTTGAATTCAATAAATATCTAGAGTTAACAGTCTGATGATAGCTGTGAATCCATTGCCAATTGTTGGGACAAACCCATCTGGTTCACTAATGACCTTTAGGGAAGGAAACTGCCATCCTTACCTGGTCTGGCTGACATGTGACTCCAGACCCACTGTAACGTGGGTGACTCTTAACTGCCCTCTGGGCAATTAGGGATGGGCAATAAATGCTGGGCCTGGCCAGTGACACCCTCATCCTATGAAAGAATATTTTTTTAAAAATCATATTTAAGGGGTAACAAGGTGTAGAGCTGGATGAACACAGCAGGCCAAGCAGCATCAGAGGAGCAGGAAAGCTGACATTTCGGGTCTGGACCCTTCCTCAGAAATCTGGGTCCAGACCTGAAACGTCAGCCTTCCTGCTCCTCTGATGCTCTTGGCTTGCTGTGTTCATCCAACTCTACACCTTGTTATCTCAGATTCTCCAGCACCTGCAGTTCCTACTATCTCTGAATTGTCTTTGAGGGGTGTCTTTCACATCCAAAAGCTGCTTTACAGGAGCAATAGCAAACAACATACGACACTGAGCCACATAAGGGAATATTGTGCGAGATGACCAAAAGATGGGACAAAGAGGAAGGTTTTAAGGTGCATTTTAAAAAAGACAAAAACAAAAATAAATGTAAAGGAGGAGTGGAGCCCAGAATTATTGGCTGTTATACTCATTTGAAGGCTGAATGAGCTGAATGGTAACAATTCTCTGATTCTACGACGACCTTTTTGGGATCCTTAAGGGGGAGGGGGAGCAGCCCCAAGTCGTGGTCCACATTGGCACCAACGACACAGGTAGGAAGAGAGACGGGGATTTAAGGCAGAAATTCAGGGAGCGAGGATGGAAGCTGAGAGCTAGGACAAACAGAGTTGTCTCTGGTTTGTTGCCCGTGCCACGTGCTAGTGAAGCGAGGAAAAGGGAGAGAGAGGAGTTGGACACGTGGCTACAGAGATGGTGCAGGAGGGAGGGTTTTGGATTCTTGGATAATTGGGGCTCTTTCTGGGGTAGGGGGGACCTCTACAAGCAAGACAGTCTTCACCTGAACCAGAGCGGTACCGATATCCTTGGCGGGGAAATTTGCTAAGGCTATTCGGGTGGGTTTAAACTAAATCAGCAGGGGGGTGGGCACCAAAATTGTAGTTCGACCATAGAAAAGGTTGAGAGTAGGGTGGTCCGAAATAAAGTTTCAGGGAAGCAAGATGGCACCGGCAAGCAAGAAGTTGGTTTGAAGTGTGTCGACTTCAATGCCAGGAGCGTCCGGAATAAGGTGGGTGAACTTGCAGCATGGGTTAGTACCTGGGACTTCGATGTTGTGGCCATTTCGGAGACATGGATACAGCAGGGACAGGAATGGTTGTTGCAGGTTCCGGGATTTAGATATTTCAGTAAGAACACAGAAGATGGTAAAAGGGGCGGAGGTGTGGCATTGTTGGTCAAGGACAGTATTACAGTTGCAGAAAGGATGTTTGGGGACTCGTCAACTGAGGTAGTATGGGCTGAGGTTACAAACAGGAAAGGAGAGGTCACCCTGTTGGGCGTTTTCTATCGGCCTCCAAATAGTTCCAGAGATGTAGAGGAAAGGATAGTAAAGATTATTCTCAATAGGAGTGAGAGAGACAGGGTAGTTGTCATGGGGGACTTCAACTTTCCAAATATTGACTGGGAACACTATAGTTCGAGTACTATAGATGGGTCAGTTTTTGTCCAGTGTGTGTAGGAGGGCTTCCTGACACAGTACGTAGATAGGCCAACAAGGGGCGAAGCCACATTAGATTTGGTACTGGGTAATGAGCCTGGCCAGGTGTTAGATTTGGAAGTAGGTGAGCACTTTGGTGATAGCGATCACAATTCTGTTATGTTTACTTTAGTGATGGAAAGGGATAGGTGTATACCACTGGGCAAGAGTTATAGCTGGGGGAAAGGCAATTACGATGAGATTAGGCAAGATTTAGGGATCATAGGATGGGGAAGGAAACTGCAGGGATGGGCACATTAGAAATGTGGAGCTTATTCAAGGAAAAGCTCCTGTGTGTCCTAGATAAGTATGTACCTGTCAAGCAGGGAGGAAGCTGTAGAGTGCGGGAGCCGTGGTTTACGAAGGAGGTGGAATCTCTGGTCAAGAGGAAGAAGAAGGCTTATGTTAGGATGAGATGTGAAGGCTCAGTTAGGGCACTTGAGGGCTACGAGGTAGCCAGGAAAGACCTAAAGAGAGAGCTCAGAAGAGCCAGGAGGAGACATGAGAAGTTGTTGGCGGATAGGATCAGGGTAAACCCTAAGGCTTTCTATAGGTATTTAAGGAATAAAAGAACGACGAAAGTAAGATTAGGCCCAATCAAGGATAGTAGTGGTAAGTTGTGTGTGGAGTCAGATGAGATAGGGGAAGCGCTAAATGAATATTTTTCAACAGTATTCACTCTAGGAAACGACAATGTTGTCGAGGAGAATACTGAGATACAGGCGACTGGAATAGGTGGGATTGAGGTTCACAAGGAAGATGTAGTAGAAACCCTTCAGAGGGTGAAGATAGATAAGTCTCCTGGGCCGGATGGGATTTATCCTCGGATCCTCTGGGAAGCCAGGGAAGAGATTGCCGAGCCTTTGGCATTGATCTTTAACTTGTCATTGTCTACAGGAATAGTGCCAGATGACTGGAGGATAGCAAATGTGGTACCCCTGCTCAAGAAGGGGAGTAGAGACAACCCTGGTAATTATAGACCAGTGAGCCTTACCTCAGTTGTTGGTAAAGTGTTGGAAAAGGTTATAAGGGATAGGATTTATAATCATCTAGAAAAGAATAAATTGATTAGGGATAGTCAGCACGGTTTTGTGAAGGGAAGGTCGTGCCTCACAAACCTTATTGAGTTCTTTGAGAAGGTGACCAAACAGGTAGATGAGAGTAAACCAGTTGATGTGGTGTATATGGATTTCAGCAAGGCGTTCGATAAGGTTCCCCACAATAGACTATTGTACAAAATGCGGAGGAATGGAATTGTGGGAGATATAGCAGTTTGGATTGGAAATTGGCTTGCTGAAAGAAGACACAGGGTGGTAGTTGATGGGAAATGTTCATCCTGGAGTCCAGTTACTAGTGGTGTACCGCAAGGGTCGGTGTTGGGTCCACTGGTTTGTCATTTTTATAAATGACCTGGATGAGGGCGTAGAAGGATGGGTTAGTAAATTCGCAGACGACACTAAGGTCGGTGGAGTTGTGGATAGTGACAAAGGATGCTGTAGGTTGCAGAGAGACATAGATAAGCTGCAGATCTGGGCTGAGAGGTGGCAAATGGAGTTTAATGCAGACAAGTGTGAGGTGATGCACTTTGGTAGGAGTAACCGGAAGGCAAAGTACAGGGCTAATGGTAAGATTCTTGGTAGTGTAGATGAGCAGAGAGATCTCGGTGTCCATGTACACAGATCCTTGAAAGTTGCCACCCAGGTTGACAGGGCTGTTAAGAAGGCATACAGTGTTTTAGCTTTGGTTAATAGAGGGATCGAGTTCCGGAACCAAGAGGTTATGCTGCAGCTGTACAAAACTCTGGTGCGGCCGCACTTGGAGTATTGCGTACAGTTCTGGTCACCGCATTATAAGAAGGATGTGGAAGCTTTGGAAAGGGTGCAGAGGAGATTTACTAGGATGTTGCCTGGTATGGAGGGAAGGTCTTATGAGGAAAGGCTGAGGGACTTGAGGCTGTTTTCATTAGAGAGAAGAAGGTTGAGAGGTGACTTACTTGAAACATATAAAATAATCAGAGGGTTAGATAGGGTGGATAGGGAGAGCCTTTTTCCTAGGATGGTGACGGCGAGCACGAGGAGGCATAGCTTTAAATTGAGGGGTGAAAGATATAGGACAGATGTCAGAGGTAGTTTCTTTACTCAGAGAGTAGTAAGGGAATGGAACGCTTTGCCTGCAACGGTAATAGATTCGCCAACTTTAGGTACGTTTAAGTTGTCATTGGATAAGCATATGGACGTACATGGAATAGTGTAGGTTAGATGGGCTTCAGATCGGTATGACAGGTCGGCACAACATCGAGGGCCGAAGGGCCTGTACTGTGCTGTAATGTTCTCTATTCTATGTTCTATGACCTGCTCCCACTCAGACTGGTTCAGGCGATGGTCAGCTATGTGACAGAACAAAATGGGAGTCTTGCTCATCATTAGCCATACCTCCAGACCCAAACCTGTATGCTGCTCATTGCTCTCTGAGGGAACTGTCACACAACTCCACCATACATTAGGGAGAACAGGCTAAAACGTTATGTTGAAAGAAACAGCAATTTTCTAAAAAAGAATTGTTCATTCATTGGATGTTAGCATCGCTGGCTGGGTACGGCATTTATTGCCCATCTCTAGTTGCCCCTTGAGGTGGGGGTGAGCTGCCTTCTTGAACTGCTGCAGTCCACCTGCTGTGGGTTGATCCACAATGCCCTTGGGGAGGGAATTCCAGGATTCTGACCCAGCAACAGTGAAGGAACGGCGATATATTTCCAGGTCAGGCTGGTGAGTGGAGGGGAACTTGCAGAGGGGTGGTGTTCCCATGTATCTGCTGCCCTTGTACTTCTCGATGGAAGTGGGTGTGGGTTTGGAAGGGGCTGCGTGAGGATCTTTGGTGAATTTCTGCAGTGCATCTTGTAGATGATACACACTGCTGTGACTGAGCGTCGGTGGTGGAGGGAGTGGATACTTGTGGATGTGGTGCCAATCAAGTGGCTGCTTTGTCCTGGATGGTGTTGAGCTTCTTGAATGTTGTTGGAACTGCACCCATCCAGGCAAGTGGGGAGTATTCCATCCCACTCCTGACTTGTGCCTTGTAGATGGTGGGACAGGCTTTGGGGAGTCAGGAGGTGAGTAACTCGCTGCAGGATTCCCAGCCTCTGACCTGCTCTTGTAGTAGCCACAACACTGGCTATGGCTGGGTCCAGTTCAGTGTTTGGTTAGTGGTAACCCCCAGGATGTTGACAGTGAGGGATTCAGTCATTGTAATATCATTGAATGTCAAGGGGTTAGATTGTCTCTAATAGGTGATGGTTACTGCCTGGCATTTGTGTGGCACCTGGTGTTCTGCAGCCACCAGTTGTTTTTGCTTTAGGCAAGGCTTTTTAAAAGGGCACTTCGGGTTTAAACAAAAAAAGGGGTGTCAACCCTTGGTCTTTAGGCTAAGCTAAGAAGAACAGAGAATTCAAGCGGTAACTTTGGTTACCAAATGCCTGACAAGTTGTACAGGAAAATAGGAGAGAGGGGAGAATGTAATCAGGCAAGGGAGATTGTAAGACAAAGCATAAATCATGCAAAAAGTTCATCACGACAACATAAAGAGATTCATCATCAAGCACGGTATGATAAAACTGCTACAGGGCTTGCTGTCTTCCGCGACACCAGTTTTCTTGGCTGCGTGCTAACTGCTTGATGTCATGCCAACTGCTGAGGCCTACAAACCCTTCAGTTATTCGCCTGAACTGGTTGATGCTGTAGCCACATCGAGCTAAGCTGTCATAGTTTATCAGTGTCCATCTTGTGGAGGAGGCCATTGCATGAAGGCTCACAATCTGGTCTCGTGTTGGCTTCTGACTTGGTCGTGTAAGGATTGATTGCTGAGATGGTGGTGTAGAGTTTAGGTGAACGAGAGGTGATCTCGCAGAAATGGTACCAAATTCTACAATGGCTAGATACCGAAAGGATGTCTCCCCTGTCTGTGGGGGGCTTGAACTGAGGGCACTGTCTCACAGCAAAATGCATGCCTGAGGAGAGGAGAAACTTCTTCACTCAGAGAGTGGCAAACCTGAGGAAATCTCTCTCCCAGAGGGCAGTGGAAGCACAGTCAAGCACGTTCCAGGTAGATATGGACAAATAAAAACCAAAAGAACTGCAGATGCTGTAAATCAGGAAGAAAACCAAAGTTGCTGGAAAAGCTCAGGCAGCATCTGTGAAGGAAGAAACAGAGTTAACATTTCGGGTCCAGTGACCCTTCCTTAGAACGTTCTCAAAAAGTTCTGAAGAAGGGTCACTGGACCCAAAATGTTAACTCTGTTTTCTCCTTCACAGATATGGATAAATACCCAGTTACTAATGACATCCAGGGCTGTGGGGATAGCATAGGAATAAAACATTGAGGTCAATGACTCTTCCCAGTCGAGCAGGCTCAAAGGGCTGAATGGCCTACTCCTGCTCCTATATTCCAAAAGGAAAGGGCATCAGTTCTGATAAGATGCTCAGGAGTGATTTAATGACAACAGTAGTAAATTTTGGCCATGTTCTTGCGAACAGGGACATATGGCAGTGATGTGATGGATCCAAATGGCCCATGAACAAGAATGCTCATGTGTAGCTAGCATTCCATGGTTGACGAGCCTTCCTGTTGGGAATGGGCACAACTAGGTTATAAAATAGTGACAGGCCACTGTGCATTGCACACCCACAATAATCATGCTCACCACTGCTTTAATGTTCATTTGTTTCCCCAACTCAACTTTGAACAGGGAATCATCACAGTGGGGCTCAATGCTGGGATTACTTGGTACCAGACCAGATCCAGGCCGAGAAAGGGTTTGTGTAGTTGGCAATAATATATCCTTGAGGCAACAGGAGGAAAAATGCTTCCTGGTGATGGACCTCCTTCTCCCTTGTCTCCCGGGCAGCTTTGACTTCCATTTGTCTCCCTCACCACATCCCATCAATGACTTGCCTGCATGCGGTGAAACGTCCTCATGGCAACTCAGTCACCCGAGATACTGACCCTGTTCGCCCTCAAAATGGCTACTTCCCGCAATGTCCCAGCAGCCACCTGTCATTTTCTCTCTCTTGGCAAAAAATGACTGCCTACATTTCTTGTCCAGATCCTCTTTCAATGCCAACAGACCCTCCAGAATGGGGTGGTCTGTTCTGATACAATATGACAATTGGCGCGCTTCCAACTGCAAGTTCACTAAGCGACCACAATTTAGTGCCTTTGTTGACTGTGTGTTGCCTGTCTTCTAGGCTTTCATGTTCAAATAACATTGCAATGAAAAGATGTCTACCTTCTCCTTGTGTTTTTCAAGAGTTCAGCCTGAATCGATATCCCAATTTGCCAGCCCATGCAAACCAATCTTCGAAGGCTAATCATAGAACAGAACAGAATCCTACAGGCCATTCAGCCCATCAGGTCCACACCAACCCTCTGAAGACCATCCCACCCAGACCGACCCCCCCTACCCTATCCCTATAACCCTGCATTTCTCACGCGTGCACCCAACCCCTTACCCTATCCCTGTAACCCTGCATTTCTCACGGCCAATCCACCCCAACCTGCACATCTTTGAGCTGTGGGAGGAAATCAGATCACCCAGAGGAAACCCACACAGACACGGGGAGAACATCTGCGTGGAGTCTGCTGAGGGTGGGATCGAACCCGGGGCCCTGGCGCTGTGAAACAGCAGTGCTGACCACTGAGCGACCGTGCTGTGGTCAGAGTTCCACTGAACCATTTGTATTGCAGTGACAAAAGGCCCAATTCTTTTTCTTTTAGCTCTCTTGACGCCCTGGCAGTGCCACCAAAACCTGGCTGGAGCCAACACCTCATTGTGGTTTATGGACAGAATGGTAGCTGTGTGCAGCAAAATGAGAGACTCTACGTCAACATGCTTTGTGGCACGACTCAAGGACGTGGTATGGTTCAAATGATAAAGTGCGGTTTTTCTCTCTGTTTCTGAGAATCCCATTGGAAAATCCCTTGATTTTCACCCACAGTTCATGCAGTGGCCACTAGGAGGCAGGAAGGGTATAGGAGGAAGAAGAGAGATCAGATGCTCTGTCTTCAATGGGATGCTCTCCAACAGGAATTGGCAGTTTAAACGGGAAAAAAAGGGACTTTTAAAAGTACAAATTGTGGAATCACACAATGCCTCATGTTTGCCAAATCATTCCAAATTGATGGTGTTGCTTGCGCTCCCCATGAAGGAAAAAAAAAGGTTTCATAAATCTCCACTCCAATCACCCACATGCATCTGTGCTTAGGAGCTGACAATGTAACAGGCATCTAATTACACACAATAAATCTAAACAATTTAACCAAAAACTCGGAGAGCTGGAAGAGCAGGCATTTGCACAAGAGTTAATGGGGTGTTAATTTTGTGCAGCCTTAAAATTAGGAAGAAAAGCATTATAGTCCAGAATTATCAGAGAACTGCTCGTGATAAGCAGTGGGTCTGAAGCTGATTGGCGACCAGAAGGCAAATAAAAAAGTAAAATGGTAATTTAAAACGCATTTAGGATCTTTGCTTTTTCTAATAACTGTCTCAGCATTATCTTCTCGAATATCTTTGCCTGCTCTTAGCTGACAATTGAGCTTGTTCTCTTTCGTCGGCTTAGTTCCCCATCCTTTTGTTGGAAACTATTTCATCTTCTTCTGAGGCGTGTGTTTTCCTCCTGGATCTCAAAAGGAGCGTTGCAGGTAAAAAAAATAAATCGCATCACCCCCTGCAGTGCTCAAATATGGTCTTAACAGTCACGAGCTTTGGTAGCCCATTGTTTTCTCAACTGCAGCCTTTCAGTTGCTCTCTTAATCATTCTAATTAAACCCCAAGGGCACAGTCAGACGATCCCAAAGGGCATTTGATCAGCCCTACCTCTCTCAGGTGCCCATTCCTCCAGTGCCAGCTTGCTGAGTGACCGCCAGCTGATTGTATAGTCGTGCAGGGGGATGCATTTTATTCCGTCGAAGGAGTTGGGGAACATTTTGGCTTCCTGCACCTCACCTTCCTGGTTCAGTACTTGATGCCAAGCCGTTGGCACTGTTGGCTCAGCGGGGAACCCGCTTGCCCTTGCCGCTATAAGGTCGTAGCTTCGTAATCCCACTCCAGAGCAAAGGCTCAAGCCCGACACATTCACTGCTCAGGGTGGCCTCCACTTTGCTGGAGGTGTTCCCTAGGTCACCTGATCACAAGGCTGTCCCCCCTGATGGCGTGGCCAAGCCGCAAGAAAAACCCAACGGAGGCTCTTCCTTAAATCCGACCTTTTGCACCAAGCTTTCTGCCACCGGTCCCAAGTGTCATCTTTTGTTCAGCGATGCCGCTGTGAAAGGAAAACCTTGAGGTGTTTTACTGTGTTCAAGGTGCTACGTAAATGCACTCTCTTGTAGTTTTTTTTGTCCCTTCTCCCACCCCACCCACCCCCCCCCACTGGCAGGGTGGGTGTGAAAAGATCCCTTGACACTAGCTGAAGAAAGGGAAGGAGGGATAGAGAACCCTTGGCACACTCTCCAAGATTACTTTCAAAACCAATGCCGACAGAAATGATCATGTTGTGTCAGAGAGCTTGCTGTGCACATATTGGATGCTGGTTTCCTCAACTGCGTGAGTGAATGCAATTTTATTCTATGGTTCTTTAGGATAGTTTTGATTTGATTCGATCAATTATGTCTCATGTACCTAGGTACGGTGAAAAGTTTTGTTTGGCATGCAGTACAGGCAGATCTGACCACACAAAGTGCATCAGGGTAAGAGAACAGAGCAAAGAATACCATGCTACAGCTGCAGAGAAGGTGCACAGAGAGTCCGATCAAAGTCGAAATGTAAAATTTCAGAAGGCTAATAACAGCGGGGAAGAAGCTGTTCTTGAATCTGTCGGTTCGTGTGTTTATGCTTTTATATCTTCCAATCAAGGGAAGGAGTTGGATGGGATTATAACTGGGGTGGGAGGGGTCTTTGATGATGTTGGCTGCGTTTCTTGAGGTAGCAAGAAGTGTAGGTGGAGTCAATGGATGGCAGGTTGGTTTATGCGATGGACTGGGCTGTGGTTCACAACTCTCTAGTTTCTTACGGTCCTGGGCAGAGCAGTTGCTGTACCAAGCTGCGGCGCATCCAGATAGAATGCTTTCTGTGGTGTATCTAGAAAAAACTGGTGAGGGTCCTCATGGGCATGCCATATTTCCTTAGCCTCCTGAGGAAGTAGGGGTGTTGTTGTGCTTTCTTGACCATTGCATCAGTGTAGGTGGACCAGGACAGATTGTTAGTGATTGTCACTCCTAGGGACTTGATGCTCTTGACCATCTCCATGGCATTAGAAAGGGCATCTGGGTGTCTTTGGATCAGCATGTCAAAGCCCCTTCTCTGCTGTATTGGTTCTATGGTTTCAATTCAAAATCATCTCATTGGCCATAAACCCCTTTGGAATATCTTGAGATCATGAGGAAAGACTTGCATTTACATAGCACCTTTCACCAGGCAGTTCAAGGGCTTTACAAAAGTAAAAACCCCATGTGTCAGGTCCAACGACCCTTCTTCAGAACTTTGTTCACTCTGCTTTCTCTCCACAGATGCTACCAGACCTGCTGGGTTTTTCCAGCAATTTCTGGTTTTGTTTTGTACTGCCAAGTAAGTATTCTTCTTGAAATGCAGTCACCATTGTAATGCAGGAAACACAACGAATCTATGCACAGCAAGCTCCCACTCACAGCAATGTAATGATGGCTCGGTAATCTGTTTTTGGGCCGTTGAGCGAGGAAAACATATTGGCTGGAACACTGAAGAACTCTCTTGCTCTTTAAAATAAGACCAAGAGATCCTCTTTAGTCAAAAAGATAGCAGGCCTCAGTTTAAAACCACAATTGCAGTTCTGATATACTGCACATCTACATCGCAGCACTCGAGAGTGAGAGTCTAGCTTTTGCACTCAAATCCTGGAGTTGGATTTGAACTTCAAACCTTCTAATTCTGAGTGCCATAGCACTATACAAGTCTTCCTTTTATTAAACTGTCCTTTCCCTTTTCAAGATTATATGTGCATTCCTATCTCTTGCTGTACTTTCTGTAGATTTCCCACAGTACGGAAACAGACCATTCGGCCCAAAGGCCACATCAACCCTCCGAAGAGCATCCCAGCCAATCCTTGTAACCCTGCATTTCCCATAGCTAACCCCACCAAGCCTGCACCTCCCTGAACACATTGGGCAATTTATCACAGCCAATCCATCCAAACTTGCACATCTTCGGACTGTGGGAGCAAACTGGAACACCTGGAGGAAACCCATACGGACATGGGGAGAATGTGCGAACTCCAGACAAACAGTCGCCCGAGGGTTGGATTGAACAAGGGCCCCCGGCGCTGTGAGGCAGCAGTGCTAACCACTATGCCACCATGCTAATGTTTCGTGATTCATGCCCTAAGACCCCCAGATTCCTCTGCAGCATGGAGTTCAACAATCACTCACCATGTCAATCGTACGCTTTTCTATGCTTCCTGCTTTTTTTGACAAGGTCACATTTTCCCACATTATACTCCAAACACCAATTTTCTCCCTCACCACATATCTACAGCCCCTTGCTAATCCTTTTGCCCTCTTCGCAACCTACTTTCCTGCCTAACTTTATGTCACTAGCAAATTTAGCAAGCCATAGATTTATGAATAGTTGAGGCCCTAGCATTCAGCCCTGTGGCACTCCACTCTTGCCAACCTTTGTATCTACTCTCTTTCCTGTTAGCTAACCAATTTTCTATCCATGCTAACATGTTAGATTGATTAAAAGTATCTAACCCTCACCATAAGCTCTTATTTTGTTTCGCAACTTTTGACATGGCATCTTGTCAAATGCCTCTGGAAGTCCAAGTACATTGCACACCCTTTGTCTAAACCCGTTATATGCTCAAAATTAGTCAAGCACAATTTCCCTTTCACAAAACCATGTGGACTCAGCCTGATTACATTTTAAGAATGTCTAAGTACTCTGCTGTAACCTTCTTAATAGTAGACTCCAGCATTTTCTCAGATTCTACTGGGAGAGTGGTCAGTAACTGGACAATCCAGGTTTAAAGCACTTGGTAACAAGGAGCGATGAGAATATTTTTTTTAAAAACATCTGTTGAGACCTGGAATGTTTTGTCTGAAAGGGAATAATTGCAAAGCTCTTTCAAAACATTGACAAAAGCATGATGAGCCAAATGGCTTCTTTCGATTATTGTAAGAGTCCATTACTGTTGTACCCTTGCTATTATATACTCCTGGCAAAGAAAAAGAAAAAGCAAAACGCCCTCCAGAACTGAGCTGTGTCCAACTCAACAAATGTACCTATTATAAAGAAAGGAAATTAATAACACATTAGCTGAACCCTTTGAAACCTTGCTGCCTTCCAACATGTCCTCACCTCTGCTTTCCAACGTGAGATTCACTACAACCCAGTGATCATTGTACAAGCATTTCAAACTGGTCTAGAATCTCCATTAACCACTTGCTTGATGATCTATCAGATCTATCGTGTGAAGCAGCTTTGTACGAGACATTGCCTTAGACAGTCACCATCTTTCCCCTTCTGATTGCCAGTCCTGCTGAGAGGTTGTTGAACTGAAAAGTTAATCCAGAAATTGGCCCTGTCTATAATAACATGGCCTCATGGTGAACCAAAACAAAATATTTTCAGAGTCCACTCAAGTAAGGAAAACGTGAACTTTTCATCAGAAACATCTTACTGTGACTCTATCCTGCCACATTGTTGCAAGGGGTAGCAAAATCATGTGACATTGCATCACTTCCTGTGATGATGTATACTGTTCATTAGCATACCACACAGTTAGAAATAACCCCTCGGCCTGCATGACCAAGTCTGCTGGCTTTTCCCAGTTCTGAGGAAGGGTCACTGGACCCGAAACGTTAACACTGTTTTTTCGTTTACCGACCTGCTGAGCTTTTCAAGCAATTTTGTTGTTGTGTCGAAGAGGATTAAATTCAATTCACACAATTTGCGCACTCCCTGTTCTCACGACAGTGCTCAATGTATTTGAGTCTCACTACTCAAGCTCTGCTGGTAAAATTTTAAATATTAGTTTGTAGCAGTCCACAAAGGTTTTGCTCTAAAACCAACCAATTAGCCAAGTCACTTCCTTCCATTCCTTCTTAGCAGGTTCAGGCAGACACTGCTCTTAAATTATTCGCTTCTGACGGTGCACTGACCCTCCCAGGGAGGCCACAGGAGTAGACAGCATCCATAAGTTCATGGGACAGGCACTTTGAGAGCTGAAACTGCTTATTAACTGTGGGCAGCGTTGTGTGCAAGCTCTGAGAATTGAAGAAGTCGAGGCAAGTAACGGTGGAATCTACTGAATCTATCACCAGACTGTCTGGGAGGTGAACAATATCAGTTAGGAAATGGGACCTGGGGGCAAGACTATGCGCCCCACCCCTCAGATATGGCAAAGTTGAAAAGGTCATTCTCCCCTCTGAGTTGTAACGGTGCCCTATTGAATTCAATTTAGGTTTACAATGGGAAGTACAAATGTTTCCCTGCAATACACGATATCACTAAGGCTAAAAGAAGTGAAGACAGAAAGAGATAACACAGTGCGGAACTGGAGGAACACAGCAGGCCAGGCAGCATCGGGGGGAGCAGGAAAGCTGACATTTCAGGTCGGGACCCTTCTTCAGAAATGGGCCCCGACCGGAAACCTCAGCTTTCCTGCTCCTCTGATGTTGCCTGGCCTGCTGTGTTCCTTCAGCTCCACACTGTGTTATCTCTGGCTCCAGCATCTGCAGTTCTTACTATCTCTAATGACAGAAAGATTTGCATTTATTTTCACAAACTCAGCCAGGACAGGGAAAAGGGCCAAGTCCCGCTCCTAACTCTTACATTCTCAGGCTATGCCAAAGCACTTTGCAGCTATACAAGTCCTTACAAAGTGTCATCACTGATATAAAGTAGGAAATACGCATACTGCAAACTCCCAAACCAGCAAAGCTAGCTCCTTCTTTTGAAGTGATGGTGATTGAGGAGCAAATGTTGACCAAGACACAGGGAATAGCTCCCCTGCTCTTTTATTTTGAAACAGTGTTGTGACATCTACTCCATTCAGCTGAGAAGACGGATTCTCAGTGTATTGAAATTTGGCATGTCCATAAGGACACTCACCAACTTTTACAGATGCACCACAGAAAGCATTCCATCTGGATGCATACAAAAGCTTAAGCACACGCACCAACAGGTTCAAGAACAGCTTCTTCCCCGCTGTTATTGGACTTCTGAATGGACCTCTCAAATTTCAAATCTAACGTTGATCCTAGCTTTATGCACCTCCTGTGCAGTTGTAGATCTGTATACATCGCTCTATTCAATCACCCTGTAATCTGTATGTCCTGGCACGTTATGCTCTGCCTGCACGGCATGCAAGACAAAACTTTTCACTGTACTTAGGTACAGGTGACAATGATAAATCAAATCAGATATCATCTCATCTGAGGTATGAGTACTGAAGTTCTGGAGTACTTTGTGGCTCTTTGGATAGGTTTTCAGTTGAATTCCTACTGCAGAGAGATAGGTGTAAAAATCTAAGTGAACACTACCATAGAGTAATACAGTTCAGAAACAGACCCTTTGGTTCAACTAGTCCATGCTAACCATGTTCCCAAACTGCAATCTGGTCGCCCTGTCGCAGGAAGGATATTATTAAACTAGAAAAGGTTCCGAAGAGATTTATCAGGGTGTTGCCGGGAATGGAGGGTTTGAGATTTAGAAATAGACTGGAAAGGCTGGGACCTTTTTCACTGGAGAGTAGGAGGTTGAGGAGTGACCTTATTGAGGTTAATGAAATCATAAAGGGCACAGATAAGGTGAATGACCTTATCTGGGTCTTTTCCCCCTGCGGTGGGGGAATTCAAAACTGGCAGACATATGTTTAAGGAGAGAAGACAACAATTTAGAAAGGGCATGAAGGACAACATTTTTTACACACAGATTGTAGTTCATGTGTGGAATGAACGGCCAGAGAAAGTAGTGGATGTGGGTACAGTTACAATATTTGGAAGATATTTGGATAAGTACATGAATAGGAAAGGTTTGGAGGGATATGGACCAAGCACAGGCAGGTAGGACTAGTTTAGTTTGGGAACATGGTTAGCATGGACTGGTTGAACCAAAGGGTCTGTTTCTGAACTGTATTACTCTATGGTAGTGTTCACTTAGATTTTTACACCTATCTCTCTGCAGTAGGAATTCAACTGAAAACCTATCCAAAGAGCCACAAAGTAAACACTCAGTTCCTTCAAAGGGGTATGCTTGTGACTTTAACCTAGAATGAGAGAGTTAGTGCAGTTCAGCACATGTGCCAATCGCATGTGATTTAGATCTCAGGGCTTGTCACAGCCTTTGTTGGCTTGACACAATCTGCACCATGTTGCCTTGTTTGCTTTTTCAAAGGGAGGTGATAAGTAATTACAATAGACCATCTCTGTGCGTTTTGAATAGTTGAGTCAAAATTCAGCTTGGTGACGGAAAAGTGAAGTTATCCCTTTGAATTCCTCACCAACACATAACTGTATCCCATTCAGACTCCCATCAAGAATAGGCAGGCATAGTGGGGAGGTAATTAATGTACCAATGACCAGTGTGGTGAAATGGGGCTTTGAAAATTGTTGAGTTGACAAATGGACCACTTTAAGAAAGTCCCCTCCAATCCATAGATTTGAATCATTGGCCAACATGCCTATTAACTGAAATCTTTCCACATCCTCGCAACAGAACAGCTGTGACCTTGTGCCAATAAATTGGTAGCCAAGTACGTTATTGGGCATGACAGCACATTCAGCCAGATCCCCTTAAGTTATGGACTTCTTTAGATTTCAAGTGCCGATGGCAGTTTCACAGAGAATGAGGTGGAATCTACTTGCAAAGTGACCCTTTCACGGCGTAAAAACAGAGTGCCACTGAAAGGGGTTCTGCAAAGAATGTTCCCAGCCCTGGCAGAACGTGGACATTGGTGAGAAAGTTGGGAGAATTGTGTGGGATCAGCAATGAGAAGCTTCCTGTTATTGAGAGCCAGAAGTCCCATTTTCTAACGGAGTTTTAAATAGTGAGATATGATCCTCGCCAATGAGTGGCGAGAGGCTTATTTACATAGATTAGCATACATTAACATCTCATTATGATATCACCTGGCCTCATTGATATACAGCTTCACATGTGCAAACTCCACACAGACAGTCGCCCGAGACTGGAATCAAACCCGTGTCCCTGATGCTGTGAGGCAGCCGTGCTAACCACTGAGCCACCATGCCACACCAGGGTAAATGAAAGAAACTGCGTACGCCAGGTGCAGCCTGCCAGCACTTATCTGGGCACATGGCTGGGCTTTACTGATGGCACCAACACCAGGAGTTCTGGCAGTGGTGAATGGGAGAATACAATAATCACCATAGGGGCGTGGTGCATAGTTACGAACACAGAATCGGGACAAAAGTGCCAAAACAAACAAACAATCAGTCGGGTCCACGGACAGGAACTCCATAAAACTTGCCAATGTCTGGTGAGATTCAGCACAAGGATTTAATAAACAGATGATATTTTATGTCAGACTTCATTCATTGTCACTTCTTTACCTGTATGTTTGCTCAAGCTACATTGACCTCACTGAGTGACCAAAGACAGAAAGGCTGCCTTATTCTGCACTTTTCTCACAGAGTGAACGGAACTGCTTGTCTTTACAAGCTACCATGAAACGTATCAATGAGTCTTATAGAAGAGCAAATCGACTTCTCACCTTGATGCTCACAAAATAGGCAACTTGAGTGATACTGTCCAACAACTCATTTGAATTTTAAGGTTTGGCATTTCAAACCCCTTTCTCTAACAGCTAACCAAAACTGCTTTCTGTACATGTTTTGGAGGCTGGTAAATGGTCTCTAAAGAGTTGATGGTGCAATGTGCCTGAGTGTGCAGTGTGTGACAATGCTGTGGCTCTCAAGAGGTTGTTTTATCCTGTTTTTATTTGAAGAGAGGGCGTAAGGCAGAGGTGCTAATGAATATTACTTCAGTAAACAGATTTGGAGGCCCTGGGGTTTTTTTTAAGTTGGAACAATGGAAGCAGTCTGGTAGTGGCCAGCTTTCACAGACCAGGCTTTCGAGTTTTTTGTTTGTTTTCAGGTTTAGCTTTAAACTGAAACTATGGGGGTCTCAACAGCGTTGGAAGCTTCAGTGAATGTCTCCCAGCCGCTACTCTCTCTGAATTTTCCTTTGATGTTTTCTTCCTCCTGGATTGGAGAACTGCATGTGAGAATTTGTGTCTGAATTTACCTTTTTTTGCCAAAGGGTATGTTTATGGGATGTTACTATATTGAAACAGTTGATTGGTAATTGTTACTGCATCTATTACTCTGTTAAGTTTCCAACAGAGTCAAGTTATTCAAAATTCCTCTTTCTTTGGTTGCATTTTAACTACAGTGTTTCAATAGTTGAGCAGTTTGACCAATCGCATTGCATTGTGAACTGACACTTCACATTTGCCTTTAAAATAAGAAAAAGTTATGATCTAGGCCACCCTCTTACAATGTTTCCACGGGGTTTGGTCTGGTCCCTAACATGTACTCTCATCACTAGACCTGGATTTCAATGCAATCAACACTGATGATCGTCTCTCTGATAGCTGTAAGGATCCCACACTTCAGGCATTTCTTTGCTGACACAAGTCCAAAGCACAAAACTACCTCAACACAAATGCCAACAGTGCCCCTAGGGAGCTTAATAGACAGCTGCCACAGGAAATGCAAATGTCAAGACTGGTGCCGTGGGACAAGGGGTTAAGGCAAATGGAGCTTTACCTTGTTTGCAACCTGCAGGATGATCAACACACCCAAAAAAAAATGCAGGACTCCTAAGCTATTCCCTGACCTAATATCCTTCATTTGTGCGTTTACAATCAATTTGTTTCTAGAACATCGGGTGATTTAAACCATCACCTTAAATAATGTTATCCCACTGCAGTGTGATGTCACCTTCATCACATGGTGTGATAACAATCAAGATTGGCAAATTGCTTTGAATCAACGAGACAGTGTGGTGCAATCAGTTGTTAACTCCCCTCTGCTCGCATCACCACATGTTCGAGAAAAATCAATGTTTTCATAATTGTGTGACAAAAGATGGATAATTTGCCGGCACCTCACTTATGCTGTTAACACCATGGCTAGTGTCCTGCAAAAGGCTTAAGATCCACTACCAACAGTTCAAACTTTTGCACAAACACATTACAATAGGCACCCTCTTTCACACAAAAGGCAGAGTTCAAATGGAAGAAACTGATTTCAAAAACATTCCATTCAATGAAACTTGCAATTACTAGGGCAAAATTTGTGTTCCCATCAACTCCTACTGAGCCAGGAGCACCTTCCTCTTTTGGTTTAATGGAATAGAGTCCCTACAGCAGGCCATTCAACCCATCAAGTCCACACTGATCCTCTGAAGAGCAACCCGTCCAGACCCAACCCCCTATCCGAAAAGGCTGCATTTTCCCATGGCTAGTCCAACTAGCCTACCCATCCCTGGATGCTATGGCATGGCCATCCACCTAACCTGCACATCTTTGGACTGTGGGAGGAAATTGGAGCACCTAGAAGGAGCTCACGTACACAGCATGCAAACTCCACACAGGCAGTTGCCCAAGGGTGGGATTGAACCTGGGTCCCTGGCACCATGGGGCAGAAATGCCAACCACCATGCCACCCCTCCTGGGTTTTGCTTTCAGCTTTCATTCACACTTCTGAAAGTCAGAAGGTGGGATGTTCAGGAGCTGCAGACTCCACCACGGCCTTTATGAACTTTATTCATTGCCCTC
This sequence comes from Stegostoma tigrinum, assembly GCF_030684315.1. Taxonomy (NCBI): domain Eukaryota; kingdom Metazoa; phylum Chordata; class Chondrichthyes; order Orectolobiformes; family Stegostomatidae; genus Stegostoma; species Stegostoma tigrinum. The sequence goes on along the minus strand of NC_081404.1, from coordinate 14,563,319 downwards.
TGATATTGAGCCAAAAATAGTCCGTCATTATCAGAGGTTTTCTCTAACTGTGATGTCCAAAGGCAAATGAAGGAGCCAGCACACCAATACCTTAACAGAACCCAAGTAAGGGCAATAAATCTGACCTTGCAGCTTCACCCACATCCCACGAGCAAACTTTAAGGTCTTGTGAAACTTTAAAGAGTTCAGAAAAGATTTACAAGGATGTTACCAGGGTTTGAGGGTTTGAGCGAGTGGGAGGGACCAAATAGGCTGGGGCTATTTTCCCTGGATTGTCGGATGCTGAGGGATGACCTTATAGAGGTTTATAAAATTATGAGGGGCATGGATAGATTGAATGATTGAGGCCTTTTCCCAGGGTGGGGGAGTCCCAAACTAGAGGGGCACTGGCTTAAGGTGAGAGGGGAAAGATATAAAAGGGAACTAAGGGGCAGCTTTTTCACACAGAGGGTGGTCTGTGTATGGAATGAGCTGCCAGAGGAAGTGGTGGAGGCTGGTACAGTTACAACATTTAAAAGGCACCTGGATGGGGACATGAATAGGAAGGGTTTATAGGGATATGGGCCAAATGCTGGCAAATGGGACTAGATTTATTTAGGATACCTGGCCAGCATGGACGAGTTGGACCGAAGGGTCTGTTTCCATATACAACTCTATGATTCTAAGTAGCATTGCTGGAGAAGTGATTGAAGGGTTGAGGTCTTAATTCAAGCTCTCAGTAAAGGGAAGAACTCGAAACATCCCAAAATGCTTTGTAGCTAGTGAGGTGTAGTCACGATTGGAAAGTCACAAGCACAGCCGCTGAGCTGCAAAGGACATTAAGCTACCACATCAAATAATGCCTGATTTGAGTAATTAATGTTTACAGAAGATCACAAAATGCGTTTATTCGGATGACCTAACCATCTTGAATCAAAATCTTGCTAACTGATCAGCCTACTCCAACTTCTATAACAGATTCAGAAAAGTTGCCTTTTGTGAAACAATTCATATATGTCAAGGGTTGAGCTCATCCCATCAATCAATAACTTGAATTCATCATAAGGTCTTTCTTTCCTGTTGTCAACCACACGAAACAGCCATGAATTTAAAACGTAGACTGGACACAACTAAGGGGTTCAATCTTATTGCTAACTTATCAACACCCATGTTACCACTTCCTGCATTTGGACAGCAGACTCTGTAAAAAAATACTGATAGTTGAGGATATATTATACACGTATTAAATCAATATCATTAGCGTATATCATCATGCTCTAATCCAATACAAACTTGCCTGACAGATAGATCCTTTCACAAATGGGCCTGTCATTATCCGAAATCCTAGACAAATTAATGTTACTTCCTCAAACACGGACTGAAAGGTACAAATACAAAATAGACCTGGCTACATCTGTCAGAGGAAAATCACGCGGATGTCTGGATGAAATCTTTATGAGGCGCAATAAACCCCTTTGTATAAGACTGGACAAAATAGAGTTGGAGGAATGACTGATAAAAGCAATGAAAGAAAACAGGTCACTGAAATGCTCACTCCCCTGTCTGTCCTCAGTCTTATAGCCCTGTTCTAATGAAGCTCAACGAACAGCACCTCATCTTATGATGAGTCACTTTAGAGCCTTCCTGACTCAACTCTGATCTCGCCAGTTTTAGATCATAGCCACTGCTCCAATTTTTTGAACAGCAGGTACTGATAATGGTTCTGTTGTGAGCATTCGCAATGACTCTGAGCCCAGCTTTCATTTCCGAAAGCAAAATACTGCAGATGCACACTTCAATTTCAGCTGGCCTTCTGTGAATTATGTGCAACGTTCATTTTTTTTCCCCAGTCTTCCTCAGGTCCCCTCCCTCACCTCTTTTTCCAGCCCTTTCATCACTGTATCAGTGTCATTTTTTTCCTGAACTGAAACATTTCAACAACTTTATTTTTAACTTCCAAACTTCTCTCTGATTCTTGCCTTCCTTGACATCGTCGTCTTCATTTAAATGCCAGCCTATCAACCAATTATAAGCCCATTGTTGTGAAGATGCAGTGTCTGAAATACTAATGTGGAATATCATTGAGTGGATGTATAAATATAGAATCCCCACAGTGTGGGAGCAGACCATTCAGCCCAACAAATCCACACTGACCCTCCATACAGACTGATTCCCATCATGCTGCATTTCCCACAGCTAATCCACCTTTGCTGCATATCCCTGAACACTATGGGCAATTTAGCATGGCCAATCCACCTGGTCTACACATCTTTGGACTGTGGGAGGAAACCCACACAGACATGGGGAGAATATGCAAACTCCACAGAGACCCGAGGGTAGATTGGAACCCAGGTCCCTGAGGCAGCAGTGCTAACCACTGAGCCATCATACCAACCTCAGTAGATGTTTCAGAAAGAGCACAGCAAAGACAATTCGCTGCAGCAAGAAAAGTGTCACATTTGTAGAGAACATAAGCTGCTTAACTGGAGCCAGTACTTTCAGAGAGAATTCACATGATCAGTTGCAGGCGTAGAAACATATTGGATTTGAGCACAGTCAGAAAGACTTTCTTTTTACCAACTGCACCAGGCTTCATCCTCTCTCTCTTTTCTCTTGAACCTCTCTCATCAAAGGTAGTGAGTAGTAAACCCACTGGAAGACCTTATCACCACAGTGGGAGAACTTCTACAGGGAAATTCTCCTTCAGAAGAATAGCAATTTATTGTCACGAGTTTTTCTGAATAAAAACCACAAGCGGTGTTATAAGTCGCCATACCACAGCACCTAAATTGATGCCAGAAGTCATAAATTAGGTGGCACAGTGGTTAGCACTGCTTCCTCACAGCAACATGGACCTAGGTTCAATTCTACTTCAGGTGACCGTTAGTGTGGGGTTTGCACATTCTCTCTGTATCTGCATGGGTTCCCTAGTGGGCGCTCTGGTTTCCTCCCATGGTCCAAAGATGTGCAGGGTGGGTAAATTGGTCATGCTAAATTGCCTGAGATAACAAGGTATAGAGCTGGAAAGCTAGCATTTTGGGTCTGGACCCTTCTTCAGAAAAAAATTTCCTGCTCCTCTGATGCTGCTTGGCCTGCTGTGTTCATCCAGCTCTACACCTTGTTATCTCAGATTCTCCAGCATCGGCAGTTCCTACTAGCTCTAAATTAGAAAGGAGTACAGAATTGCCAATAGTGTTTGGGGATTGTGTAGCTTAGGTGGGTTATAGGGGGATAAGTCTGGGTGGGATGCTCTGAGGGTCGGTGAGGACTTGTTGGGCTGAAGGGCCTGTTTCCACACTGTGGGGACTCTATGGGGGGGTTAAAAAAGTAAAAATTAATCGCAGTTCGGCCCATTGAGTCCACACCGCCCCTCTGAACAGCATCTCACTCAGACCCTGTAACCCTGCATTTCCCATGGCTAATCCACTCAGCCTGCACATCCTTGGACACAATGGGACAATTTAGCACGGCCAATCCACCCTAACCTGCACATCTTTGGACTATGGGAGCAAACTGGAGCACTTGGACGAAACCCACACAGACACAGGAAGAATGTGCAAACTCCATACGGATAGTCACCTGAGGCTGGAATTGAACCTGGGTCCGTGAGGCAGCAGTGCCAACCACTGAGCCACCATATGCTTAATGCACTGCTCATAAAAGGCTCAGGAGGCCAAAAGCAGGCTGAGTGGCTTCTCGGCAGTAAACCTCCATTCAGACCAAAAGAGCACCTCAAATCTCCAGTCACTGTTATTCCCTGGCCATTCTCACTCTGACCCCTATCTTTGACCTCCAATACTAGGCCACTAAAGCACAATGCAAGGTGAGAAACATCCTTTGATTCAGCACCTCACGGCTTTCTGGATGCAACACTGAGATCAACAATTTCAGTTTGGAACCTGCTCCCCGTATTTTCATTTTGTGCATTATTGTGTTTCATTTTGTTTTTAGGTGGCAGCTATTTGTATTGTTGATGCCATTCCCATCTTAGGGACACATTCCTGCTTTTTTACTCATTTGGGGCCTGACCATCCCAATTGCCTCACACTTTCATCCCTCTTCTCATTGAATCTCTTCTGGCATCCAAACTATCACACAGCTTTGGCATCATTCTCCCCGTTCCTGCACTTTTTTCAACACCCTTTCCCTGCCTCTAGACTTGCAGAAACCCCTTACATCACCAACCTTTCCCAGTTTCTAATAAAAGGTCATTGAGCAGAAACGTTACCTCTGTATCTCTCTGCCAGGCTGAGCTGGGGTGGCTCTGATAAGGCTCCACATAACGTGAGTTATCGTGTGATTTGTGGCAGAATCAGATGCCAATCCCATCTCAAACTCACTTAACAAATCTGCCTACCGATTTTTACAGATGCACCGTATAAAGCATTCTATCTGGATGCGTCACGGCTTGGTACGGCAACTGCTCTGCCCAAGGCCGTAAGAAACTACAGAGAGTCGTGAACACAGCCCAGTCCATCACATAAACCAACCTTCCATCCATTGACTCCATCTACATTTCTCATTGCCTTGGAAAGGCAGCCAACATCATTAAAGACCCCTCCCATCCTGGTTATAATCCAATCATCCTGTTCTCTTCAGCAGAAGATACAGAAGCTTAAACACACGTATCAACAGATTCAAGAGCAGCTTCTTCCTTGCTGTTATTCACCCTCTGAATGGACCTCTCAAATTTTAAATTTAATATGGATCTCGCGTTCCGTGTACCTTCTCTGCAGCTGTAACATTGTATTCTGTGCTCTGGTCTATTACACTGATGCACTTTGTATGGTATGATCTGCCCGCACAGCACACTAAACAAAACTGTTCACTGTACCTAGGTGCATGTGACAGCAATAAATCAAATCAAATCAAGGTGAGATTCTCACCAGACAGCAATGAGTTGTTGATGAAGGGGGATTATTACTTGTTAATGATAATGGGAACTGCTGATGCTGTAGAATTCAAGATAACAAAGTGTGGAGCTGGATGAACACAGCAGGCCAAGCAGCATCTCAGGAGCACAAAAGCTGACAATTCGGGCCTAGACCCTTCATCAGAGAGGGGGATGGGGAGAGGGAACTGGAATAAATAGGGAGAGAGGGGGAGGCGGACTGAAGATGGAGAGAAAAGAAGATAGGTAGAGAGGAGAGTATAGGTGAGGAGGTAGGAAGAGGATAGGTCAGTCCAGGGAAGACGGACAGGTCAAGAAGGCGGGATGAGGTGGTAGGTAGGAAATGGAGGTGCGGCTTGAGGTGGGAGGAAGGGATGGGTGAGAGGAAGAACAGGTTAGGGAAGCAGAGACAGGCTGGGCTGGTTTTGGGATGCAGTGGGTGGAGGGGAAGAGCTGGGCTGGTTGTGTGGTGCAGTGGGGGGAGGGGACGAACTGGGCTGGTTTTGGGATGCAGTGGGGGAAGCGGAGATTTTGAAGCTGGTGAAGTCTACATTGATACCATTGGGCAGCAGGGTTCCCAAGCGGAATATGAGTTGCTGTTCCTGCAACCTTCGGGTGGCATCATTGTGGCACTGCAGGAGGCCCGTGATGGACATGTCATCTGAGGAATGGGAGGGAGAGTTGAAATGGTTCGTGACTGGGAGGTGCAGTTGTTTGTTGCGAACCGAGCGGAGGTATTCTGCAAAGTGGTCCCCAAGCCTCCGCTTGGTTTCCTCAATGTAGAGGAAGCCACACCGGGTACAGTGGATGCAGTATACCACATTGGCAGATGTGCAGGTGAACATTTGTTTGATATGGAAGGTTATCCTGGGGCCTGGGATAGGGGTGAGGGAGGAGGTGTGGGGGCAAGTGCAGCACTTCCTGCGGTTGCAGGGGAAGGTGCCGGGTGTGGTGGGGTTGGAGGGGAGTGTGGAGCGGACAAGGGAGTCACGGAGAGAGTGGACTCTCCGGAAAGCAGACAAGGGTGGGGATGGAAAAATGTCTTGGGTGGTGGGGTCGGATTGTAGATGGCGGAAGTGTCGGAGGATGATGTGTTGTATCCTGAGGTTAGTGGGGTGGTATGTGAGAACGAGGGGGATCCTCTTTGGGCGGTTGTGGTGGGGGCGGGGTGTGAGGGATGTGTTGCGGGAAATGCGGGAGACGCGGTCAAGGGCGTTCTCGATCACTGTGGGGGGAAAGTTGCGGTCCTGGAAGAACGTGGACGTCTGGGATGTGCGGGAGTGGCATGCCTCATCCTGGGAGCAGATGCGGCGGAGGTGGAGGAATTGGGAATAGGGGATGGAATTTTTGCAGGAGGGTGGGTGGGAGGAGATGTATTCTAGGTAGCTGTGGGAGTCGGTGGGCTTGAAATAGACATCAGTTACAAGCTGGTTGCCTGAGATGGAGACAGAGAGGTCCAGGAAGGTGAGGGATGTGTTGGAGATGGCCCAGGTGAACTTGAGGTTGGGGTGGAAGGTGTTGGTGAAGTGGATGAACTGTTCGAGCTCCTCTGGGGAGCAAGAGGCAGCACCGGTACAGTCATCAATGTAACGGAGGAAGAGGTGGGGTTTGGGGCCTGTGTAGGTGCCGAAGAGGGACTGTTCCACGTAACCTACAAAGAGGCACTCCACCACACCCAGCACCTTCCCCTGCAACCGCAGGAAATGCCACACTTGTCCCCACACCTGCTTCCTCACCCCATCCCAGGCCCCAAGGTGACTTTCCATATTAAGCAGATGTTCACCTGCACATCTGCCAATGTGGTATACTGCATCCACTGTACCCGGTGTGGCTTCCTCTACATTGGGGAAACCAAGCGGAGGCTTGGGGACCGCTTTGCAGAACACCTCCGCACAGTTCGCAATAAACAACTGCACCTCCCAGTCGCGAACCATTTTAACTCCCCCTCCCATTCCTTCGACAACATGTCCATCATGGGCCTCCTGCAGTGCCACAATGATGCCACCCGAAGGTTGCAGGAACAGCAACTCATATTCCGCTTAGGAACCCTGCAGCCCAATGGTATCAATGTGGACTTCACAAGCTTCAAAATCTCCCCTCCCCCCCACTGCATCCCAAAACCAGCCCAGCTCGAACCCCTCCCCCCACTGCATCCTAAAACCAGCCCAGCCTGTCTCTGCCTCCCTAACCTGTTCTTCCTCTCACCCATCCCTTCCTCCCACCTCAAGCCGCACCTCCATTTCCTACCTACTAACCTCATCCCACCTCCTTGACCTGTCCATCTTCCCTGGACTGACCTATCCCCTCCCTACCTCCCCACCTATACTCTCCTCTCCACCTATCTTCTTTACTCTCCATCTTCGGTCCGCCTCCCCCTCTCTCCCTATTTATTCCAGTTCCCTCCCCCCATCCCCCTCTGATGAAGGGTCTAGGCCCGAAATGTCAGCTTTTGTGCTCCTGAGATGCTGCTTGGCCTGCTGTGTTCATCCAGCTCCACACTTTGTTACTTGTTCATGACCCTTGTAACTGCATATCTCTCCTCATTCATATGCAGCGTCCTATCTTCCCAAACCCACTGAGCAAACTAATGTTGAGAATTGTCAACATGGAAGTCAGACTGGGTACCTGGTAACTTCAGCTCACCGCTGGCTGCCTCCATAATCAACACCCAGGCACCGACATCCCAGGGTATGATCCGTGGGCACTAGCCCCTTGTCCTCAAACAACGGCATCCAAAATTTGCCGACCCCTTAAGATCCTCATGGCCCCTCTCTAATCCACTTGCAGAATGCTTCGGAAGGACAGAGCTGCATTGCAGGTGTATCAGTACATCATGTCGAAAGGCTGCTAAAGGATACTTTGTGAGCAGGGCAGGCACAGATCAAACCAGGCCACAGCTCAGGGGCTAGTCCTCAGTCCAGTTAAAGGGCCCCACTGTGTGTCAGGGGGTCCCGGTGCCATCAATCAATTCACACATGCCAGGGGCTACGGTCACGGTCAAATGTCTGTTCAGGCCACAGTCAAAGGATCCATCCGACTGCAGACAACAACAGTCACTCCTGTAGAAGCCGTCAGGGGAATAGCATTGCTGGTGAGTGAGTGGCAATGCCAAATAACCAACTCTTTGTCAGTGGGGTGTACTGCAGCCTTTTAAAGACTCCAAAGGATGCTGGTCTTCCTGCAAACATACAGTCATACAGCACAGAAACAGACCCTTCAGTCCACACCATGCATAATCCCAAACGAAACAAGCCCCACCTACCTGTTCCTCGCCCATATCCCTCCAAACATTTCCGATTTGTGTACTTAGCCTTTTAAACATCGTAACTGTAGTCTCATCCACAACTTCCTCTGGAAGTTCCCGTTTAATGGCAAGTTGTTCCAGGAATGGCTGATGGGGCAGGAATTGAATGAGAGGGATGCAATCGGGGTTGGGGGGTTGGAATAAGTTATTAATGAGGCACATTTGGTAAGATACAATGAGATCACATGAGGCTTCCTGGTGAAAAGTCCTTGAAAAAAAACTCAATGCAAATGGCATTTAGCCAAAAAAAACTGAAAGATTCAGCTCACTGAGTATTTCTAGTACTTTTTGTTTTTATTATCGTTACAATATGATAATGATGCTCACACAGAGGTCACTAATGACTCTAATAGCCGCTAATCAGCTGTGTCTTTGTAAAAGTCATGACATGATTCAACTTCTGAACTCATTGGGTTGGAAGGGAGACTGTTAACCCTCAATGGGGACATCACTTGAATTTCCATAGATCCTCCCTGAGTGTTTCCAGCACATTCTGCTGGTATTTCTGGGTTCATCAGCTGAATCTTACTTTTTTTTTGGCTAACTTTCATTGTTGTTGAGTTTTTTTCCACTGTATCTCACTGACTCGCCTCATTAACCACCTATCTCAGCTCCTCTCACATTCCTCACATCCGATTCTAGCCTCATTCTTCACTCACCATACCCAGAATGTTTCATCACCACTAGGATAGCCCAGAAAGGACCAGCATCCCTTGCACCAGCGCCATCTTTAAAAGCCCGTTGTGCACTTCGACAAATCCTGTCAGTCTGGAGATGCCCTGCACAGCTCCTGATTTGCTCCAGCTCCGGCAGAAAAAGGAAAATTTTGCTTTGTGGACAGGGACCTAGAGGTCCTGATGGAGGAGGTACTACAGACTCAGGACGCCCTCTTTCCTTGATCCAGTAGAGGATATCATGACACCAGGCCGTGCCAACCTGGTCTGAGGTTACCACCTGGGTCAGTGCAGTCTCAGCGTCTGGAGGAATGCCCAGTGCTGTAGGAAGAAGCTCAATGACCTTCCCCACTCTGCCAGCATAAGTACCACCATCTTCTCTCCAATACCTCACACTCGGTCTCTCTCTGCTCCTGTACCCACCTCCCACCCAGCCTCATGCTCTCCCATGCTCTGTGAGTATCCAGGTGGGCTCAGAGTGAGGGAGCGCTGAGAGAGCGAGTGAACAGGCCAGAGATCCAGCCTGGTGCAGGCCATGGGCTGGGGCTGTGTCCCTGAGCACACAGTGTCCCTTGCTGCAGCATTACAGTGAGAGTTCCCAGGGCAGCCTGACGGGCAGGACTGAAGGACAGAAGTGTCCTGTAAGTGGATTGGAAATGTGCCATGAGGGTTCTTGGAGGGTGGTACATGTCGGATGTCAGTGTGTATGGGGTGTGTGTGCCCCATGGACCGTGCCCTGTGATGTTGGTGCCCAGTACTGAGCCGGGTACTCACTCTGACTTCCGTGTCAAGAATTCCCGGTGCTCAGTTTGTTTGTGGTGGGTAGTACAATAGAAAGCTGCATATTAATGAGGTGCATTAATGAAGTTGTTAACAAGCAATAATCTTTCTTAATAGGCAACCCACCACTGCCCAGTGAAAATCTCATCTCAAAACCCAGAACTTAGTTAAAAGATGCAGCAAGTTGTTCCGGACGTTGAGATCGGCTTCACTGCATTCCTCACTCAATTCTGACATATTTCTCACCACAGTCCACCTCTTTCAGCTTTATAAAGCTTTGGCTAGGCTATACTTAGAGAATTGTATTCTAGTTGCCCTATGACAGGAAGGATGTGGAGGCTTTGGAGAGGGTGCAGAGGAGGTTTACCAGGATGCTGCCTGGATTAGAGGGTATGAGCCAGAAGGAGAGGCTAGAAAATCTCAGGATGCTTTCTCTGGAGCAGCGGAGGCTGAGGTGAGACCAGATAGATGCCTATAAAGTTACGAGATGCACAGATAGGGTTGACAGTCAGAACCTTGTTCCCAGAGCTGAAATATCTCATACTAGTGGAGCATTGCATCTAAGGTGAGAGGGCGAAAGTTTGGAGGAGATGCGAGGGGCAAGTTTTTTTACACAGAGAGTGATCAGAGTCTGGAATGCGCTGCCAGGGGTGGTGGTGGAGGCAGGTACGATAGGGGCATTTAAGGGGCTTTTAGATAAGAATATGGAAGGAATGGAGCGATAATGGGCAAAGGTCAGGCTGAAGGGATTAGTTTCATTTAGCGTCATGTTCGACACAACATTGTGGGCCGAAGGGCCCGTTCCACTGCTGTCCAGTTCGATGTTCTATTCATGCCCCTATAAGATTCAATCCTACATGTTAACCTCTGGACAACCCCCTTCCCTTTCGTCAACTCTGTGACTTGGCTCCATTACCAGAATTGAAGAGAACTCCCTTCTGAAAGTGAATTTAGAATCACAGATTGAAACAGCACCGTAAGGAGTCATTCAATCCACTTGGTGCGAACTCTTCGGCAGATTCTTCTCCACATTGTCCCAAAACAGTGGCTACCCTTTCATCTTATCTCAGATGCCTTGCTGGGTCTGCTTTATTTTTCCATTGTTCTGTTTGTGTTTTAGATTTTTTCGGCATTCACGGCTTCTTTTTCCTCTTTTTATTCCCAACAAGTTTATTCTGTGTATCAGCTCCTCTGCCACAATCGGCAAACTCCTCACCAAACTTCCACGTGAGCCATCTACAACCCAAAAGAGCTACACAGTAGAAGAAGGGTTTTCCCCAGAGACCACACTGTCAGTCAATACAGCAATCTCACCTACGAAGGCCTGTTGAGGCAGGTAGTGCTGCTATTTTAAAACTCTTCACCTCCCCATGCAACTCGCCTGATCACTTGCCAGTCTGCTCATTAAGATTTGATTGGCAAGTTTCTGCCAGTTTCTCAGCCTATTGCAGACCTCAATCCTGGCGGCCCAGGGCATTCAGAGGCTGGTAGCTTCTGGGTCCTAAAAGTTACCAGTTGAGGCCTACTCTTTGGGTGATCCAGCAGCAAGAGCTGAGTCATTTTTATGAACAGAGGGTATCAAGAAGGTGGCTTTCGATGATGTCCATCATCTATGCCACCAATTTGGAGGCATCACCAGGGGCCTGGGTTCGATTCCACCCTCAGGCAACTGCCTGTGTGGAGTTTGCACATTCTCCCTGCATCTGAGTGGGTTTCCTCCGGGTGATGTTGTTTCCTTCCACAGTCCAAAGCTGTGCAGGTTTAGGGTAGATTACCCAGGCTAAAATGCCCATAGTGTCCAAGGATGTGTAGGTTAGCTGGATTAGCAATGGGGAAATGCAGAGCTACAGGGATAAGGTGGGTGTAGATAGGATGTTCTTCGGAGGGTCAGTATGGGCTGAATGGCCTGCCTCCATACTGTTATGATTCTACGACCCCAGATTAGCACAACAGAAGGTTTGTCAATCTCACCCCTGGCAGGCAGGTTGTCCCAGTTTCCCAGTTGGCAAACTAGCAACCTTTCATACCTGCTGGGAAGATGGGATAATTGGGGTGGTGGCAAGTAAAGACCCTGAGGTGGTCACCAATTGACCACTTTAGGGTCTTAATTGCTGTTAGGTCAAGGAGGATCTCAACAGACCCTCTCACCCAGAGTTTAATTGGTGAGGTGCCAACAAGGGCCAACTTGCTCCATCATTCCCCCTTCTCATCAACCCCAGGCAGGGGCAAGTTCCATATCAAATCTGTTTGTGCAGAGCTGCACTAGAAGAAGAGTGGCATTCTATCCACAGAGATGTAACAAAAAAAGACAATCAGATCGAGGCTAATTGCAGAGAAAGAGGTCAAGTACTCTCCAGCGCTTTATTGTTAAACTTTGTGCACTATTTCTTTAAATTATTGACTGAGGCAATAAATGTATAATGACCTTAGGTCATGTTTGAAAGGCAATGTTTCATCACCCGCTTAACTGCCTGGAAAATATTAGTTTTTTGCGTATATAAAAAAAACCTACAGCGCATGTAGAGCTTTTAATTGAAAATTTAATTGGAAATTTGGAATATAGTCAATTTGACTCAAAATGAACAACTGGCAAGTGAAGATTAAAGTGCAGAGAAGCGAAAAGCAAAGGCATCTCCTATCGAGAACCATTGTTTTGGTTCCCAATGACTGAATTGTTCTATTAATGAGTCGCTGTCGTAAATAAAAAAAAACACACGTGCAGCGATCAAAAATTCTACTTTTCTTAAGCATCACAGTTGACAAGAGGCTTATTTTTTGCAGAGCATCACGTACAGAGCATTGCAGGGGCTGTTTATTCTGTTATCCAACCATAAGCACAAGATACGCTAACGGCTGAAGCTTCACAATCAAGTCTGAACAGATATTCCAGCTCCCCGAGACCAGATGGCAACAACAGCGAAGCAAGCAGCCAATTTCAAGAGATAAGGAACAGAGTAAATGGGATAGGATGGAGGAGAAAGAGGCCAAATGAGGAATAGGGAAAATAATTGCGCAGTCTACCTCGACATCACTGAGTGTTAAACAACAGGAAATGACACGTTTGATGCAATTTGACACCATCAGAATAGCAGCTGCAAGATAAAGAACACCAGTCCTCGCAAACCGATTCTTCTTAAATCTTGGTCCAACACAAATGATTCCACAGACAGCTGTTTCACGTTTCGAAGTGCTTTCGGAGGCCTAGGGAGTAAGCCTTGCGCGTTTATACTGCCTTTCAAAACTCCAGGATGTCCCAAAATGCTTTCAAGCTGACAAATCATTTCTGAAGTGCAGTTACTGTTGTAACATAGGAAACATGGTCGCTTTTTTTTTACGCACAGCAAGCTCCCACAAACAGCAATATGTTAAATGAGCGGGGAGCCTGTTTTCTGATAGTGACTGAAGGATATATATTGGCCAGGAAGAATTCTGCTACCAGTCTTCCAAAGAGTAAGCTAGGCTTGTTAACATCACGGTGGCTCAGTGGTTAGCGCTGATGCTGCCTCACAGCACCAGGGACGCTAGTTCAATTCTACTCTTGGGTCACTGTCTGTTTGGGGTTTGCGTATTCTTTCTGTGTAGGTTTCCTCCCACAGTCCAAAGATGCCCAGGATAGGGTGGAGAGGTCATGCCCCTTTATCCTAAAGGGTTAGCAGTGTGAGATAAAAAACATAGCAAAAGAGGAAAGTTTAAGCATTCTGCTTTGACAGACTCCACTACTCCTTTCTGGTCAAACAACCTGACAATAGCCACTGTTCCACTGTATCATGTTAAGAATGACCACATGGGTAAGATAATGGAATCATCAACAGATTGATAGCCAAGCATGAACTGTTCCACTCGAGGGTCAGGATAGAGGCAAGGTGGAATGGGGTAGTTGAGGGCAGGCAGGTAAACAGGCCAAAATAGCAGAATGTGCTAAGCCAAATGTTGAAATAACATCCAAGTTGACAAAAGCTCATGTTGAACCTGGTGTAGAGCTAGACGGACGCAGCAGACCAGGCAGCATCAGGGGAGCGGGAAAGCTGATGTTTCGGGAGAAGGGTCCAAACCCGAAATGTCAGCTTTCCTGCTCTTCAGATGCTGCCTGGCCCGCTGCGTCCGTCCAGCTCTACATCTTGTTCTCTCAGACTTCAGCATCGGCAGTTCCTGCTATCTCATGTTGAACCTGGCTCAGTTGCGAGCACTCCTGCTGCAAGCTTGATTGGTTGCAGGTTCAGACCCTGTTCCGGAGAACCGAGTGCACTAACATAGAACATAGAACATAGAACAGTACAGCACAGAACAGGCCCTTCAGCCCACAATGTTGTGCCGACCATTGATCCTCATGTACGCACCCTCAAATTTCTGTGACCATATACATGTCCAGCAGTCTCTTAAATGACCCCAATGACCTTGCTTCCACAACTGCTGCTGGCAACGCATTCCATGCTCCCACAACTCTCTGCGTAAAGAACCTGCCTCTGACATCCCCTCTATACTTTCCTCCAAACAGCTTAAAACTATGACCCCTCATGCTAGCCATTTCTGCCCTGGGAAATAGTCTCTGGCTATCAACTCTATCTATGCCTCTCATTATCTTGTATACCTCAATTAGGTCCCCTCTCCTCCTCCTTTTCTCCAATGAAAAGAGACCGAGCTCAGTCAACCTCTCTTCATAAGATAAGCCCTCCAGTCCAGGCAGCATCCTGGTAAACCTCCTCTGAACCCTCTCCAAAGCATCCACATCTTTCCTATAATAGGGCGCCCAGAACTGGATGCAGTATTCCAAGTGCGGTCTAACCAAAGTTTTATAGAGCTGCAACAAGATCTCACGACTCTTAAACTCAATCCCCCTGTTAATGAAAGCCAAAACACCATATGCTTTCTTAACAACCCTGTCCACTTGGGTGGCCATTTTAAGGGATCTATGTATCTGCACACCAAGATCCCTCTGTTCCTCCACGCTGCCAAGAATCCTATCCTTAATCCTGTACTCAGCTTTCAAATTCGACCTTCCAAAATGCATCACCTCGCATTTATCCAGGTTGAACTCCATCTGCCACCTCTCAGCCCATCTCTGCATCCTGTCAATGTCCCGCTGCAGCCTACAACAGCCCTCTACACTGTCAACGACACCTCCGACCTTTGTGTCGTCTGCAAACTTGCTGACCCATCCTTCAATCCCCTCGTCCAAGTCATTAATAAAAATTACAAACAGTAGAGGCCCAAGGACAGAGCCCTGTGGAACTCCACTCACCACCTTGGACTTTCCTTTGCATCGGGGCCCATGTGCACTCATAACCTTCGGCCCACAAACCAATTGCATGGCTTAAAGGATTTGGGTTAGAAGCGGGGTATTCACAAAACTGCAAACAGGCCCAAATCTCCTCATAAATTTACATCAACTCATCAAACCCAACATCTGAGCGTATTTACCTTTGAGTTTAGGAATTGGGACATTATGTTGGAGTTGTACAGGATGTTGCTGTGTCCTCTTCTGGAGTGTTGTGTCTAGTTCTGTTTTAGGAAGGACATAATTAAGCTGGAGAGGGTTCAGAAGAGGTTCACCAGGATGTTGCTGGGAATGAAGGGTTTGAGCTATAGGGATAGGCTGGGACTTCTTTCACTGGAGCATAGGAGGTTGAGGGGTGACCTTATAGAGGTTTATAAAATTGTGAGGGGTGCAGGTAAGGTGAATGGCAGGTGTCTCTTCCCTAAATTGGGGGATTCAAGACTAGGGAGCAGAGTTTTAAGGTGAGAGGAGAGGATTCAAAGAGACAAGAGGGTCAATTTTTTATGCAAAGAGAGGTTCACGTGGAATGAACTTCCTGAGGAAGTGATGGACGTGGGTACAGTTACAATGTTTAAAAGGCATTTAGATAAATACATGAATAAGAACTATTTGAAGGGATATGGGCCAGGAGCAGGCAGGTTTAGTTTGGGATTATGGTTGGACCGAAGGGTCTGTTTCTGCGCCATATGACTCTATGATTATGACTGTGACTCTGTTAATCCAAAGACTCAGTCTGGGGACTGGGGTTCGAATCCTGCTAACAGTGGACGGTGGAATGTGAATTCAATAAAGAAAATCAGGAATTAATGAAGTTTATGAATCCACTGTTGAAGAAAAACCCATCTGGTTCACTAAAGAATGGAAACTGCCATCCTTACCTGGTCTGGCCTATATGTGACTCCAGACCCACAGCATTGTGGTTGACTCTTACCTGCCCTCTGGGCAATTAGGGATGGGCAGTAAATGCCAGTGATGCCCTCATCCAGTGAACGGATTTAAAAAAAAATCCAGAGCCCTCTGCTTTTGCATCAATTGTGCCCAAATATTATATTGTCTCTCTACATTTTGCCCACCAAAATGAAACATTTCCGACTCATAATGCTTCCAATGCATCTATTCTTCAGACACAATCCTGACTGAGTATTTGCAGTGGGCGGCATCATGACTGAATTTGATCTTGGCCATTTGAGGGAAACACACAGCCTGTATCTGACTCGCCAACTGCAGAAAACAGCAATGGATAAAGGCACTTTTACAACTTTGGTTAAATTTGTCCGTAAAGAATGATAAGCTCCCATTTCCTCTCCTTGCCCCCGATGTGCTTAAATCCACAATAATCACACAAACAATGCAAGTTCATTTTCTCTCATGCGGAACCTGTGTGGGTTGAAACCATATTATATTAGCCCACGGTATCACAAAGTTCATTTTCCTTCAGGCTGACCAAAGCCAACCATGAATTACAGCACTGAGGTGCAGTCATTTATCAGCATAAAAAAAATGCACACACAGAATAAAGGAACTGCCCCAGGAAAATGCTGTTTGGTTTAGGGATGTGTTTGATTAACAGATTCTGCCTGCAGCCAATGAAACTGTCATCCATTATTATGCCAGGGAATGATGGCTTGAAACATAACCTATTATTCTTCACGAGTAGGTTTCAGTAATGAAGCTCATTGCTGATTGGTGTGATGTCAGTAGCATTGAGATGCCAAAGGACTGAAGTGAGAATTGGATTTTGTTAAAATGGTTATTCTTTCGTGGGAAGTGGGTGTCGCTGGCTGGGTCAGTATTAAATGCTTCGTCCCTTGATGACCTTGAGAAAGTGTTAGTGAGCCTTGTGCTGTCCAATTGGTTTGACCACTCTGCATGGTTCACCAATGGCTTGCTCAATCATCGCAGAGGGCAGATAAAAGTCAACCACGTTGTTGTGGGTCTGGATCACAGACCGTTTCCTTCCCATTACAGGTCCAGATGGGATTTTACACCAATCAATAACAGCTTCGTGGAGTCTACATCAGACTAGCTTTCAAGCCCTTTTCAAATTGTCCCTGCTACTGTAATGGGATTTTTTCCGTATTCCTAGGGCATCAGCCTGGAATTTCCTGACCCATTGACAATACCTCCATTCCCTCCTACACTGCACTACAAAGCACAATATAGTAATGGCCGAAAGGAGACATGTTCAGCTGTGCAGGCTTAGGGAAGGTTACATGCAGCAATTTAACTGAAGGTGGGGGGTCAAAGTTCAAAAGAAAAGCTTAGTTGGTTTATTAATGGACCCCAAATG
Organism: Stegostoma tigrinum; assembly: GCF_030684315.1. Lineage (NCBI taxonomy): Eukaryota > Metazoa > Chordata > Chondrichthyes > Orectolobiformes > Stegostomatidae > Stegostoma > Stegostoma tigrinum. The sequence continues at coordinate 14,546,126 of NC_081404.1, read as the reverse complement.
TGAAATCATGAGGCTGCCTGTTCGCTCCATGTTACTTCATGAAAAAATTCTTTCTCCCTACATTTCTGGCCAACCCACTTTGTAATTTATTTTCCATTCATTTGTGGGATGTGGGCGTTGCTGGCTAGGTACAGAATTTATTGCCCATCCCTAGTTGCCCCTTGAGAAGGTGGTGGCGGTGAGCTGTCTTCTTGAGCAGCTGGGTTGACCCACAATGCCCTCAGGGAAGGAATTCCAGGATTTTGACTGAGCAATAGTGAAGGGCTAGTCTGCGAGTCAGCACTCCCAACTTTGGTACTAGCCCCCAGATGTTAGTGAGGAGGATTTTGCAGAGTTGACAGGGCTGTTTCTGCTGTTATTTTTTTCTGGTGTCTAGGTTTCATTTCTTTGTGACTTTGTCGCAATTGATACAGCTCAGCTAGCCTATCTCCGAGGGCAGTTGAGAGTCAAACACGTTGCTGTGGGTCTGGAGTCGCATGCAGGCCAGATCAGTTGAGGATGGCAGATTGCCTTCCCTCAAGGATTAGTGAACTCGATGAACTGTTTTCCTTCAACGATTTGTAATGGTTTCATCATTAGGTTATTCAAAAACTGAATTCAAATTCCATTTTCTGCCATGGCAGGATACGAACCCAGGACCTTTAAGTATTAGCTGAGTTTCTTGAATTAGGAGGTTAGTGATGATGCTACTCGGCCATCACCTCCTCCACAGTAACTAACTCCTAACAGCCCAATATTCCACCAGCTGCACTGCACTTAACTACATGAGAACAAACCACATGAAGCCCCATATCACCATCAAGGCCTCAATCAAGTTCGTAGCCAGAAAGTCATGCCAACGGTGATATTCCACTTATTGATTTCAAGGTCTACCTGATCAAAATTTTAAGTGGCAAGAATGTTTGTTTTTGTTCATGTAACTTGAGAAATAAGGTTATATGAAGCACTCTAGCGCAGGTACAGCAGCAGAAAGTAAAGACTGTAAATGTAGGATTTCAATCATGCTCTTCTGGTAGCCGTGGAGGGGGGGGAAGTTTTCTATTGTGCAACGAGCCAAAAGGTTTCTGTTTCAAGTTCGCTGAACAGCCTAACCTTAGGATAGGGAAAAGTTCAGAGTTCGCAGTATCCAGCCCTGCTCACTGGATTTGTGTGGAGATTGAGTGTGGACAGGTTCAGGCGTAAATCACTCTGTGAATCTAATAATCTGATGGTGATCACTGTCAAAGTCAGAAGGCGCACGATACCAGTTTATGGTTCAACAGGTTTATTTGCAGTCACAAGCTTTCAGAGCACTGCTCCTTCATTGGGTCAGAGATAATGGGAACTGCAGATGCTGGAGAATCCAAGGTAACAAAGTGTGAAGCTGGATGAACACAGCAGGTCAAGCAGCATCTCAGGAGCACAAATGCTGATGTTTTGGGCCTCTGATGAAGGGTCTAGGCCCGAAACGTCAGCTTTTGTGCTCCTGAGATGCTGCTTGGCCTGCTGTGTTCATCCAGCTTCACACTTTGTTATCCTTCATTGGGTGATGTCTTGACTTGACCTGATAAGGGGACAGCACTTCGAAAGCTTGTGGTTTCAAATAAACCTGTTGGGACTATAACCTGGTGTCATGTGATTTCTGACTTTGTCCACCCCAGTCCAATGCTAGCACCTCCACGTCACCACTGCCAAAGTGGGTAGCACTCACCACTTTTGAGTCCAAAAAGCTGAGAGTTCAAATCCCACTTCAGAAACCCTAAAATCTGTGCTTTTACACTTCAAGGTCATACTGTTGGAAGATGTCAAATAGCCATTTAATAATTACCAAGGTATCTGTTTCTCTTAAACAATGTTAGGCTAGGGTTAAATATTGCTCCGGGCATAAGGGACAACTCACCTGCTCTTCAAAATAACACTCTGGAATCTTTTGTGCTCTCCTGCAAGAATAGGCAGAGCGTCAATTCAACACTCATTTGAAAGACAACAGAATGACACTCCCTCTGTATAGTATCAGTGTGAAGTCTTGCACTCAGGACTTGAGTTTATAGCCGTCTGACTCAGACACGTGTCACAGCTGAGATACCATATGCCAATGCAGAACATATGGTACGCTTTAATTCATGAATATAAGAAACACAAACTGCCATTGCTTTAGTGCTCACCATATGATTGATGTTACCTATATTATACACACATATACATATTAAACATATAGATATACATATTAAGTATAAGCACACATACATTTATATTTAACCTGCAAGCCATCCTTCTTTGTCATCTTTCCAACAAAGTCACACTGATCCCACTGAAGAATAATTCAGAAAAGGTTAACCATTTTGAAAACAAACAATATGATAAATAACTATTGACTCTTCATGAATCTAACACTGAACTTGACTGAGTTTCTGCTGACATTCATAAATTGCTCAGTCATGGTTAATGGTGTCACCAGAACCATTTGATTGAATTACTGTCTAGCAACGTACTGTCAACCATCTGTTATCACCTTAAGTACATAGCCCTCATTAACTTTTTTAAACACACAAACTTTTGAGACAACTGACAGAAAGCCCATGATAATGCCAGTGCAGCCATTAGTGTATGTGCAACTCAGTAGGCACAATATATCACATTTCTATGTTCTACAGCAGACTCGTAATAAATGATCACACTTTTCTGCATTCATAGTCATGAAATAAAACGCCGGAAAACAAATATGCAAATAGATGGTTATTTTACTAGATTAGGAATCCAAAAGCCTTGACTAATGATCCGGAAACGTGAGCTCAAATCTCACTTTTGGCAAGTTGAGAATTTAAATTTCATTAATTAAGTGGTACATGTTTCAGAAGGGTTTAAAGGGACATGGGTCAAATGGCAATTGGGACTAGATTAATTTAGGATATCTGGCTGGAATGGACAGGTTGGATCGAAAGGTCTGTTTCTGTGCTGTACATCTCTATGACTCTAAGTAACATTCATACATACAAGTGCCAGGCAATCTCTAAATAGAATCCCTTGCTATTCAATGGCATCACCATCACTGAATCTCCTACTATACAACATCCTGGGAATTATCACTGATGAGAAACTGAACTGGAACAGACATATAAACACTGTGACGATTAGAGTAGATCAGAGGCTAGGAACTCTGAGGCGAGTAACTTACCTCTTGCCTCCCTAAAGTCTGTTCACCATCAACAGGGCACAAGTCAGGAGTGTGAGAGAACACTTCCCACTTGCCTGGATGAGTGCAGCTCCAACAACACTCAAGAAGATCAGGATAAAGCAGCCAGCTTGATTGGTATCTAATCCTTCACCGTAAACATTCATTTCCTCCATCACAAACTTAATAGCAACAGTGTCTACCATCCATAAAATGCACTGCAGTAAATCACCTGGGCTCTTTCCACAGCACCTTCTAAACCCATGACTCTACCATCTAGAAGGACAAGGGCAGCAGATACAGGGGAACACTCCCACCTGTAAGTTCCCCTCCAAGCCACACATCATCCTAACTTGGAAATACTGTTGTTCCTTTGCTGCTGCTGTGTCATTTTCCTGGAACTCTCTCCCTAACAGCACTGTAGGACACGCATCATTCTCTGACACTTCCGCCATCTACAATCCGACCCCACCACCCAAGACATTTTTCCATCCCCACCCTTGTCTGCTTTCCGGAGAGACCACGCTCTCCATGACTCCCTTGTCCGCTCCACACTTCCCTCCAATGCCACCACACCCGGCACTTTCCCCTGCAACCGCAGGAAGTGCTACACTTGCCCCTACATCTCCTCCCTCACCCCCATCCCAGGCCCCAAGATGACTCTCCACATCAAGCAGATGTTTACCTGCACATCTGCCAATGTGGTATACTGTATCCACTGTACCCATTGTGACTTCCTCTACTTTGGGGAAACCAAGCGGAGGCTTGGGGACCGCTGTGCAGAACACCTCCGCTGGGTTCGCAATAAACAACTGCACCTCCCAGTCGTGAACCATTTTAACTCCCCCTCCCATTCCTTAGACGGCATGTCCATCATGGGCCTCCTGCAGTGCCACAATGATGCCACCCAAAGGTTGCAAGAACAGCAACTCATATTCGGCTTGGGAACCCTGCAGCCCAATGGTATCAATGTGGACTTCACCAGCTTCAAAATCTCCCCTCCCCCCACTGCATCCCAAAACCAGCCCAGCTTGTCCCCACCTCCCTAACCTGTTCTTCCCAACACCTATCCCCTCCTCCCACCTCAAGCCGCACCTCCATTTCTTATCTACTAACCTCATCCCGCCCCCTTGACCTGTCCGTCCTCCCTGGCCTAACCTATCTCTCCCCCCCCCCCCCCCCCCCCCCCACCACCACCTCCCCACCCATACTCTCCTCTGGACCTATCTTTTCCTCTATCCATCTTCGGTCCGCCTCACCCTCTTTCCCTATTTATTTCAGAATCCTCTCCCCATCCCCCCTCTCTGATGAAGGGTCTAGGCCCGAAACATCAGCTTTTGTGCTCCTAAGATGCTGCTTGGCCTGCTGTGTTCATCCAGCCCCACACTTTGTTATCTAGCACTGTAAGTGTACTTATTTATGGTGGACTATGGCAGTTCAAGGATTTAGCTCAGGGGCAATTAAGGATGAGCAACAAATGCTGTCATTGTTGACAATGCCCACATCCCATGGAAGAGTAAAAACAAAGCTAGGATAATATGCCAGTGTCAATAAAGTAACCATGAAATTACTATGTTCCTGCAGAAACCTATCTGGCATCTTAATGTCTGTCAGAGAAGGAAATCTGCCTTCCCTGCACAGAATGGCCTACATGTCAGATTCTCAGAATGAGGCTAACTTTTCACTACCTTCTGAAATTGCCAAGCAAACCACTTGGTTGTGTTTCGGAAGGTAGCTCCACTGCTTTTCTCAACAGCAATAAATGGTGGCCGTGCCAGTGATGTGCACATCCAGTAAATGAAGAAAAACATAGTCTCCTCATTCAGGGCTGAGGGCATCCAGGAGTGGCACGATGGCTCAGCGGTGAGCACTGCTGCTTCACAGAGCCAGGGACCTGGGTCCAATTCCACCTGTGGGTGACTGTGTGGAGTTTGCTGTTTGGGTCCTCTCTGGGTGTTCTGGTTCCTCTCACAGTCCAAAGATGTGCGGGTTCGGGTGGGTTGCCCATGGGAAATGTTGGGTTATGGAGATGGGGTAGGTCTGGATATGACACTCTTTGGAGGGTCAGTGTGGACCCGATGGGTCAAATGGCCTGCTTCCGCACTGTACTGATTCTATGATGTCACGTAACCTTAGTTACTGTCCAAGGCAACTCCAATCAGTATTTAACATCTATGTCACTTTTAAGGTGAACAGAATGACTAAAATGGAAGAAGACTGAAGCATAATCCTAACTTGAAACAGTGAGAAAGGTACTCTATACTTGTGCAAATGCAAAGGCTTTGAAGTAAACATAGGAGGTCAACAATGACATGAAAAATACTTTTGACTGGATAAAATCCATGCCAGGTCTTTGGAACAGTTAATATTGACACTCCCACAGGTTTCTGAAATAAAAGCAGAAAATGCTGGAGAAACACAGCAGGTTTGGCAGCATCTGTGGAGAAACACAATTAACATTTTGAATCTGAGATAATGGGAACTGCAGATGCTGGAGAATCCGAGATAACAAGGTGTAGAGCTGGATGAACACAGCAGGCCAAGCAGCATCTCAGGACCACAAAAGATGACGTTTCAGGCCTAGACCCTTCATCAGAAAAGGGGGAGGGGGAGAAGGTTCTGAATTAAATAGGGAGAGAGGGGGAGGCAGATCGAAGATGGATAGAGTAGAAGATAAGTGGAGAGGAGACAGACAGATCAAAGAGGCGGGAATGGAGCCAGTAGAGGTGAGTGTAGGTGGGGAGGTAGGGAGGGGATAGGTCAGTCCAGGGAGGATGGACAGGTCAAGGGGGTGGGATGAGGTTAGCAGGTAGGAAATGGAGGTGTGGCTTGAAGTGGGAGGAGGGGATAGGTGAGAGGAACAACAGGTTAGGGAGGCAGGGACAAGCCAGACTGGTTTTGGGATTTGGTCGGGGGAGAGGAGATTTTGAAGCTTGTGAAATCCACATTGACACCATTGGGCTGCAGGGTTCCCAAGCGGAATATGAGTTGCTGTTCCTGCAACCTTTGGGTGGCATTGTTGTAGCACTGCAGGAGGTCCAGGATGGACATGTTGTCTCAGGAATGTGAGGGGGAGTTGCTGGTTTGATACTTGATCAGAACCCAGGTTGCTGTCCATGGTACTGAATTCAGAATTCAGTGCTATCCCAGGAACATATGGCATGTCTTATTTAAATGAGGAAAGTACCATTGTGAAAAAGACTCACTTGACCATTCCCACCAACCCTACTCCTAAAACGAGCACAAGGTCTATGAAAATAAGGATTTCAGGGTCAAAATTCAGGGGTCATTTACACATGCAATATATGATAAAATGAAGGTTTTGGAGTCAAAGGTCACTTTTCAACTGTTTCATGAGATTGACTATTACTTGAGTATATATAGTCCACATATTAATCTTCCTTTATGCAGTTAATTAATGAATCTTTTTCTCCACACTTCAAGGAAGGAATGAAGATCTTTTTTCACACACAGTGGGTTGTTGTGATCTGTCTGAAAGTGCAGTGGAAGTGGATTCAGTAGGAACCTTCAATAGATGCTTGAAATGGATTATTTATAGAGACGTGGGGAAAAAGGAAGGGAGTGGTGCTCATTTCAAACAGCTAAAGCACAAGAGCATAATGGCCTCTTTCGGCGCTGTACATTGCTGTATTGTCTTAAAAAGTTTTCTCTTCCTTGCAACTAACCATTCTCCTCCTCAGAACCTTCGCAGGATCTTTATGTAAGCACACTGGTCAATTTCCAGATCTCTTGACAGCTAGGTACAAATGACCATTCAATAATAACTGAAAGGAAAAACAAACACAAATTGCTGGATATACGTAGTGGTTTAGCCAGCATCTATTGAGAGAGGGGGATGACGGACAGTTAGCACTTCAAGTCAGTGACTTCTTGTCTTCCTATTTCAGATTTTGAGCATCTGCAGTGTTTTGCCTTTTCAAGGATGACATGAATGAATGAGGCAATTAAAAAATAGCACAGCATCTTTTCAGAGGTGGGGAACCGTAGGGTCTTTCCTGATGAGTGGGTAGATGAGTTTTGTAGGCCAAATGCTTTGTCTTGTTTCTTTCTATCTTATGAAATGATCACCTTCCTAGCTAATTCCATGTCTCCCTTCCCTCCAGGACTGTCTCTGTGGTTCATATCAGGACTTAAGCTGAGCTAGAATCAAATGTAAATCTACCCTGCTCTGTGCCATCGTGTAATTGTGTCCTATCATCAGCTCTTTGAAATCTCTGAGTCTTTTGATTTGATCGTAGGTCACTTATAGAGCACATTACTGGAGGGAACTATTCAAAGAAATAAAGAATAAAGCTTACACATAAATGAATTCATTTTTTTGCAGCATGCAAAAGCATAGATAAACAGAGAGACCCCCCCCCCCACCCCCTGCCATAAGGCCACCCTTAAATGGAAGTGAATCATGAAACCCTGCTCTATAATTGAATTTGTTCAGCTTGACACACCTTCAGGGTAAGAAGTCAAATTCAGGCTTTAACCACGAAAGGTACCATCCAGTGGATGTTGAACAGCGCTGAATCTACAAATTGTTGTGAATCGCTCCAAGGAATGCAATCTATCTTTCACTGCAGAGAAGACAAAGATTATTGAACATTCCCACATTTCAGCATTCCAGCATTGGTGACCTGCCTTCTATTGCTTGGGGCCTAAGCTCTGGGATCACCTCCCTATGCCTCTCTCACACATGTTCTTCCTTAACACCATAACACTTACACAACACCAGGTTATAGTCCAACAGGTTTATTTGAAATCTCTAGCCTTTGGAGTGCTGCTCTTTCCTCAGGTGTAGTGTAGAAGGGGAGGTAATGCTGACTCAGAATTTATATGCAGACAGGTAACAACCCTAAAAGTGACTTTCTGATTGCCTCCTGTTGAATCTTTACCCATAGGAATGGCCTTGACCGGGATCTTGTGTTCATGCCGGGCTACAGGTGACCCGACCAGACTATGTACACACACACACACACACACACACACACACACACACACACACAAACATGCTTACACATGCATACACAGACACACACACACTCTCTCACACACATACAAACACGCTTACACACACAAACACGCTTACACACATGCATACACACACATTCCCTCTCTCTCTCTCACACACACACACATACACGCTTACACACATGCATACACAGACACACACACTCACTCACTCACTCACTCACTCACTCACTCACACTGTCTCTCTCACACACACAACACAAACATATCTATGGGATGAATTACTGCATCCAAGATGTTTGTGTGTTTGCAGATGTATTCCATTTTATCTTAAAAAATGAGCCTGACTCCAGGTTGAAACACATACAGATTCTAAACAAGGCTTCACACCTAAAATGTATTGTCTGAACTGATATATCATCTCTTGTGTACACTGATAAAACCTTTAATTATCTTGAGGCAATGACTTGAAAGAAATTCTGGGATTTGCATTTTAATTAATAGAGACCTGTGTCTCCTTTCTAACTGATTAAAGATTCAACGGGAGGTGGGCAGCGAGCCATTTTTAGGATTGTTACCTTTCTGCTTATAAATTCTGTGTCAGTATACCTCCTCTTCCACACTACACCTGAGCTAGGAGCAGAGCTTCGAAAGCTAGTGCTTTCAAATAACCCTCTTGGACTGTAACCTGGTGTCGTGTAATTTTTGACGTTGTCTATCTCAGTCCAACAGCAGCACCTCCACATCATAAAGCTTACATTTTAGAGCAAGCTTTAGGTGATCTGCCTGAATATCTCTAAATGTGGATCACAGTGATTTTTTTCTTCTACTACACAGTGCATGTGTAGTAGTTCATTATATTGAAGGTGCTACCTAAATATAACATGTTGGTGTTAATGAATTTATTCTCCTGTCACTGCAACAGCAATATACATAGAGATCATTGAGACCCTATTATATGGAAACATATCATTCAGCCCAACAAGTCCACACCAACTCTCCAAAAAGAAGCACCCAAGCACCCCACCTAGACTCACCTACCCTACTCCACCTTCTCCCTTAACCCTGCATTTCCCATGGCTAACCTATACTTTTCCAGACACAATGGGCAATTTAGCGCAGTCAATCCACCTAACCTGGTCATCTTTGGACTGTGGGAAGAAACCTACACAGACACAGAAACAATGCACAAACTCCACACAGACAGTCAGCCAAGGCTGGAATAGAACGCAGGTCTGTGGTTTTGTGAGTCAGCAGTACTAAGCACTGTACCACCCCATGCTGTATGGGCCCTAGTGATTTCCTACCCATTAAATAGCTACAGACAGAGTTCCACAGAGTTGATTATTTCTCCCAATTTCAACCTACGCCTCCATCACTCAAAAGTCCCAATCTGGGAGCATAAACTGGTAAAAGTTTCTGAGGGGGGAAGCAAGTCTGGAATTGGCCAGAAAGAAGATTTAGGATGTGGACAGTGACCAGGAACTGGATACTGACCTGTAAGTTCTAGTTGAAAGGCATCTGATCATGATTCTGAATTTATGGTTCCTGAGAATGCCATTAGGTTCTCTCCCTTGACTGTATTACTTATACTGCTTTTGGCATTCCCTCCAATTTTACTTTCATATTAACTTCAAACAGCTTGCAAAAGGTTGACTTTACTCGTTAACTGTTGAGATAAAATACAGGAAATCCAAAATGGAAAAAATAAATTGCTGAAAAAAATACAACCTGCCCTTCAGCGGCTGAAAAGGAGAAAAAATGAAATGGATCAACCTTCCAGAAAAAAAATGAGTCCCTTTTCAGATGTTGATGGTGCTGTCTCATAATTCCAATACGTGTTGGTCTATGCATGTAATTAACTGCCCTAGAAATTTGAACAGATTTGTTACAATCGAAAGATTAGCGATACGGACATAGCTTTCAACTGAGATTAAAATTTGAATGATTTGAGCAGGTGGAGTGCAGCGGTTCAAGAATGCAGGTCACCACCACCTTCTCAAAGGCAACTAGGGACGGGCAATAAATGCTGACCCAGTCAACAATGCCCACATCTCGCAAATGAATAAAAAAAAGCTAGACTTTATGGCAGGGAAGAATGGATCATTTGGTCCATCAAGGCTATGCCAGTGTTTGGCTCTACATAAACCTAATAGGTCTAATCCCACTCATTCCTCATTCCATTGAATATTCCTCTTTAATTCCTTAATTGAAGAGCTTGTGGACTTGGATTTAGTAACTGCTTGTGAGCGAGAACAGTTCAACTACCCTACTGGGTAAAGCATAACCTTCAAGCCTTTTGGGATCTTCTAAAATTTGTGACTTTAAAGTTGGGGAGCTGGCTCAAACATTGTCCATGGCATTTCAGGAGGGACTCAGTCAAGAGGTTGATTGCGTGGAGAAGATGTGATCAGGAAAGATGAAGGAAAAGCTGTCAAGTGATAATAGAGTCATATTTACATGGCACCTGTAATTTAATAAAACATTCCAACTTGCTTCACAGGAGCAATGCAAATCAAAACACGAGTCTCAGAGGTTAGACAGCCGAAAGTTTGGTCAAGGAGGGAGATTTGAAGACAGGTCATCAAGAAGAGAGTTGGGTAGACGGGTGGAAAGGAGAAGACAGGGAATTCTAGAGTTTGAGGTGCAGGTAACTACAGATGCAGCCCTCAATGGTCAAGAGATTATCGGCCAGAATTAGAGGGGTGTAGATTTTTTGAAAAGTTTGTGGGGTTGGAGGAGATTGCAGAAGCAGGGAGGAGTAAGGCCCGTGGAGAGATTTGAAATGAGAATTTTGAAATCAAGATGTTGTTTCACCAGGAGCCAATAGAAGCTGGGAAATGGGACTAGATTAGGATATCTGGTTGGCATGGACAGGTTGAACCGAAGGGTCTGTTTTCGTGCTGTACACCTCTATGACTCTATAACTCTAAGCCAGCGAGCACAGAAGTGATTGGTCAATTAAGAAGAACTGATTATTCAGTTCAGAAGACATTCCAATCTAAGTCCATATTTTACACCAGTGATTCAGGCAGATTCTACAAACCTGTCCTGACAGCATCGCCACATTCTCCGTCATCAGCCCACTTACTTTCTTTTCAGAAGAGTTCCACAGATGCTACAGTCACTGCACTTGGTATTTTATTCAACAAGGTGACAATGTCAAGTGACGAGAGGTTGAGTTGTAAAGGGTTGATTCTTCAAAGTGCCTATGACAATAACTGAATGCTCTCCTTAAATCTTGGTAATTCCCTATCTGCCCTGTCAAAAATCTTGATATTGCTAAAGCATAGTTGCCATTGTCAGAAGTACTTTAGAGGTTACTTGCCGTGAATTTTCTGGTCTGTCCATAATTGCATAGCTTTAGATTGTCAAAGACTAGAATTAAGGTTCCAGCCCGGATACATTTACAGATGGCTTTAGCTGTAGGTCCCTGAATATATGTTACAAGAATTGCTAAAACTATTCAGTGCTGTCACGAACTGTATAAAAATCAGCATTCAACTGTCACATCAATAAAAAAGAAACGTTGGTTCCTGATGGGTGAATTTAGTTGAATTCTGAAGTTGCCTCTATAACTCTTGCTTATTCCATGTGTTTATCACACCTTGCTGCTATTCTGTTTAGTGAATTAGAATGAAACGCATTCTTATCGACACTGGATCGGCTAGGCTGTAGGGGAAAGAAAAACTAAGGGACATGATTAAAGAATAAGAGGACTTCCTTTTAAGACAGAAATGAGGAGGCTATTTTCTCTCAGGGGGCTGTTGGAGTATGGAATTCTCTCGCAGTGAAGTCTGGGTCACTCTAATTATTCATAGAGTCATACAGCATGGAAGCAGGCCCTTCGGTCCAACCCGTTCATGGCGACAATGTTCCCAAATTCAACCAGTCCCACCTGCCAGCTCCTGGCCCATATTCCTCTGAACCTTTCCTATTCGTGAACCAATCCGAATGTCTTTTAAACATTGTAACCGCACCTACATCCACCACTTTCTCTTGTAGTTCATTCCACACACAAACCACTCACTGTGTAGAAAAGTCGCTGCTCATGTCTTTTTTAAATCTCTCTGCTCTCACCCTAAAAATATGTCCCCTAGTTTTGAACTCCCCCACCCTAGGGGAACACCCTTGTCATTCACCTGATCTATGTCCCTCATGATTTTACACTCCAGTGAAAGAAGTCCCAGCCTATCCAGTCTACTTTTACATATCAGACCCTCCATTCCCAGCAACATCTCTTCTGAACCCTCTCCAGCTTGATAATATCTTTCCGATAACAGGGCGACTAGAATTGTACACAGTACTCCAGAAGAGGCCTCAGCAGCATCCTGTACAACCTCAACGTTACGTCCCAATTCCAATACTCAATAGTCTGAGCAATAAGATCATGCATGCTAAATAACAAGGTGTAGAGCTGGATGAACACAGCAGGCCAGCAGCATCAGAGGAGCAGGAAGGCTGACATTTCGGGCCTAGACTGCTAAATGCCTTCTTAACCACCCTGTCTATATGTGGCGCAAATTTCAAAGAATTAAATATTTGAACCCCTATGTCTCACTGTTCTATGACACAACCCTGGGCCCTACTTTTAATTGTACGAGTTCTGTCCTTGTTTGCTTTACCAAAATGCAATACCTCGCATTTAACCAAATCAGACTCCATCTGCCACTCCTCAGCCCATTGACCCATTCAAGGGGCAGTTGGATAGATCTTTGATATTCAAAGGAGTCAAGGGTTATGGAGGCAGTACGAACATGAAATCGGGGCCATAACCAGATCAGCCATGATCATATTGACTGGTGGAGCATGCTCAGAAGAGTGAGTGGCCTTCTCCTGCCTCTAAGTCCTCTGGCCCATTGAACCATGTTGGTTCAGTCACCAAAAGGTGTGATGCAGTCTGGTTCTAAGCCACATAGGTCAATAATGTGCCTGGCTTCACACTGAACGTCGACGATCAGCAAATGTGCAATTATCCTAATCTAAAGGCCAGGACTAGACTTCCAACCTTGTTGTAATCCATTCCCATTTGCACGTGGGTGATTGGGCATTGAGTGGATCCACAACAATCAGACAACCCAAGGTTCATTTTCGAGACAGTTACATGGAGAGTGGCCCATCTGAGAGTCGCTGGCACGATAATGATGCCCAACACAAGTCAGCAACTGCAGATGAGTTGGAGAAAAGAGGCATGTAAGGCCCAAAGATTGGAGAGTGATGAGATGTAACTTAAATGAAAATACATTCTGATAACTGCTGCCAACAGAAGATGGGCGGTGTTTATTCAAAGTTTTCATAAGAACTGCTCTCCCTTTTTCATCCCATCGAGGATCAAACACTCCATTTGTGGAGAGTCTGCAGAACAATCCTCCATCCTGTCACATTATCTAAAAGCACAGGCACATCATATAGCTCTGTTTCAAGCTACTTGTCACCTCTAAAGAGCATCCTTAGATGCCAGAAGACACAAAGGTCATAAGCTAAGTTCTGAACAAGGTGGTCTTTCGGCACATTTATTTGGTACAGATGAGTTGGGCTGACAGGCCTGTTTCCATGCTGTATATGTCTATGATTCTTTCTTCTAAGAATACCAACTTCACTGTCATCTTACTGTTGAAGGTGCAGTCGAACCAAGTCTGCACCGCACCATGGGGTCTTACTGCTACTAAGTGTTGGGATCGATTCCAACAGACTTGGTTTGACTGAGGTGTGTTGTAAACTGTGGGATTTATATTTGCTTTAAATCTATATCATTTATTGTAAGTTTGGGATTCTGGTTTCAGGAACCTGTAGGTTTTCGGTGTGTCTAAAGTAAATAATTAACAGGTGCGTGTTTCTACAGCCGTGGTTGTTTCTTTTGAAGGTAGTTTTAAGGCCTGGATTTACAGTGAAGGGGTTTCTGTGGATCAATCTTTTTTCTTGGTTTGTCTTAGATTGCTTTGTGATCCAGAAAGGTAAATTATAGGGCATCGAGGATAGCTAGAGGCTTCTGTAGCTTTTTTTTAAACTCAATGAAAACACACATAGCTTAGAGGAGACTTCTGGCTTCAGTTTTACTTTGGATTAGGGTTAGTTTTGGTGCAGTCTTGTGAATCCTTTGAAATATGTGGTGTAGAGGTGCCAGTATTGGACTGGGGTGGACAAGTCACATGACACAAGGTTACAGTCCAACAGGTTTCTTTGAAATCACAAGCTTTCAGAGCCATTCGTCACTGGACTATAATGTGGTGTCGTGTGACTTCTGCCCTTTGAAATAGAATGGCTGTGTATATCAGTACTCCTGAGAAGCGAAGGACATATAATGAACGAGGTTACCATAGAGTGACAAATTAGGGTTAGTCTCAAACCAAAATTGTCAGGATACAACCCTGAAGAAACTACTTAGATCTCAGTACATTCAAGCTCAAGTGTATGGCAGTTCCAGGAAGGAGCTATCTGTAGTTCTGGTCGAAAAACTGAAGTTATAAGCGAATTGAACCTACTGAGCTATTAGATACAGGGACTCTGGTGAGAGTATTTTACAAGTGGTGCTTTGGGTACTGTACCAGAGGTGTGTTTGGGTATGATACAAATTATGTTTGTAATTTACATTTTCAGTTCATGAAGGTGCGTTTTGAGCTTAGTGGGATTACACTTTTACTGCGTATCTTTTTCCTTTATTCATTATGGGATGTGGGCGTTGCTGGCTAGGCAGCATTTATTGCCCATCCCTAATGGGCAGTTAAGAGTTAACATTGGGTCTGGAGTCACATGTAGGCCAGACCAGGTAAGGATGGCAGTTTCCTTCCCTAAAGGACATTAGTGAACCAGATGGGTTTTTCCAACAATCGATGACAGATTTACAGTCATCATTAGACTCTGAAATTACAGATATTTATTGAGTTCAAATTCCACCATCTTCCACGGCAGGATTCGATCCCAGGTCCCCATAACGTTATCTGGGTCTCTGGATTAACAGTCCAGCAATAATACCACTAGGCCAATGTCTCCCCTGTAAAATTTAGAAATCTTTGAGTTTGTACTATTTGTAGATGTTTTAGTTTATTCTACTTTATTCTTTCAGTCGATAAATTTCTGTTTATGTATCAGCGAAAGGGAACTTGATCAAAAGCAAAACAAATCAAAATATGATCTATCAAGCCAGGCTTCTGTGTGACATCTGACATGTTTAGTGATAACATCAGATGAGATTTTTACACAGGGTCTGGTGTTCTAGTATAGCGGAGGAAAACTCCTTACTGGTTTAACTGGAAGAGGCGCTTGTATTGAACAAGAAGTAAATTTCATTTCAGCCTCTAATTAACATCATCAGAACATAAGACTTCTTGGTCTTATTTCGAATTTCTGCAACTTTTGCTGTCGTAACAGATAAACCGATGTCTCTCGCATGAACTGAAATGCAATCATGTATTTCAAAATATATAGAACTAAACGAGATTAATTCCTGGAGTTAAGTATTCCAAATAGGGCCTCTGAAATACAAATAAAATTAACAACAGTCAACAGCTTTAAATAGGAGCTGAGTGAGCCACAATTATAGTGAATGGGACTGGCTGCACAGGACTTTTTTTGTTACCTCAGGAAACCATTTCTTTGTTATTATTACAGTACAATACATGAGCAATCAATTACATTTTGCAGGGTACTCATCTCCATGTTCATAGCACTCGTGGGCTGTAGATAAATACTTCAGTAAGCTCTGATTAATTTATTACTTTGAAGGTCATGGCTAGCCTTGCTCATCGCAAAATGTACTTCAGTAGTTTGATCGCAGCACCTGCACAATTGAGTTTTACATGAAAGTCTCTTGGATGCGCACTGAATATTCCCTGCCTTACAGTGCAGCATTTCTGCTTCTTTGGAATTACATTGAATTAAGAGGACAGGAATAGATCATCAGTCCACATGAGACACCTCCCATCAAGACAGAACAGAGGAAAGAGACTGGGTGTTTGGTGCTGTGGTATAAAGATAACAATCTCTACCTCAATGTCAGCAAAACTAAAGAGCTGATCATTGACTTCAGGAAGCAAGGGGGAGGGCATGCCCCAGTCTACATCAATGGAGCTGAAGTAGAGATGGTTGAGAGCATAAAGTTCATGGGAGTGATGATCACCAACAATCTGTCCCGGCCCACCCACACTGACATGACAGTCAACAAAGCACAACAACGCCCCTACTTCCTCAGGAGGCTAGGGAAATTCGGCATGTCCATGTGGACCCTCACCAACTTTTACAGATGCACCAGAGAAAGCATTCTATCTGGATGCATCACGGCTTGGTACGGCAACTGCTCTGCCCAGGGCTGTAAGAAACTACAGAGCGTCGTGAACACAGCCCAGTCCATCATATAAACCGACCTTCCATCCATTGACTCCATCTACACTTCTCACTGCCTGGGGAAAGGCAGCCAACATCATCAAAGGCCCCTCCCCCACCCCGGTTATAATCTCTTCAACTGCTTCCGTCAGGCAGAAGATACTAAAGCTTAAACACGTACCATCAGGTTCAAGAACAGCTTCTTCCCCACTGTTGTTAGCTTTCTGAATGGACCTCTCAAATTTCAAATCTAATGTTGATCTCATTCTCTGTGCACCTTCTCTGCAGCTGTAACAGCTGTATTCTTTGCTTTGTTCTATCACCCTATGGTCTTTGTATGCTGTAATCTGCCTGTACAGCATGCAAAACGAAACTTTTCACTGTACCTAGGTACACGTGGCAATAATAAATCAAATCAAATCATACTACATCTCATTGTGTCAGCATTATTCTTTCTCATGTGCTTATCCAGCTTCTTGTCAAAGGTATCACCTATATTCATGAACGGGACTTGCTGCTCCCACTGTCACTGAACCAAAGTAGAGCAAGTATCCCCTTCAACATGGTGCCTTAAAACAGTGTAACTTGGATGTAAGAAAACGTCTACCTAACAATGCCATGGGGGTGGCACGGTGGCTCAGTGGTTAGCACTGCTGCCTCACGGCGCCAGGGACTCAGATTCAGCTCTACCTTCAGGCGTTTGTCTATGTGGAGTTTGCACATCCTCCCCGTGTCTGTGTGGGTTTCCTCTCACAGTCCAAAGATATGCAGGTTAGGGTGGACTGGCCATGCTAAATTGCCCATGGTGTCCAGGGATATGCAGGCTAGGTGTTAGCCATAGCAAATGTAGTGTTACAGGGATAGGGTAGGGGAGTGGGTTGGTGTGGATGGGCTGAATGGTTTTGCTTCCACGCTGTAGGAATTCTATGATTATACACTCACCTGAAAGAAGTACCAGATGTAAATTATACTGATCCATTCTGCAATAGATGCCTTGAATTGGCCACAAATCTCAGTAAACCTCAAACAGCCATCTCCAGGGACATCAGGGCATGGGCAAGGCCACACAAGAGAGAGTGGGCAAAATTTTGCCACCAATGAAGATTTTCCAAGGTTGGGAACCAAATGTAACCTGATGTGATCTGCATTTAACCTCTCTCCTGTGAACTGTGTATTCTGGAAAACATTGAAATTAGTGAGCTCTCAAAGCAAACAACTACACAGTGGGTTGCAAACCTCCAGCCTAAAACTACGCCTTCTTCAGCAGAAAGCTAGAAATCAGCACAGCACTGGCTGCTCACCAACTTAACTGCCAACCTGCAGGATGCTTTGATAAATGAAATAGGATTTGGTTATTAAGGGACAAGCTGAATTTTGTTGTCTTTTTGATATGCCAGGAAGGGTTAAAATGGAATTCAGTGGGAAGATTGGAATAAAGTGTGCTTTGGTGCCTTATCAGATTTCTTGAAACCATTTTATGCAATGATTTACTTCTCATGTAGCAACTGGCATGTTGGTAAATGTTGGAAGCGGTCGTTTTCCACACAGCAAGATCCCATAAACAGCAACGAGATCAATGATCAGTTTGTCAGTTTCCAGTGATGCTGGTTCAGGGTAGAATTTTGGCCAGACCACTGCTTGCAGTGCTCTTTTTATTCACTCACAGGACATGGGCATCGTTGGCTGGGCCAGTATTTCTTGCCCGTTCATAGTTGCCCCTTTTGAAGGTGGTGGTGAGCTGCCTTCTTGAACTGTTGCAGTCCATGTGCTGTTAGGGTTGGAATTCCAGGATTTCAACCCAATAACACCAAAGGAACTGTGATAGATTTCCAGTTATCTATTTTTGAGAAGTGCTTTTCTGTTATAATTCCAGGATATAATGTTGAGACACTAATAGTAATCAGGCATGGTTTTGAACATCTACCATGAATCACTGTAGTTTAAGGATCTCAGTAAAATATAAATGGGTGTCTTATATTCATGGAAGATGAGTGACTTATGTGATGATCGTAATGATGTCAATCAGCTGGACCTCATAGAACCTGAGTTCCCTGATTGGGGCTGTTAATCTGGTCCAATCAGGGAGCCCTGGCTGACAGATAAAAAGGGGGACTGACAGAGATGCTGACATTCTGGTACCTGACTCTGAATGGGGCAGCACTAAAGTCAAGGACCTAAAGGGCCTAAAGTCATCACCTCAAGGGGAGGTGACGGCCTAGTGGTATTATCGCTGGACTGTTAATCTCGGATGGAAAGATTGGAAAAGCTTTCAGGAGCAGTTAGAGAAGAAGGTAGAATGGAAAGTGTTGCAAATGCCACACTGGGCACAGTAACTGCACAAACAATTGTATGCAGAGGGATACAGAGCAATCGGAACAGACACGGGAGAACATGCAAACCCCACACAGACAGACACCCGAGAGTGGAATGGAACACAGGTCCCTGGCACTGTGAGGCAGCGGTGCTATCCACTGAGACACTGTGCCCCTCTTGTTAAAGCCAGTTGTACCATTGACATTAACGTGGCTACAAATGCCCATACACTGTGTACATCCCCTGTCCCAAACCCTGCAGACACTGCTGATGTACAGCCCACAATGCAGCTGGGCTCCTTCTCTCTGTAAGCATGAGAGGGGATGTGAATAACTATGAGAGAGAGTGAGAGTAAATGAGAATGCATGAGTAGGTGGGGGCAAGAGACAGTAAGAGAGAGTATGCATGAAAGAGAGACAGAGAAAGAGAATGTGTGACAGATAGGGAAAGACAGTGTGTGCATGAGTGAGCATGTCTGTTTGAAAGAGAAAGAGTGAGTAGGTAAATATATGTGATAGAGTGAGAGAGCGCGATTAAGTGAGGGAATTATTGAGTCGTAGAATTATATAACACAGAAACAGATCCTTTGGTCCAACTTATCCATGCTGACCAGATATCCTAAATTAATCTAGTCCCATTTGCCAGCATTTGGCCCATATCCCTCTAAACCCTTCCTATCCATGTTCCCATCCAGATGCCTTTTAAATGTTGTAATTGTACCAGCCTCCACCACTTCCTCTGGCAGCTCATTCCATACATGCACCACCCTCTGTGTGAAAAAGTTACCCCTTACGTCCCTTTTTGGACTCCTCTACCTTGGCTATTCAACCTGTCCATACCCCTCATGACTTTATAAACCTCTATAAGGTCACCACTCAGCCTCCAACACTCCAGGGAAAATAGCCCCAGTCTATTCAGCCTCACCCTGTAGCTCACACCCTCCAATCCTGGCAACATCCTTGTAAATCTTTTCTGAACCCTTTCAAGTTTAACAACATCTTTCCTGTGGCACGGAGACACAGTATTCCAAAAATGGCTGAACCAATGTCCTATACAGCTGCAATGTGACCTTCCCACTTCTGTACTCAATGCACGGACCAATAAAGATTTACAGTGCAAACCCTCCAACTCCAGGAACATCCTTGTAAATGAGAGATATGGTTTGAGAGTGTGAGGAATGATGTTTGATGGAGAATGAGTGAGTGAGAATGTAAAATGGTGAGTGTGGGAGAGAGCAAATTAGTGTGACAGAGAGAGTATAAGTAAGTGGAGTGTGTGCGTGTGTGTGCGTGTGTGTGTGTGTGTGTGTGTGTGTGTGTGTGTGTGTGTGTGTGTGTGAGTGGGAGTTAGGGACCGAGGGTGAGAGATAACCTGTGTGTGAGACAGAGTGAGAAATGAAAAGGCACAGTGTTAGATCTGCCCATAAACTGAACTGGCCCCTGCTCTCAATTCTGATTTAGGGTCCCAAAGTCTGCCAGTGTCATTGTGGAAAGCAATGTCAATAAATATGGAGCTGGAAAAGCATAGCCAGTGCAAGGGTTTCAGCCCGAAACGTTGACCTTTCTGCCCCTCGAATGCTGTCTGACCAGCTGTACTTTTCCAGCTCCACATTTATAGACTCTAGCTTCCAGCAGTCCTTATCATCTCCAAGTCGTTGTGGGGAACACTTTGGGAAACACTGATCTGTGGAGGGTTTGCAAACACAGTGTACAGGGAGACGATAGTACAAACCAAGTGAGAATGGTGTGTGGCCACAGGTCCACGAGCAGCTTCTAATGTAATTAACAAATATGTTTCTACATGCAACACAACATAATATTTGAGATACACCAAAAAACTGAAGCTTCTTATAAAAACATTGAGCAGGTCCTCACCAGAATACCTATTGAAAATCTGGTTGCAACCGTCTGGATTTTCCTCTCATGAACACGTCCTAACATCCCTTTAAAACTTGTCCCCACCAAATTCCCAAGGTGCTGCAAAGTACAATCCTCTCCTTGCTCCTTAACGTGGACTGTTTTGAGAGAAAAACGCGTTCGCACTGAGGTAGCATCTCTCATGACTTTAACAGCCAATGCAGGGGTTTTGAAACGTAGACGTGGCATCCAATTCAAAAACAGCAAGCTCTCGCAGTCAACAGGGCAATGATGACCAGATAATCTGCTCCTGCGATGTCGATTGAGAGATAAATGTTGGTGAGGAGATCTGGGTTAAATCTTTCAATATCATAGCCAGGGATCTTTTAAGCCTACCTGAGTAGGAAGACAAGGCTTCTCTTTCAGTGATAGCACAGCCAGTAATGTGGTGCTCCCCAAGCCCTTTGAGTTTGTATTCGAGTCAGATTATGAAGTCGCAAACCTTCCAAATGAGAGATGGAAGTGTTGCTGATTGATACAGTACTTCGCAAGATTTGTGCATAAATAACGCTAAGAGCCTTTCTTTTCTTAAATGAAAAGTGGCTATGTCTCACAACTCCCCTTTAAAGAGCATGTTGCAGCACCAGTAACAATGAATTAGAAAGGATTTAAGCAGCTTTTGTTTCTGGCTTCGCTATCCATTAAATGGATAAGCATCCGTTAGGATGCTGAATAACAGGCTTTGAGGAGGAGGAGGAGATTTTCTTGAGCCTGGGAGTGTGAAGAGCTGAATTAGCAACACCAGAGACAATCCAGAGCCTTCCAGTGGCACTGTCATTGTACTGAACCAATTCATCTCCTGGCCACTTTCCTAGCAAATTAGAGCAGATACTGGAATCTGATTTTACGAGCTTCCCCTCCAGAGTTTTTTCGTTTAGATTTTTGAGATTGTCTAAGATTCACATGAAAGGAGACCATTCAGCCCATTATGCCTCAGCTGGTGCAAGCCCACCACCCCAACCCCTTTCTATTCCCACCGTTAATGGCCCCCAGTAAAGCTGGGAATTTATATGAAACCACATGTCACAAAACAGGAAGACTGACTGGATGGTAAAGATGTTGTAGCAATCATAACAAGATTGGCCAGGCAGATCTTATTGAATATGTGATCCCTGATTGGGGCTGTTAACCTGTGTCCAATCAGGAAGCCCTGGCTGACAGATTTAAACGGGAGGGTCAGAGATTCTCCTCACTCTCGGGGCTGGCTCTGAGTGAGCTGGTCAGAGTCCATATACTGGGTGCATGTAGATAAAGGGTGACTTGGTGAAGGGATACCAGTTTCCGTGGAGTTATTTCAATTGTGATATTGAATTAATGTTGAAACGTGAATCTGTTGACGTGGAGGAGGGCTTTTCGTGCAAAAAATCACACATTTTAATGTTCTAAGACTTTATCGCCACACTGGCTGTGCTATCTGTAGGGATAGTACATCGTACCACTCAGTTTCACATTGGCGCATCAAGCCCTCATTAGATCTGTTTCTCCTTCAATGTAAATTTCAGAAAGGGCTCTCGGTATTTATGTGTGCAAGGAATCAGATTTAATCTCTCCTACAGGTTGACGGCTGAGCCCCTCACCCTTTGATGTTAAATCTTTCATGTCTTTCCATTTATTATTGCTGAATTTTTGGTGAGTACGGGAACTGATTGGGACATTATTGGATGGGCTGGCTCAAAGGGGTTGAACAGTGGCCTGGAAATGAAAACAAAAAAAGTGCTGGAGATCACAGCAGGTCAGGCAGCATTCATGGACAAAACCTTCAATAGTAGAAGTACATATTACAAACACAAGTACAAGTACATAGAACAGAACAGCACAGTGCAGGCCCTTCGGCCCACAATGTTGCGCCAACCTATTATCCTGCTAAGATCAAGCTACACTGCACACCCTATATTATACTATCATAATGCAGTGAACAAAGTTTGCATGTGTGAGGCAAGCCTCGATTCAGCTTGGCTAAGTTGACACCATTTCTGTCTGGCAGTCAGGTTTGCTCTATCGGTCATTCAAGATTCTGTGGCATGACTGGGTGGGGGGTGCAGAAGGTCTCAGTGTTCCTGGTCACAATTCTACCATTCATCAACCTCCACTCAAAACAGATCTTGCTTCGTACAAACTGGTCACTATATCTGCTTGCCAAGGCTGCACTACAGAACATTACCTACTGATTGAGGTGTAACAGAAATGCAGACTATGCTTGTCTTGCAACATACTTCCCACTGTCATCAGTGTTACAGCTTCATCAAAGACTGTTACAGCGTCATACAGTAAATGAAGGGGAGGTATTGCATCCTGAAGTGCAGACACCAAGCTAACATCAGAGTTATTCTTTCCTCTTCTCCCCTATTGCCCCTAGAAAGTTCAGGATAGAAGCAAGAGTTAACCAGATGCTCCCTACCACCACTTTACCAAGTTTCCTTGGTAAAATTCGAGCAGCGCAAAAGCAGACGTCAGGCAGCACAAGTTTCAAACGCTTGCCGTTTATCTGCTCTGCCAGTTGTGCGGGATTTTGCCAGCAACGCAAACGTGGCCTGATTTCACAGGCAACGAGGCTCCTTCGGAACTGTTTCTGCGTTCAGTGCTGTTAGCGGCGATGTTATTGGAGCTGGTAAACTCAAAGACCTCGATTTATAATCTGGAGAATTCAAATTGAAATCTATGCCTTTTTTTAAAAAGAAAGGTCAATCGAATCTAATAGCTGTAGAAAGTAAGCATTTGCTTTTAGTTTGTTGTGAACGAGATCGATGATGTCAGAGAGTCACAGAGCCATACAGTGCAGAAACAGACCCTTCGGTCCTACTCGTCCATGCTAACCAGATATCCTAAATTAATCTAGTCCTATTTTCCAGCATTTGGCCCATATCCCTCTAAACCCTTCTTATTCATGTACCCATCCAGATGTCTTTTAAATGTTGTCATTGTACCAGCCTCCACCACTTCCTCTGGCAGCTCATTCCATTCATGCACCACCCTCTGTGTGAAAAAAGTTGCCCCTTAGGCCCCTTTTAAATCTCTCCCCTCTCACCTTAAACCTATGCCCCTCTAGTTTTGGACTCCCATACCCCAAGAAAAAGACCTTGGCTATTCACCCTCTTCATGGACTATTGATCCATGCCCCTCATGATTTCATAAACCTCTATAAGGTCACCCCTCAGCCTTTGATGCTCCAGGGAAAACAGCCCCACTCTATTCAGCCTCTCCCTATAGCTCATACCCTCCAAACCTGGCAACATCCTTGTAAATCTTTTCCAAACCCTTTCGAGTTTCACAACATCCTTCCTGTAGCAGGGAGACCAGAACTGAATGCAGTATTCCAAGCGTAGCCTTACCAATGTCCTGTGTGGCCGCAACATGACCCTCCCAACTCCAAAACTCAATGCACTGACCAATAAAGGCAAGCATACCAAATGCCTTCTTCACTATCCTGTCTACCTGTGGCTCCACTTTCAGGGAACTATGAACCTGCACCCCAAGGTCTCGTTGTTCAGCAACACTGCCCAGGAACCTAGCATTTGGTATATAAGTCCTGCTCTGATGCGTCTTACCAAAACGCAACAACTCAGATTTATCTAAATTATACTCCATCTGCCACTCCTCGGCTCGTTGGCCCATCTGATCAAGGTCCCATTGTACTGTGAGATAACGTTCTCCACTGTCCACTACACCACCTATTAAGCCTCCTATGTCATTCTGAGAAAGGAATCTACCAGTATTACACGGCCTGATCTCAGGACAAGTCCAGTGTCACACCCACGTCATTGTCTCTGAGATTAAACATTTTCACCTGTGGGCCACCTAGGTGGGGAAAAGGTGCTGTCGACCACCTGCTAGTCCTCACTCCATGGAGAGTCTGAAAAATATGTTAGGTTAAAGGATAGGCCAATGGTGATGCAGTTAAGGGTATATTTCAAAATACACCGAATAGACACGTTCCCAAGAGTAAGAAAACTTCCAAAAGGATAGATCCACCATCCATGATTAACAAGGATGGGTAAAGACAGTTTCAAATTTTAGGAAAATGCATCATATTGCGCAAATACAGGTGGGGGGTCAGAAGACTGGCCAGTGTATAAAAAACAGTAAAAAATAAGAAAAAAAAAAGCCAAGTGTTAGAGTCATAGAGGTCTCCAGTACAAAAAAAAGGTTCTACAGCCCAGAAAGTCTATGCCAGTCGCAAGCAACCACCTAATGACTGTAATCCCACTTTTCAGCACTTGGTCCATAGCATTGTATGCCTTGGCATCACAACTGCGCCTCTGAATGCCTAAATGTGATGGGGGTTTCTGCTGCTTCCACTCTTATAGGCAGGGAACTCCCGGTTCCCACCACCCCCAAGTGAAAAAAAACTTCCTTAAATCTCTAAACCTTCTGTCCCTTTGCCTTAAATCCCTCCTTCAAGGGGAAAAGTTTCTTCTTGCCCACCCCGTGTACCTCATAATCTTAAACATCTCAATCATGTCCCCTCTCAGTCTCCTCTGCTTTGAGGAAAACAACCCCAGTCCGTCCAATTTCTCTTTGTAACTAAAACTCCCCAGACCAGGCAACATCCTGGTAAATCTCCTCTGTACCATCTCCAGAGCTCTCACATCCTTCCTTTAATGTCGATTCCAGAAACTGCACATAATCCTCTCTCTGTGACCTAACCAATGTTTCATACAGTTCCAGCATCACTCCCTACTCTTAAACTCTATTCCTCAGCTAATAAATGCAAGGATCCCATAAACCATCTTAACCACTTTATCCACCTGTCCTGCCAACCTTAAGGGACCAACATACATGCACAGTAAGGTCCCTCTGATCCTTGGTGCTTAGTAGGGTCCTACTGTGCATTATGTATCTCCTTGTCTTGTTTGTCTTGCCCAAGTGCATCACCTCACACTTAGAGTATAAGGGGAAGCTAGCTAGAAATATAAAAACAGACAGCGAGTGTTTCTACAACTATTTTTACAAGACTGTACGAAGTGAGCACTGGTTCTAAAGAAAGTGAGACTGGAGAACTAATAATGGAGATGACAGGTGGATCCAACTGATAATTTGTATCAAGCTCCACGATAAAGGGTACAAGTAATATCCTAGAAGCAGTGATAAATCAGGAAATACAAGAGAGAGAAGAACTCAGGAATAATGCAATCACCCAAGAAATGAGTAAATTGTTGGAGCTTTGGGCTGACAAGTGCCTGGGTCCTAATGGACTTCATCCCTGCATCTTCAAAGAAGTTGCTCGTGAAAAAAGTTGATATGTTGGAATCACTATAGTGTGAAAGCAGGCCATTTGGCCCATTGAGTCCACACTGACCCTCTGAAGAGCATCCTACCCAGGTCCACCTATCCTATCTCTGTACACCCACATTTCCCATGGCTAATCCAACTAGCCTGCACATTCCTGGACAAGATGGGGCAATTTAAGCATAGTCAATGCACCTAACCTGCACATTTTTGGACTGTGGGATGAAATTTACGTAGACTTGGGAAAATGTGCAAACTCTACACAGACAGTCTCCTGAGGGTGGAATTGAACCTTTGTCCCTGATGCTGTGAGGCAGCAGTGTTAACCACTGAGCCATTGTGCTGTTCCCACTCCCCCTGTTTTAATTTTCCAAAAATCCCTAGATTTGGGAAGGTCCCATTCGATTGGACGATCACAAAATGGAACTTCCTTATTTGGAAGTGATGGAGACTGAAAGCAGGAAACTACAGGCCCATTAGCTTCATGTCTATCAAACGGAAGATGTTTGAAATAATTATTATAGAACTTCTAGCAGAACACTTGGATAGGTTGAAGATAACCAGGCACAGTCAACATGGTTTTGTGAAACTGGATCATGTTCAACCAATCTATTACAGATCTTTGAGGAAGTTATATGTGCTATCAATAAAGGGGAGCATGTGGATGTCCTGTGTTTAGAATTCCAAAAGCATGTGGTGAAGCGCTATATTAAAGGCTATTGCAGAAAATAAAAGATCATGGAAGAGGAGGTGGCACATTGGCATGGACTGAAGATTGGCTGATTAACAGGAGACAGAGGCTAGGCATAAATCGGTCATTTTCAGCTTGGCAGATTGTAATGAGTGTTGTGCCACTCAGATCAACGCTGGGACCTCAGCAGTTTACATATAAATGATTTGGATCAAGGGACAAAGGTATGTTTGCCAAATTTGCTGATGCCCTAAAGATAGGCAGGAAAGTAGATTGTGAAGAGGACAAACGAAGACTGCGAAAAGGTATAGATTGATTAAGCGAGTGGGCAAAGATCTGGCGAATGTGAGAAAATATGAAATTGTCCATTTTGACAGAAAGAATAAAAAAACTGCTCATTATCTAAATGATGAGAGATTGCAGAGTTCTGAGATGCAGCGGAATCTTCATGTTTTAATGTGTGAGTTGTAAACGGCAAGTGCACAGATATAGCACATCATTAGGAAAGTGAACAGAATGTTATCGCCTTATTGCGAGGTGAATGCAGTACAGAAGTAACAATGGACATGCGTTGGAAGCTGGTCAAAGAAGGTTCATGACACAGATGCCTGGAATGGGCAGATCGTCCCATGATGAAAGACTGGGCAGGTTGATCTGTCTCTGCTACAGTTTAGAAGAGTGAGAGTGGACTTGATTGAAACATCCTGAGGGGTCCTGACAGGATAGTTGTGGAGAGGATGCTTCCTTCTATAGAGGAATCGAGAACTAGGGGCCACTGTGTTAAAATCAAGGGTCGCCCTTTCGCAACAGGCATGAGGTAAAACATTTCTCTGAGTCACAAATCCTTTGAAACTCTCCTCCTGAAAAGGTATTGGAAGCAGAATCCTTGAAAGGCTGTGGGAAACAGACTCTTTGTAAGGTATTAGGGGTAGACAGGAACGCGAAATATGAGGTTGTGACCTGATTAGCCATGATGGTATTCAATGGCAGTGGATGGCCTGAGGAGGCTGAATGGCCTATTCCTGCTCCTAGCTCATATGCTCATATGTTACAACACTACCACTCCTACTTGCCACTATAACAAACTCAATCTCAGTAATGGGAAGAACAGTGCTTTTCATTAGACACCAATCGGGTCATGCTCAGTTCCAAACTTCACTCTCATGTTGGTTTCCACACTCAACCAATTCTTTTTCTTTGTTGGCAGCCACAGCACGTGTTGGAAATTTGTAACTACACATTTGTAACTGTAACAGAAATCTTACTGAAAATACTCTTGATAGGAAATCGCAGCAAGAGTAGGATATTCAGTCCATTCAACTTGCTTCACCATTCAAGATAATCAAAGCTGATCTCCAACTCAATGCCAGTTTCTGGCTCCATCTCCCTACTCTTCCAGTAACTTCATCTTCCCTGATATTTTAATCTATCATTCTCTGTCTTGGTTATACTCATTGATTAAGGCCGCACAGAACTCCGGGGTAGAGAATTTCAAAGATTCGCCCCACTCTGAGCGAAAACATTCCCCTTCATTTCAGTCACAGAATTTTGTAGGCTTCAATGAGATCTCCTCTGATTCTTTTAAACTCTGGATAGTACTCTGGTCTCAGAGTACAAACTCTGGTCTCCTCAAACTCTACAGATCACACAATGCTGCCATCCAAGAGGTCAGATTGGTAAACCTTTGTTGCATTCCCCTCTATATTAAATAGTGGCCGAAACACACACACACACACACACACACACACACACACACACCAGACGGGTTACATGATGCCACGTGTGTCATGGGGTTGAGGGTTCTGACCTGTTCTCTTGCATATCTTCAGGCATGGCACTGCTATCATTGCGTTTTGAATCAGCCCACAGACCAGCTGGGGGTCTATCAGACCATCAGTGGACCACACTTTGAGAATCACTGTCCGAGCTGCATTCTGAAGTGGGCTAGCAAAACCACTCAGTTGCATCCAAAAATGGGAATGAGCATCACAGGTAAACAGGGTGGTGAGAAAGGCATTTAACCCGCTTGCCTTCATTGCTGAGACCTTTGAGTATAGGAGATGGGAAGTCATATTGCGGTTGTACAGGACATTAGTGAAGCCACCTTTGGAATTCAGTGTACAGTTCTGGTTGCCCTGCTTTAGGAAGGATATTATTAAATTAGGAAGGGTGCAGATAAGATTTACCAGGACGTTATTGGGAATGGAGGGTTTGAGTTATAAGGAGAGGCTGGATAGGCTGGGACATTTTTCGCTAGAGTGTTGGAGATTGAGAGTTGACAGTATAGAGGTTTATACAATCAGGAGGGGCATGGATAGGGCGAATAGCCAAGGTCTTTTCCCCAGGGTAGGGGAGTTCAAATCTAGAGGGCACAGGTTTATGGTGAGAGAGGAAGGATTTAAAAGGGACCTGAGGGGCAACTTTTTCACACAGAGAGTGGTGCAGATATGGAATGAGCTGCCAGAGGAAGTGGTGGGTGTAGATACAGTTACAACATTTAAAAGACATTTGGACAGGTACATGATTAGAAAACTTTTACAGGGATATGGATCAAATGCTGGCAAATGTTTAGTTTGTGAAACCTGGTCAGCATGGATGAGTGGGCCGAAGGGTCTGTTTCTACATTGTATGACTCTATGAGTGCCTTTTGTGACAACAGTGCCCAAATTCCAAGAGTGATTCTTTTTAAACAACTTTAATGAACAATGCTACAGAATTCTGCTTATGCTGTAGTTACATCAGTATCCAAGAGAATTGCAGACATATAATCACTTGAAGCATAAGCTCATTTATCAAAATGTTAGTTTTTCCAGGCATAAGAAACCTTCAAACATTGGTTTGCTGTTCATACAAAGTGCTACTGGGAATAGATGTTCAAATTGAAGCATAGCATTACTTCGAAAATATTCTCATTTGACCTGCAGAAAGCTTTCGTGAATACATTTATTTTAACAAGTCTTCAAATTGTGATGATGTAATTATTTGCCAAAAGACAACCAGTGAATAAATGGGATCTCAGCCGCACTATCAAACAACGCTGCCTGACTTCTGCACAGGTATTCTGTTTCACTAAGTTAAAGATCAGATTAATAACAGGTCCTTGAGCTGTGACTTTGTATTGTTTGAGGCCTTGTCTTCCTGGGAAATTCAAGAATGTGGCACAAAGACTGACTTTGGTGACCAGACACACTGGTGACCAGACACCAAGTATAGATAAGACACACTGCGAAGTTTATGAGCAATATTTTACAGTGATAGGCCTTCGCAACAATTCATCAATGCTGACCAAGTTCCCCAAACTAAACTAGCCCCATTTGCCTGCATTTGACCCATCTGCCTCTAAATCACTCTTATTCATGTACCTCTTCAAATGTCTTATAAATGTTGTAACTGTAGTTGCATCAATACTTCCCCTGGCAGTTCATTCCACATATGAAACACCCTCTATGTGTAAAGGTGGCCCCTCAAGTCCCTTTTAAATCTTTCCCCTCTCACCTTAAACGTATGCCCTCTAGTTTTGGACTCCCCTACCCTTGGGATTAGAACTTTGCTGTTCATCTTATCCTTCATGATTTCATAAACCTCTATAATGTCATCCATCAGCCTCCAGGGGAAAAAAGTCCCAGCCTACCCATAACTCAACAGGCTTTCTCCCCATAACTCAAACCCTCCATTCCCAGCAACATCCTGGTAAACCTTTTCTGAACCCTCTCCAGTTTAATGATATCGTTCCTATAGCAGGGCATTACTGAGCCAATCTCCATTGGTAATCCAGCCATAACTGATGGCTTTAGTTCCTTGTCCAGCAGGGAATACTCCTGAGTTGACTGCAGGACAACATCGGAGAGGGAGATGGCTGCAAGATTAGTGGTACTGAAGCGGGAGAGAGTGAAGGACAGTATTGAGATCTGGGGGTGAGGAAAGGTTGGAGAGGGGAGGGTGACAGCTGATTTCGAAAGTATCCAAGCCCTGGAGATGAAGGGCAATTCTCTGAGCTGATCAAAGGGGAGGGTCTGAGAGTAGGGAAGCAATTGAGAGATGGGGCTCCTGGTCACCAGGAGGTTGGGATCAGCGATAAAGGGAGAAGCAAGCAAGCACAGAGATGGTGGGGTGACTGATGGCAGATAGGGGAAGCAGTCATACCTCTTCCTCTCAGCCAACAAGTGGTACTGCCAATCCAATTATATTCTCAACACTTCAATTCGGACTTACTTTTAGAGAGCAGGTTTCCCAAGAGCCAGGAAACCAAGGGCTAAACATGGAAGTCGGACAAAAATTAAGGCCCGCAGCTTTGTTCAGACATTTCAGTGACTGACCCACCACATTAGAGTGGGTGAGCTGCCTACCTCTCATTGCACTGTCATTAAAACTGGAAGTGGGATAGATTGAAAGCACAAAGTCGAACTTTCAGATCACACTTGAGACCAAACCATCCATTTTCAGGGAGCTGAAACCTCTCCACAGTAGATGAGCATGCAGGTAGCCATCTTTGGGTGCCTTGTGTAGAAAGCCAGCAACATCCTCATGAATACTCACTCTGGACTCAACTGAGGGGTTCAGCGCTGGGTAAATGCACCAGGACAGTCTCGGGTTTGGGTTTAGTGTGTGTTATATGAAAGCAAGCTCCAGGCAGCTTTATAACAAACACAACTTGCCTCAGGGCCAAGGTGGGTCAGGCTTTCTGAATGCTTTCCGGTCTCCAGTACTGAGAAATATGTAGGAGGACTTCGCTTTAAGGGAAATCAAGGTTTCCTGAGATATTCCTTCCACGTCCACAAAAGAAAGAAGACCAGCATTTATTAGGGCTTTTCACTCTCTGTCTCAAAGTGCTTTTTGAAGTGTAGTGGCTGTTCTAAGGTAGGAAACACAGCAGCAACATCTGTACTTAGCAGACTCCAAATGCAACAATGTGATCGCAACCAGATAATCTAGTTTTAAGTCATGCTGATGGCTGATAAATATTAGTGATGACATGTGAGACAGCTTCACTGTTTTCATAAAGTCATACAACACAGAAACAGATCCTTCAGTCCAACCAGTCCATGCCGAACATAATCCTAATTCAAACGAGTCCCACCTGCCTGCTCCTGGCCCATATCCCTCCAAACCATTCCTATTCACATACTTATCCAAATGCCCTTTAAACATTGTAACATCCATCACTTCTTCAATCATTCCACACGTGAACCACTCTGTGTAAAAAAGTTGTCCCTCATATCCATTTTAAATTTTTCTCCTCTCACCTTAAAAACATGCCCCTGGAATGCTTTGGTCCCTTTACTTGAGAAAGGATGTAACTGGCACTGGAGGGGGTGCAGAGGAGGCTCACTGGGTTGATTCTGGTGTTGAGAGGGTTGGCTTATGAGGAGAGATTGAGTAGACTGAGGCTATATTCATTGGAATTTAGAAGAATGGGGGGGGATCTTATGGAAACATATAAAATGATGAAGGGAACAGATAAGATAGAAGCAGGGAGGCTGTTTCCACTGGTGGGTGAAACTAGATCGAGGGGGCATAGCCTCAAAATAAGGGGGAGCAGATTTCGGACTGAATTGAGGAGGAACTTCTTCACCCAAAGGGTTGTGAATCTGTGGAATTCCCAGCTCAGAGAAGTAGTTGAGGCTACCTTGTTGAATGTTTTTAAGGCAAAGATAAATAGACTTTTTTGAACAGTAAAGGAATTAAGGGTTATGGTGAGCGGGCAAGTAAGTGGAGCTAAGTCCACACGAAAGATGTTATTGAATGGTGGAGCAGGCTCGAGGGGTCTAGTCTTCCTCCTGTTTCTTATGTTCTAATGTAATTATGTAATCACTTTACTCTTGATGTACATTTTAAATGAAAAAAAGGAGTCAGCTATTGGTTCACTTTTATTCAGTTCACCAGCTATCTTGAAGGTCTATATTTTAAAAACACGACTGTGCTATCGATATCGGCATCAGCAGCAGCAAACTGAAAAATTATACTTTTGTGCAGCAGGAAAGTATAATTAACACAGGAGATAAGCTCCTTTTGACTATCATTTCAATACCCACTCAAGACGTTGAACTTTGTTCAATGTCAACATCTCCAGGAAACATGGTTTGAGCTACCTGAGCTGCACAGCTTGGTCAACTTAGTCTCAGGATGGGGTCAGCGTGGGCAGGGCTGGCATTTACTGGCCATCCCTCATTGGCTGCAAAGGCAGCGATGGGTCTTCTCGCTGTATCTATTTGATCCTGTGTTCTCACAGTGTTGTTCTAGTAAGGCACCAGGTCCAGGACTCAGGGTAGGTGATTTATGACAAACTGAGATGGGGCATAATCTGGGGATAATGGCATTTCCTCGTGTTTTCTGCCTTTGTCCTTTGGTGCTCAGGGGCTTGGAGGAGGAGCCAAAGAAGCCTTGGCAAATTGCTCCTGTGGTCCAATGGTACACTGAATGGATGGTAATGCTATGAGATGTCATCGAATCCCAACAGTGCAGATCGAGGCCATTCAGTCCATCGAACCAGCACCGACCCTCTGAAGAGCATCCCACCTGGACCCACCCCATTTCCATAACCCCACATTTCCCATGGCCAATCCACCTAACTTGCACATCTTTGGACTGTGGGAGGAAACCGGAGCACCCGGAGGAAGCCCACGCAGACACGGGGAGAATGTGCAAACTCCACACAGACAGTCGCCCGAGGGTGGAATTGAACCTGGATCCCTGGCACCATGAGGCAGCAGTGCTAACCACTGAGCTACCACGCCACCCCTGTGAAGGGGAGATTATGGTCTGGAAAAGCACAGCAGGTCAGACAGCATCCGAGGAGCAGGGTTCTGACGAGGGGTTTCGGCCTGAAACATTGACTTACCTGCTGCTTGGACGCTGTCTGACCTGCTGTGCTTTTCTAGCCTCACACCTATAGTCTCTGGCTTCTAGTGTCTGCACTCCTTCTTGTCTGCAAGGGGAGATTATGGATTTTCTCTTGTTGGAGGTAGTTACTGCCTGGCACTGGTGTGGCATGAATATAGCTTGCCACTTACCAACCGAGGCTTGGATGTTGCTCAGGCCTTTCTGAATGCGGGCAGAGCCTGCTTTCGGTGGGGAATGGCGTTAAGCAGTGTGGCCATCAGGAAATTGTGCCATTTCTGACCTTCTGATGGACTGAAGGGACTGGTGAAGCAGTTAAAGATCGTTGGGCCAAGGGACACTGCCTTAATGCACTTCTGCAGGCTCTCCTGGGTTTAAAACCATTGGTCTCCAATAAGATCTCCCCTAAGTGTGACTCCATCCACAGGAGAGCTGACACCTGTTCCTTAACAACTTCAATTTGATTCAAGCCCCTTTTGCCAACAACGCATAAAGCCATTTTCGCCACTTCGATTCAATCACCTGCTCAATTTATGAAGTGAATTCAAGCTGTGGTATTTTTCTGTCACCCACACTGCACCCCACCCCTTATCCCCTCCAAGGCCAATGTACATTTCCTGAATAGAAGCAAAATCCTGCAGATGCTGCAAATCTGAAATAAAAACAGAGGATGCTGGAGAAACTCAGCAGGTCGGGCAATGTCTGTGGAGAGACGGAAATAGAGTTATGTCTTGAGCCTGAACTGGTTTCAGAAGTTCCGAAGAAGAGTCACATCAGGCTCAGAATGTTAACTCTGTTTCTCTCTCCAAAGGTGCTGCCAGATCTGCTGAGTTTCTCCAGCATTCTCTGTTTTATCAAAGTTTCTTCAAAATTAGTGTCAAGGCTAAATGCAGACAGCTCTGACCAATGCTGTATACAACAGAAGAATCAGTTGTTCATTTTTACATTCCATCAAACCCCTGAACTAAAGGCCAAGATTGCATTCACATAT